>NC_057881.1:16214249-16528517 GCF_019740435.1 Gambusia affinis
CAAGCTCTCTTTAAAATCCTAAGAGTTGAGTTGATGACATTTAGCAATTACTTTTGCCTGCATATCTAATTGCAAAATCAATGTTGCATTTGTTTCCACATCTTGTATTCTCACTGGTTAGTAGACATCAGCATTCTTTACTCTTATTAAACGTTCTTCATGGGTTTTGTAAGTTGGTTTTATATTTCTGGAAGGACATTTTGTTTCCTTTTAATGAAAACCATGTAAAGCCAGCTTCCAAAAGTGAGTGTGATGCAGTCTTGTGACATTTAAAAATAAGAAAATAAATTCCAGCGGGAACACAATATTCCGATACAAGGAATAATATGCCAACCGTAATACTTGAATGTTACTTGTGTGTTTTATTTTATTTATTTTTAAGCACAAAATGACTCATTTTTAAATATATGTTCAGATTCCACACGCAAAAAAATGTCTCAAACATTGTGCTAGTCTCATGCACAGAAAGCACAAAGCTGAAAAGAAACATTAGATATTGCTTATATTGTCATATTTCTTTAGCACTATGAACAGCACATGAGTTTTGATAAATTTTATATGTATAAAAACACTCCACCCAACCCGTTACCTCATCCTTGGCTCCACAATTTCCAGAAGACCCTGCCATCATGGAAAATGGCCAATTCCATAAAATAGCCATTTCCCACTTTTCAGCTGTAAATGACGGTTGTGAGAGGCAACAACTAAACCTCAGTGAGTACCTTATCTGAAATAATAAAATGTTTTTCCTCTTTTCTCTTTAAATGTCAGATAAAACTTATTCATAGGGAAGAAACTGACAAGTTATTCTCAGCACTGACCTTACCTAACCTTTAATGCAAGTCACATTTGAAAGTACAAGGAAGTCAGAGTTCACATTTTCAGAAGCGGTTTGTGCATAAAGCCAAATAAACAAATCCACAAACACAAAATCAGTTACCCAGTAAGAGTGTGATCACTTAACTCAATATTATAGATATTAAATGTTGAAGACAATTATATATTTAGAATATTGCAATACAAATCTAGATTTGAACAGAGGGACTTACACCTGGCAAAAGACACAGGCTCAGGCAGTGAATATGTGTTGAATGTGGGAAGTGCGTATTTAGTTAAAGGAATGCAATGTTTTCAAGTGGTTAGCAAGTATCCTCGTTTACATCTGGGAGAACACTTTGCAAATGGAGCAAATGATTTCAACATGAATCCATAGTTTCATTTTCTGCTATGCATGAGGAGTGCTTTCCCTGGAATATGAGAGGACAGAGTCCTGAATTAGATATGGAGAATTAATAATTGATGCTGCTATAGTTGTTCGCAGACACCCATCATGCTCAACATGAACACTCATGTGTGGAATCTGGTTGAGGATCTGCTTTCCAAAAGTGGCAAGCTGGTCAAGGTTTTCTGCTTGTTAGTTACTTTTGGTCAAATTAAATATTGAACTTCTCAGAGGGAGGTGGCTCAATATCAGGCATACTGAGGCAAAACATTTTGTTGTTTGTAAAACGGTAACAGCCCAGCATAACATAGTGGAATCTTAGCATTAGTACAAATATTTAAGAGACACATTTAAAGCTGTAGTGAGAGAATTTGAATCATTGTTTGGTAAACACAAAAATGAAAATTAGTTTTAAAATAAAGGAAAATTGAGGTTTTAAGTTTATAGTGTGACTGGCCAGTTGTATTGTTACTATTTGCATTAATTAACAGATTTAGCTATTTTAGATAACCGAGAAACTGCTGGCGAAACCTTTAAAGATAATTGCCAGTAAAATCTTTTTTTTGTTGTCAATCTTTATTTTATCAAGATAAATTCCAAGTGTCCATACACCCAACTCTGTAGACTTGATGTAAGGAATAACACTACTTTACTTGCAAGTCATTATCTAATGTGATGGGAACAGTATGAGCATCTACATGTATTACAAGCACAACGAGATGTACAGAGTCAACCAGATGGTATATATGTACGTTTCCAGTTTTTTAAAATAAAACTTTGTGAGTGCGGCTTATAGTAAGGTGCACTCTGTAGTGTATATAGCAAAATACGGTATTGTCCAAATTCACCTTGGAATCTGTCAAAAGTTGTCCTTCTGTCATGTTTTTAATACTGGTATTTGTTGTGATGTCATTGACCTGGGATTTTTTGTTTTTTTCATCCATCTTTTGCATTCACACCAAAGAGTTACACTTTTGTCTCATCGTTTAAGAAATTTGCAAAACGCTCAGAGTTTGAGTGTTTTCAACACTGTCATTACAAGGTATTAGTGTGGAGAAATTTAGAAAAGAAATTAATTCAATTTGGAATAAGTTTGTAATGCAGAAAATTGTGGATAAAGTGAAGCATTATGAATACTCTCCAGATGCGCTGCAGCATTTCAGTATCTGTAACGTAGTTTCACTTTAAGAATATTTCAGCAGTTTTTGAACAGATTTTTTTTAACCTTTTTTTCAATTTTCATACTTACTTCCTTGTTCATTCTTGTTTGCCAGTTTTAAACATTAAATTGTTTATCTGAGTGAGGATTTGGGCAAACTTAGATCGATAGCTATTTTCTTGTTGCAATTTCTGGACTTATGAAGCGTGAAATACAACTACATTGCTTGAATGCACGCTTGTTTTTTTTTTTTTTTCATTCTGAAGACTGACTAAGGAATAGAGACTTCTGACTGTAAAGCCCAGATTGTCTTATATTATAGGTTTAAAGTTCCTTGTCACTGAAAAACTCAAAATACACATATGCTATATGTTTATATATGCTATATGTATAAAAGTAATCCTATAATATGTTGTTCTATAGATTTATTTTAGGTTTTTCAATATTTATGGCAAAAGTTGAAAAACGAAAAAACCTTTTATTTCTTGTCCTTTTTTAAATGAACCTAAACGGTTTAGTATCAAATATCAGTAAGGGCTATATATTTGTCAGGTAGGATCATTTTGAATTCCACCCGGTGAATGCGTATTTGGGGAGACTTTGACTTATGCAATCATGGGCCCCAAAAATATTTAAGTTGAACAAAGACAATCGTAACGCAAGAGAGACCAGTGTCATCTGAGCCAGAGCAAGGCGTGACCGATTGCAAGCGAACTTGATCGACTACTTTGCATGACGCACAATCAGATAAAATGGCCATCACTCTAGAGCTATCGCACCATAAATCACTTGAGAGATATGAAGGAATATGTATTCTCTTTCATCATAAATCACAGTTATTCCTCATCTAAGAGTCAATTATCTAACCCGCAACAAATGGCTCGGCAATGACCTTGAAGATAGGATGTACAGTAAATGCAGCGAGGCCACAATATGAGTTTTTGAGTCTACAACACATTATTAAAAGCTATTTGAGAAGGGATTTATGGACAATTAAAAAGTATTGTATTTAAAAAGTTCCATATAAAACAAGTCATATTATACTTGCATGTCATGTTCCACTGCATGAAATCTTTCAGTATGGATGCCGTTTCAACTCAAGATACTTGTAAAGTGGTACATTTTATTTTCAAACCAAGCAGTCAAATGTTATTGTAATTGCATAACAATTGTCATTATTTAAAGGCATTCAGAGACGAAGTTGTAGTTGAATGTAAATTTGTAAAACTGTTTTTATTTGGTTCTCTGGTTCTGACCTGGGTGTTCCTCCTTTTTCAAGTTAGGTTTGAGCTGCGCACATCAATCGTGTCGTTCTGCCCGTAACACTTTGCTGTAGCTGCCACAGTCTTACAAAAAGTAGTTAATATGTAGGAGAGCAAGAAGGACTTGAAGACTAATAATTTTGGCAACTTTCGGCTTTGGGTTTGTCTTTATAATAAGATCAAAATAGATAAATAAATGGTACTGGTAATATACTTCCTTATAACCTTCAGCCCCTTTATTCCTGTGGCCTCCTTTCCTTTTTTCCATCCTTTGCTCTTTCTTTCTCCAATTATCCTTCATAATGCACTGTCTTGTCTCCACCAACTTTCTTTCTATTTATTATCCTTTCTATTTTTATTCTTCCTTCATTTCTTGTAGCCTTCCCTCCTACTCTCTGTTCTTGTGTCCATTCTGTGTCAGTCAGCACCTGGTATTTGAAGGCTATCGAGCTTAGTGCAAAAATCTCTCCCCTACCATGACAGGGAATTTTTTCTATTCATATTTTTTAGATGGAGGTAGAAATTAGAAATATTTTGGTTGTTAAACATATAGTTTTTTCACAAAAATTAAAAAATCAGAATGTTTATATGTGACAGTTAAGACAGTTGTCATAACTGTGATTATATGACAACCTACATAAATAATTGCGATGGGACTTTTATTTTCCACCTTGGTATTAGTAGTAAATTGAGGAACCATCTTAGTAATTGTCATTCTAACCGAAAGTCTAAAACTGTCTTTGTGAAATATAACATTTTTAAATTCTCCCTTTTTATTCCTGGGTTTAGACATTCATGTTTTTGTTTATGGCATTTGTAAAAAAATAAAAATAATGTTGACTGCGTTTCCAAAACATTTTTACTCCACAGATAAAATCTCAGTGCCCCTCCTAGTATTCTGACCCTTTCTTTGCCACGAGGGATGTTTATCTGAGATGCTAGGACGCTGATTTCTTTACAAGGTCATCTTCCTCCCCTGTCAGTTTTCTCCTTTTATCCACTAACAGGAGATTAAAGCCAATATATCTCTATGATAAGCAAACTTTGCAACAACTAGGTAATTTACAGCATTAATAGTTAATAGTCATGTACTGCATATCTGCAGTGAAATTTCACGGGTATATTTTGTGAGGTTTTTTTTTGTTGTTGTTTTTTTTAAACTTTAATATACGCTAGTTTGTGAGGCAAAGATTGAAGGTCCCCAATCTAACAGAAGATTGGTAGAAAGTGAGAAGCAAAAGAGTGAAGTAGTTGTGCATCAATGAGGTGAGAAATTGCAAGAGCTGCACAGATGGCCTGCTCTCACCTTCATCAAGCTCCCTCTCTATCAGTCTTATTTGCCTTGGCGTTAATGCCACATGACATGACCTTCCTTATATACCTTCACAGGAGGTTTTATTTTCAGTAATATTTAGCACTTACTCTCTTGTATGTCTCCACGATTGATTCCTCTTGTTCAGTTGTAGGCATCCATATTGAGTCATTTCTATGTTAAGAAAAACTGATTATCAAGATTATCTTTGCAAACTACAATGATTCAACGTTTGTGTTTAAAATTTGGCAATTCATAAGGGTTAAGGCAAGAAAAATACAAAAAGAAACTTATGAGCTATCTCCAATTCTGACCAACCATTTATGTCCACATATTAATTTATTAGTAATAAATTACTATTTATTACTAATAAAAAGTAATTATTTATGACTAATAAATGATATTTATTTGTCATAAATAACTAATAAACTAATGACTAATAAATGACATATATTAGTCATAAATAATTACTTTTTATTTACTAATAAAACGTATGTTATTACTTTTTCCCCCAAAGTAATAACATACAAGGCAGAAGATGGTTCTCATTCCCGAATCAGCTGTCTTATCAATTTATTTTAGAAATGTCAAAAGCAGAAATTATCTAAATGTCAGGGGTTCTTCAAGAGAAATGACTATAAATGATGAACATCTAAGACAGCATATGCTTTAGTAGTACTAAACAGACTGACGATTGTGTTTATAAAGTATGCTATTTCTACCGTCTCCCCTCCCACAGCTGTACTGTAAACCTTGTGTCTCACCCGTACTGTGCAGGAGTCAGTGTTGAATGTTGAGTTCCTGCTCAGTAAGTAAAGGTGACTTGAACTATAATTGGAGGAGTAACTCCAAAGGCAGTACATTTTCTTTTAATTCATTTCTATCTTGATTTATAAGGTTAATCTAGTGAACACAAGGAAGCAGCTGTCTTGGTTTGCTTGCTTACCAGGACTCAGTGCCTTCTTTAAATGATGGCTTACATTTGAAATTGTGTTATTTGCATTCAGGGCTAGAATGAACTTTAACCACAATTTACACATATAAATGAAATCAAACTCTTAGTTGTGGCTTTTTTTGAGAAGTGCCATACTGCCAAAGGAAGCAGATGGAAAAGTTAAGACTTGTTTTAGCATGTGGGTTTCTGTGTGTACAGTCGTTCACAAGGGCAAATGGAGTTGCTCCTATCAGCATAGGAGCATGTGTGTCCAATGGTAGAGCTTAGATTGAAGCATATTAGTATTTTAATAATGGCCCAGTCAAAGTTTAGACCCAAATCTAAGCGAGAACCTGTGTCAAGACTTGAAAACTGGTGTACACAACTGTCCAATTCTATCCAATCTAAATTAACTTCACCTGTGGTGCAAAAAAGAAAATTTGAGTCTTCAAAGCAGCAAGGACGTATCCTAAAAAAAAACTTCCAGCACAAATTGCAGCAAAGGGTAGTTGAACATAGTAGTTTCACCGAGTGTTAAATATAAAAATAATTGACTTAAAGGCTTTTTCTGGCTCTATTGTACACATGGGTGTACATGTATACATATATGTACACATATACATAGGAATATGTAAGGATACGTGAGATTAAGATACTCATCTTTATCTTGGCATCGATTCATGAATGATTTTGTGCATCAGCCTTGTTTTTATTTTGTGCTTGTGGCCACACTTCCATTTCCCTCATAACCCTCTCATGCCAACGGAAGAAAAATGGCCAAATTTGTTCGTGGGAGAAGAGGATATAAGGTGATGGAGCGATGACAGAAGGAGCAAGTGATATAAAAAAAAAAAAAAGCAAGCTGGAAGGATGATGTGATGGAACAGCGGCCTCCCGGAGTCCGGGTCAGCTCCTGAACCCTGAAAGCACCCATTTGATCATGACATGTCAAGGATGGGAGAGGAGAGAGCGAGCAGGGAAGTAGAGCCGAGGAGAAAGATGGCACAACAGCCGGAAAAAACGCTCATCATTTGGCACGGGATTGAGTGATCCGTTCTAGGAACTAGTGAGCACATACGAGTGCGCGTGTGTGTACGTCTGTGCCTCACCGCCATTTCATGCACTGTCTCGCACCCATCACTCCTTATGGGAAGATGGTGTATGGCTTAGCCCATGGATTTGACGGACGGCGCATCACTGAGTCACATCGATCTGAGGGGTGGGGGCGGTTTAGAGAGGGAGGAGGTTGGAGTTTGGTTGTCACAGACAGTGAGATGGAGGATAGAATCAGACATGCAATCTCACAGCTATGGACCCCGGTGTGGAGGGACAGGTCGGGGCGATCCATCTCTCTGCATTACCCTCAGCCACAAGGACATTAAGCCAGAGGGATAAGGGTCTGTCTGGGGGTGTTTAGAGCTACGTCTGGTTATCTCTCTGCAGGGACCTAAAGGCCAGAAGCCAGTGTTGCACCATGCAGAAGGGCACTTTCTCTTCTTTGAAGTCTGTCAAAGTATAGATTGCATGGTATGTCTGAAGGCTTTCTGATTTGCACCCCTTGGCCAATAATGGCACTATTACTAAGTGCATTTTGCTAACTTTTAAACAAGAATTAAGAGGGGCATTGTCTAAAAATATAAGCATAATAGTCAACATTATTATCAAGGCACTTCACATGTGAAATGGATTAAATTTTTGTACAAAAATGCAAAACAATCATATTGACCGATTCAGATTAAGTCGAATAAATAATTTAGTTTCGTTCACTTTAATTTACGCAGTGCCAAATTACTAAAAATGTAGTCTGAAGGCACTGAATCAAACAGGAGAAATTTACATCTGGTCTTAGTAATATTAACTGAGATCAATCAAATTCACTTCAGCATAATCCAGTAATATAGTCACACTAATCTTCAGGCACCAGCTATCCAATACTATCATAATTATAGTACACTAAAGTCAGCCAGTTAATCATACTGCATCTAGGCATTGACTCTGCATTAAGCATGTGGCAACCATAAAGATGAACCACTCCTTATTGATAGATTGAAACCTTCAGCTGAACCAGGCTGGAGGTCAACTGCCAGCTTCCTGCATACATGTATATTCCTCTTTTAAAACTAGTCTGTCATGTCAATATTGAACTTACTTTTGACCTTTTGAATTTTTAATGTGGCGCTATACGTGGCAGATAACCATCCTGTCCGGTTTTTTTCATGATGGAGGATGATGTTGTAGGTTCAGTTTATGTTGTCAACTCTTTATCCAACTGAAATACCCAGTGAGACTGGCTGTCACAATTTAGATCACAATCTTTCTTTTAATACAATAACAAGAATTATATTAGATGATAAACTTATTAAATTTTTATACATTTCCATCATTGTTCTCAACAACTGACATGAAGTCACATTTTGTGAAATCCGCCCTTTAAACTTTTAACACTTTCTGCTACAGAAAGTTTGGGAGAACGGCTATTGTATTCACTCTACTAATAGAACGTCAAACTTAGAGTTCCAAGAGCCTGCCTTTAAATTATTAGTCTCAAGAGTTTTATAAAGCATTTGTTTTGACTAGATTTTACAGAATTAATCTTGTTTTAGTTGTTTTTTTCTATTTATTTTGTTGACAATTAACTAGGAACGAGTTGGTACGATATCCCCATCATTAAACAATGTGATCAAAAATGTAAAAAAATTTAACACCCCACTGCTGACGAAGCAATACTGCACACAATACTGCTGTTATTGTAGCTTAAAAAGTTTATTCATAGGCATTCTGATTTTGCTACATAAGCAATTGAAAAATATTGAAAAGGGCACAAACAATTTCAGAAATTTACGAAACTATCAAAAACAAAAGGATTGAACAGCAAAAATTCTGAAAACCAGGCAAATTCAGTGCTGTTTCTATGGTTCTCTGTTCTGTAGTTCTGATTTTTGTAAAATAACATTAGGAACAAGCTGCTGTTGACTCATTAATCAGGCAGATTAGCTGCATTGCTGAATTGAACAGCATGAATTGCCTGTTCAATTAACCAGTGCACAAGGTAATTTTTTACATGTCTTCTTAATAATGGCAAATGTGTAGAAGAATTTCCTTCCTTCAGTCAGCTGTCTTACCTTGTGCAGCAACAGGAAGGAGGAGAACAATTACTCTGGTCACTATGACCAGTATCACACTAACAGGGTTTCAAACTGTAGAATTGCTGTTGAAGTTTTAGAGGTTATGAAACCACTGCTTTTTAAATAAAACGTATACCTTGGTAACAGAATCACGATTGTGCCTAATTATAACTTAATTAAAACACAAAACACATTCTAGACAGAATATTTTATTATATCAGGCTAAATTTTTGCTATAACAGTGTGCATCCAAAAAAAGTTCTCATTTCATCTCCAGTGACTGGCCATGAGGGGCTCAAATGGAAGGACATATCCCACTGAGAATTAGAGGTAAAAACAGTGGGGGCTAATAGTTTGAAAACTGAGTTAACTCCATAGCTGCAATTTTGCTTTCAGTGAAATAAAAAAAAGAAAAAAAAGAGGGAAAAATAGCTATTAAAGTTCTTCTGGGTCAGTTTGACTTTGAGAAATGTCTGGAGGGAACAGGCGTGAAACTAATGAGTCCTTCACATTTTTTACCAAGCAAAAGTAAAGTGTGATGAATAGAACTCAGGTTTATGAACTTACAGCTTAGTTACTGCCTCATAGAGACTTTTAACTTTTAGTTTAACCTATGATGTCATTCTTGAAGTGGTGAATGTAGGAAATAAAATATTTTCTTCCACTCTCGACTGCAGCTTTCAATTAAAATTGCTGACTTAAAGACATGTCAGAAAAATGAGGAAGTTACAGACTGTGAGGTGTACCCGTCAGAAGAGAGCCCAGGCAAGACTGTTGTGATGAGACAAAGATAAAAAGCAAAGTTGATAATGCCTTTAACACCACGTTTGATGATGGTGTTTGTCTTTCTAAAACCTTGTCTGCCAGCCTTTGTTGTGTAGCTAGACCTCCACCCCCACTTTTCCCAGGGAGCCAAGGTGTGGGACTTTGCCGATCGATATCTTTTGCTCTCAGACTGATTACTTATTAGTGGACAGCGGAGAGTGAGGCGGCAGGAGACAGTAGTACTTTAACAGCCAGGGTCAAAACACTGGAAACAAGCGAGAAAGAGGGACAAATCAGGAGTACGAGGACCGTTCAGATATAAACTGTAAGATGTAGATAAGAAAATCCTATAATAAATGTTCATTAATAATCTACAGTTTTATGTTTCATAATGAAAACAAGGCCAACTTTTGGTTCGAAATGCCTAATATTACTTTGAGTTTCCTAGTTTCATCCTTGATTTGCACATGAACAGGACATGATACGTAGTCAAAAGATAAACATTTGCGATCCGGTGCAAAAGAGAAGCGTCTCTCCCCAGACGCATGGGTTGCATTGCACCTGCTTTAACAGATGCAAATTTCCCCAGATTAATTACTCATAACTGAAATGTTGTTCCAACACAAATGACTCCTCTCTCCAGAGGTGCTGAGAAAGACAAGTGAGCAACAACCACATTTAAAAAAAAGCACTTTATCTCACGCCTCAATGGGGGCACTTGGGCAATGTTCAGGGTTACGTGCAGTGCTATTTTTTCACAGAGCATATTTCATGTCTGCGAAAAACTTATGACACTGTCTATATTGCTTCTCTGCTTCAGTTAAACACCCCACAATTCTGTGCTGTATCAATATCACATGTGGCCAAACAAATATCACCTGGCCAACCCCATTATTGATTGGTAATATTGGCCCAGTTTTACTTATCGGATAGGTACTAATATGTAAAAATAACTAATATCGGCCAGTACTAATGTTAATGCCGATATATTGTGCAAGCCTCTTGGTTTCATCTGATCAGAGCACCTTCTTCTACAAAATTCTAATATGTCTTCTTTATTGTACCAGGATTACCAAATTCCTGCAGCTACCATGTTTTTTTTTATTCTTATGATTCTCTCATAAGGAGAGAATCATAATTCTCTCCTTATGATTGAAGTTGATGGCCATGTCTCAGGCCATGATTGATACATTAGACTAAACAGTATTTCTATATTGTTTTACAAATTAACCATTAAAGTTTTCAAACAAACCTCTGAGCCCTTCATTAAAAAAAAGCTGGTTTTATAGTGAGATTAAACTAAACTTTTGTACTGGTTGCTAATTAGTTGAATTCTGAAAGCATTTTCAAAATCCTATTTAGGGCTATCGAAGGTGGATCAATAAATGTACATGTCTTCATTCGAGACTTTAATTTTTAAACATATTTTGTGAAACAGTTGAAACAAAATGTAAAAATGTTCAATGTCTATAAATATTTCCACACAAAAAAGAAAAACCTAGACAACCTTTTGAGTACACAGTTTAATTTATGTTTTTTCCAATTATAGATATTATCAAAAAGAAGTATAAATTTAACAGCTCACACAAGTATAAGTGGTTTTAGTCACATAAACTGTACTCGGTGCATTTCTGGTTTCAGCTGTTTCCCAAATCTTCAACAGCAATCAGGATGATAAACCTCCCAATGTGACTTTCTGAGAAAATTGAGACATCCATAATGACCAACAGATGTTGATTCCGTGTTAATTGAGGTTATAAAAGTTAGAATGACATAAAGGAAGCAGATGACCTTTTTATTTTGTGGATAATGAGAAAAAACATTGCGATAGATCTTGCAGCCTGCTGTGCAGCTGTGCCGCTGTCAAATCAGAGATGCATTTTAAGCATATTGGATGTCTTTTGAAAGCCCTGCTGGTAAGAAATGGGTTGAGATATGTCAGATACTACACCACTTATATTTCTGGTTGCTTTGACAACTGCACAGTAAGTCGTAAAGCAGTTTTAAAACGCACGTTTTATGGTTCGTCTCATCTTTTTGATAATATGTCGTTTTCTTTCTGTAACATTATCCTCCCTAAGAAATGCAAATAGGCCCCATCTTTAATAAAGCACATGGAAATGACCGTACACACTCCCACATGTATTGACATATCTTCGACACATGCAGTTAAGTCCATGGGGGGGTGAACATCGGCATTTCACAGGGAACTCTCCTGGCTGTGAAAGTAGAGTGTGTATTTGGAATTGTATGTAAGTGCTTTATGCACACTTTTATGTTGGTTTTTTTTTGTCCCTTCAGCACGTTTGTGAATGCACCTGCTGGGCGTGTTTACCCATACCACACTCTCGGCGAGCGTAAGTACACACCGCTGCCTCTGCGACACAGCTCGGCTCTCTGTGTGCAGAAAGGCGAGAGCCTCAAAGCTTTGATATACCCTCGCAGTGTTGCAAGGTGATTCCGAGGCTGTCAAGAGACCCCGGCAAAACCAGACCTTCTCGCTAGCCGGATGTTTGAATTAAAGCACGGAGCCGCCGTGGAGCCTCTGTGTGCATACTCATACACACGTTCTCCTGTTTGCCCCTCACAGTGGCGAGGATCTCTGCCATGTCAATAAGAGTGAGAGCAGCCAAGATTTTAATGGGAATATAATCTCCTGGCTGTTTGTGCTTTCTTTGGCACTCACTGTGCAGTTTTTTTTTTCCTTTAGTGTGCATCACTGGATTTCAGTTTGGCAGACAGGTGAAGGACAGGGCAAAAAAAAATAGCTTAATCAACTGAAGAGTAAAACCTAAAGGAGAAAGTGTGATAATATGTTCGAAAGGAACAGACGTGAAGGAGGACCGATAAGTATCTGGTTCATCCCAGGTGGTTTTCTCATTGTATTTCATACCGTGCCAAGCTTTCCACTCTGGCCTTCTCAGTAATGTGTTTTTATGATATTGCACCATCCCAGTGTGACTCTCACACTCGCAACTAGACTCAATGATCCTTTCGGTGGACTTGCGGTTACCAAAGACCTCTTCTCTGGGAGATAAGAAGTTCCTATAGAAAAGCGAGTGAAACAGGGTGGAAGTAAGATACAGAGTGATAAGGCTGCTGATAGGGTGGAGAGAAATAACACTGAGTGGTGCATGACTCCCCGAGTCCTCCTGTGACTAACAATGTTGTCCTTAAGCTGGCATGGGTTATTCTTTCTTCTCTTCTTTCTCTTAAACAATGATTCATCTGACTCCCAGCTACTCTGCAGTCAAGAGGCAAATCCATCTTTAAAAATTTGGTATTCTTACTAAGTGCTAAATCGTCTTTACGTCAGACAAAATACGTTTGATGAATATTATTCCATAAAAATATTTTACATTAATTTTTTTTAAAAATCACAGTAAGATGATTTGTGATGCAAGAGATGTTCAGAAGAAACCCTACTCTGACTATTTATTCGGAGGTTTAGAAAACTGAAATCTTGATTTTGGACTGTTTGAAGTCGTGGAGCTTGATCATCACTAATTTTAAATAGCTCTTTTGAAAATGCTGGCATACTATGCTACTTTCTCCGATTAATTCAGACTTCCTATGCAGTCATGATAAGTCTGCTGAAAATATTAAATGTAGGTCACATTGGGTCTATTTGTAAGGCAAGCACATTCATCAATGGGACAATTCAAAGTCCTTTATGGAATTTTTAGTATTTCTTAAGGTCTGGATAAGGGAAAGTTGAGTATAGAGAAATGATTGAATTTGCTGACTTCATTCTGCTTAATATATATTTTTTCACGGGCATCCTTCCATGCATTGTTTTTTCCTTTCTGCCAGTGTAGGAAGATCTGTCATAGACTAACTAAAAGTATTTGTACTTTAAGTGTGTATAAGTAAAGAAATGTCCAGCCTTTAGAACTTTTTCTACATTTTAGTCTTGAGTCATATTCCTCGTATAAGCTCTTACCACAAGCTCTAATTCGGTTTTTACTCATTCTGACACTGAAGCAGTGCAACTGTGTTGCAGCTGCGTCATACTCATACATCTGTATCGTCATTAATGTTGCAGGGATGTAGGCAAAAATCTAGTAATTTACAGAACTCTGAAAGCTTAAGACAGTTACAGACCATGAATGTAATTTTTTTTATGTTATATACGCCTTCACTGCTGGTGTTTCAGTCCCTCCAAGTATCAGATTCAACCTTACTTTCTCAATTTGTTTCCTAGGGTCAGAAGTTAGGCAAAGCCCTTGGGATAAGGGTTTACTGCTTTTCCTTAAGATGCTTTACCTTTCCTCCTTTAAAAAGATCCACACCTCTGAGACAGCATCACCATGGGAAATCAAATTCCTTAGATTGGCTTTCACATTTCCCCGACTCCCCGGGCAATACAAATTTCAAAGATCAGCCACGAAAAACATGCTACAGAAAGAAATAAATGTCTGAAAACTGGCCCACCAGCCAATGTCACCCCTAAAAGCTTTGGGTTTTACACAAAGTCAAAGTTATGGTCGCCTACAGGTATATTTTATCAGTGCTGCATTTTTTTTTCTTTCTGCGTGTTTCCTGGAAGTTGTCTCTACATTTAATTTATATATTAAAAAAAAAGAAACTCTACACCAGGGGTCACCAAACTCGGTCCTCGAGGGCCGGCATCCTGCACATTTTAGTTCTCTCCCTGGTGGCACCAACAACCTTTTCAGCACGTCAATGTTCTTCTGAGGCCTTCTAACGAGCCATCATCTGATTCAGGTGCGTTAAACCAAGGAGAGAACTAAAACATGCAGGAGGCCGGCCCTCGAGGACCGAGTTTGGGGACCCCTGCTCTGCACGTTCATTAGACCCCTGCACCTCAAAAGATCTGTTTTTTTGCTTGATCGAAATGTACAAGTTGCAGAAGTCCTGAAAACACTCTACCAAAGAAAGTCATGATGAACAGTTGTTTCACTAGACCATCTAATGAACCCTTTTGCATACTGTGTCTAATAATGTGAATTTGCAAAGCAGCTGCTTAGTTCAAACATTTTTGTTTACCTCACTGTCCTGTGCAGTAACCCAAGGACTTCTCTATTTGTGGAACCCATTATTCAAAATATATTTGCATTCATCTCCCATCACACATTTCAATTGTTCTTATTCCTGGAATAAAGACCAACTTATTCATTTTCGAAAGCATTTGTGGTGTACATTGTCTTACTCATCAAGAATCCTATTTTTTAATTGCCTAACAATGGTGTTGCAATGTGCTTCAGATGTTCTCTAGTTTTTCCCATTTAATGTAGGTTTATTCCTGTCTTAAATGTTTCTTTAAACAGCTTTCAGATTGTGTTCTGGTTTAGATTACTATTTTTATCGTGCCAGCAATCCAATCTATGAACATGAGTTTCAATTTTCTTGCCAATCTTCAACATGTGTATTATTCAAAAATATAGCAAAAATAGCTGAATCGTTAACTGCATTGGCCTTTCTTTGGTCATTGCGGTGAATTGATAAATTATCTGCTGCTATGATTGTTATGAATCCAAGGAATTTCCTCATAGAAAGTTTCCAAATTTAGCAAAATGGGAGCTGCTACATGTGCTACATCGTTCTTTTGTATACACCGATTTGTTAGGCAGTTTTAGAAATGCAGGAAAAATATAAAATTGCACAAAATAGATATGAAATATTGGCGCAAAGTAAAGAAGAAAAAAACTGGAGTCATGCAGTTTTGGTGGCGATAAAACCTTCCCTCTGTTTCAAATTGTTTGATCCCGGTTATGTATTTGGCACTCTATACATGATGAGCAGTCTTGATGTGAAAGTTGCATTGTTAATAATGGAGGCACTAGGTCTACTATCTCTTCACAGACCTTTTCATACTAGCTGTGAGCTATTCCCTCCCCTGGGTGAGGTATTAATAATCTAGAGGTAGATCCAAGCACTGTCAGAACAAGTGTGCCACTGTTTTGAGGTGATATGTGACTATACCACCCACTGCAACACAACCGTACTCTGCCTCTGTGTACTAACAGGCACAGTCATTTCACTGTTGCTCTGTCTGAAGGTGTCTGGGCTTTTAAGGCTGTTTTCCTCTGCTTGTAGTTTCATGTTATCGTCTGGATTTCCACGTTTTTCATTTCAAAGTTGTACACTTTCTCAAACTCTTAGTTTCAGGTTTCCCTGTCCATTTCGGTTCAATTTTGAATACAAAACCTAGCAGTGATAGTTGTACAGGGGTCTATCATAGAGGGAAAGATGAGGAGAAAGATGCTTCTGCTACTACCATGCTTAACTGGAAGGATGGTATAGGCCTGGTGATGAGCCATGCCTGGCTTTCTCCAGCGTAGGGCTGTCAACGTCACATGTGATTAATCTGAAAATTTGAGCGGTTACAAAATAAAGATTAATCAAACGACCTATTTTGACCTAAAAGCCTCTAGCCTGTGGAGGGTTACCTAGTTTATATTAGAGCATTATGGACTAGACACACATGGAGCGCCAAAATACAGTGAGCGAAAGGAAAAGTTGGCTCACGCTGCTGAAAAAGTTAAAGTATGATTACTTTTTAAAGGTACTGTCACATAATTATAGCAGACCATCCGAATCGTGATTCCTCATGGAGTGAACTGTAAGTAGAAGTCAAGCTTAAATTGTAAAACCAGAAATTTGCAATTGAATTTGATGTGTGTGGTTGCACTGACATGCATTTGATTTTTAAATTAAATACAAAGAAGAATCAATAGCAGGGGACAAAATATGCAGAAATTTTGGCCAATATGCATTGCACAATATGACTGGATCCTAATTCTCAAACTGTCAAGAACCTTATATAATTAAATAAAAATTGTTGCAAAAGGTTTTTAATAATATGACAGGATATGAGAGTGGTATGGGTCTAGCTTCAGAAAATGTGAATATTAATTGGTGGCATAGGATTTCTTCTGCAGAACTCCACACTGTGTACCGTTATCTCTCCTTGCTCATTAATCAAAGACTGACACAGTGGAGGAGGTCCCTAGGTAGCCTTACTTGATTTTCCACCACACCCATTTTAATTGTTGGCAATCAGTTATTCTAATGAGTAGAAATGCATGTAAAAAAATATAAAAAAAGGAATTAGACTATTTTAATCTACCAAGCTAGGGATCAGACAAGCACACAACTCAAATTTCTGATTTCCTGTTTGTTGTTGTGTAAGATTACATTTTAATTTCTAAGTATAAACTTAATTGACTTATCTTATATTTTTCCAAACAGTATTGCTTTGCCAGGTTGTTCTTGTATATTTCTTGTATATTTGTATTTCTTCTGTATTTCTGTATTTTATTCTTTTTGCTTGAACAGACAAAATATATTGAAAGCATTTTTTGTTTATTTTTTGCTGGTTCTGTGAATTTATATCAGTTCTGTGTGAGTGGGAGCTTTTATCTGTCTCTCCTCAATATGTACTCTACATGTCTCCTGCCGTAGAGGAACAGAAATGGAGGAGGGGGAGGCAAGCGTTAAGGGGGTAACACTTTGCAAAACCAAAAGCCAGGAGAATGTTAGACAAGTATAACACCTAAACCCTCTGTTTGCATTTGTTTCATCTTGCCTGTTTGTGACTGTGCAGGTGCACGGCTCCCCTGCTGTACGCTGCCAGGTGCTGGTTAGCCGTGCATGCCAAATTGCTGTGTTGTACCGCCGCGCCGTGTGCTGTGGCTGCTCTCTGATATGCCAGTCATGGATGAGATAGTTGGAGACTTGAAAGTGGCTGAAAGTAGCTCAGAGTCAGTCTCGGTGTTTAGGCAGGCAGGTTGAGGTTTACCTGACAAGCCTCTTAAAACATTTAATCCTGTTAATTCACAGTGTAAGTCTGTTTGCAGCACAGTTCTCATCCACAAGTAAGAGCTCAGCCCCTACTGAGTTTGTCTGAGACAAGTTAAGCTGGAAAGTCTTCACATGGCAACATTAGTCTGTGTGTCTGCAGGGGCTGGCATGGGGGACCTTTAGGATTATTTTTAAACAGGGACAATTTTTTGTTGGCTTTGTGTTTTCGAGCAGTGGTGACCCAGGTCAAACTGTGAAATGTTAATTCCACTGTTGTTATCTTCGGCCATGGCTGTTAACACAAAATTCAGTTCTGGCATCTTATCTATCTTGCATTACTTGTTTCTTAGGAATTAATGAAATGGAGTACCTAGCAAAATAATTGTACATAACATCACAACACATTAATAATTTGCATGTGCTAGTCAAAGCATTTGCGTTATAATGGCCCAGTTAAAGTCCACACTAGCCTAATGTAAAATCTGCTACAGGGCTTGAAAATTACTGTTCACAGACACTTGTCACCAAATCTTTAGCTATTTTTTTCAAAAAAGAAATAGGCATGAATTTCTGTCTCAAGGTGTTCCACACTCATAGCAGTATATCCCAAAATACCTGCAGGTGTAATTGCAGCTAGAGGTGCTTTCTACAACGGATATTGGCAAGTGTGGTCCTTGAGGGACCCTTTTAGATGTCTCTGCTACAACGCCTGGCAATTGAATCATCTCCGCAGCCTGCCACCATTTTCATCCCACCTCACGGTTATACACTACTCTGTGCTGGTCTGTAACAATACAATGATGTTTGTGGTCACAACATGACAAAATGGGGAAAGGTTCAAGGGGTATAAAGTTATTTGCAAGACACTCTGGGCAGTTCCATTTTATGTGCCAACTAACATGTTTCTTTTACACGTTTTCCAGAATATTTAGTTCCCCATCCCGTCTCCTCTAAGGATGGCTCTTAACTGTATCACGGCAGCCCCTCCAATGAGTTATAGCACTCTGTGATTCATTGAGCAATTCTGATGAGGTTATGAGTGAGCCAAGGACAAAGTTATCTCTCCTCTTCCCAACTGAAACTGAGTTTATTAGCCTTCAAAGCAATAGACCTTTTAGAGGAAAAAATGTAATCCTTCATTCCTATACCTCAGCCAAGCACTTCCTATGGCACATGGTGATACAGAAACAGGAACAGACATGGGGAGAAAAAAAATGAAATCCGGGAAAATCATTACACTCCTGCCGTGACTTGTAGAGACTATACAGTGTAATTCATCCTGAAGCTTGTTCCACTCAGAATGGCCCTATTTACAGGTTTCCATAGTGAAAAAAGAAGAGCAGTGGGAGGGGAGAGCCACCGATGGGAGCAAGACTGCGACACTGGGGTGCTTTTGCGTTTTGTTAGAATTTATGGAGAATCATGACCACAATTTGTAATTGAATGACCTGAAAAGTTTTCTTCCTAAAGTCAGAACAAGTCCGTATATCTAGCCATCCATATTTCATCTGTGTCGTGTTCCTACTATTCACAGTATCTTGTATCTTCAATTGCATGTTTTTTTTTCCTCTCTAGGGTAATCATTACAGATCGTGTAGTCTCTATAGATCCCGCACTTTCAGTGAGAGATGTATTTTTAACTATTCTCCTGTGGATTGTTCACGTTCCACAGGCAAAATGCTCCAAAAATACATCAGGGTAGGATGTGAAGCTCTTAATATCTGACTTATCACGCTGATATACTTAATGAAATCCTCAACAATTTGCAGGGGCTGACTTTTTTGTCGCTTCTTATACAGTCTTGTTTTTCCATCTGAATGCTTGTAGCAGTCTATATTAGAGCACATTCCCTAATATTATCTAAATCATTGTTGTTGAAAGAACCAGGAAAAAAAATCCAGATGTCTACCCCCCCACCCCCCCCACCCCGCCCAATTGCTGTTTGTAGTTTCTAAGCGGACCAATAAAACTTACTAGTTTACTAACCCTATTGTGCAATATTAGGATTATAACCAAGAAGTACATATTTCCCTTTTTTGGATCCTCTATTTACCTTTTAAGAAACCAACCAATTAATTGTTTTTGTGTGCGTTTCAAGGCTTTGATTTAAGATTTGAAATCACCAGTGTAATTCAGTAGCACATTCCCACAATGATCCCATTGTGGGATTCCATTGATCCACAATGGGATCCCATTGATCCCATAAATAAATAATTTATGTAACTACAAATAAATTATTTATGTAACTATAAATAACAATTTATTTATAGTTTTCCTTGCAAACACATCTCCATCTGGCAGAACGTGTCACCGGGAATGACCCTCAGCCAACATCGTGATTCATCTGCATGCAAGATCATTCTATGCTTGTCGATTCTGCTACGGTTATTGTGTTGGAACAAGATTCTCTCCGTGGTATTGTCATGATATGCCTTGCTGCAAGGCAATATAGTCCTAACCTATGTGCAGCTGCACAGCTCAGTATACTCCGTTTGATGCTCACAACAACTAGACTTCAGATTTATGGCTTGAGCGGGCCAGGATGATTTGCTTGATGGTCGAGTCGAGCTTGGGCTTCTGAGGCGTGTTTAATAAGCCTGCAAAACATGCAGCACAGAGAAAGCCAAATGAGAATGTACAATGTAAAGTTGTTACTCTAATTATTGCAGAGAAGTAGATACTTTAACCTGTTGAGGAAATAAAGTAAATAGAGTGCAAAAGTTAATCAAACTGTAACAAGCATGCAGTCGTGGCTCCACTCGAGCACTTGACTCGCTCGGTCGTTAAAACAAGCAACCAAATGGAGCTGGAAGACGCTAAGCAAAAGCTAAAATGAGAGAGGTTACACTTCTCATCAAAATGGTGGTCTAAATACAAAAGCAATAAAATCTTAATAAAAAGAATGTCTGGTTTACTTTAATATGTCAGACCTATAGTTGAAGTTAATCAGTCGAATTGGAGCGGACACGCCTATGGGGTTGTGTTGTGTTTGCTTTTTAGGCCTGATCTAAGCATTAAAGTACTAAGATACATTAATGCAATCAATCAGGAACCAACTACATTCTTCACATACCTCTGAGAACCTTGCCAAGACCCTGAACAAACCAGCCACATTCTGGTTCAAAGTTGTAGCACGAACTCCATCTTATATGAAAAGGTCCTTGGAAACCAGGCTCACATCAATAAAAGTAAGAGTTTAATAAGAAAGTAATGAAAGCCAGGGTGAAATAAGCAAGAACAGTCCACCATTGGTGGAAATGTTTTTTTTTTCTTTCTCCCCGTTGTATTTAAGAGCCCTCGGGTGACTGTATAGGAAATGTGACATGCTCCATTGTTTCACATTATAATCCCTGAAGGTGGACTTTATAAATCCACTTGTAGTCAAATTTAGCTTGAAATTCTGCCATTTAGTTTTATGGTATGGGAATGGCATTCTCTCCAAATTATTTATGAGCTGCCCTGTCAGAGCATTGACCCCAAGCGTGAGAGGACAAGGGGACATAATTAAAGTGTCAAAACAGGCTGGTTACACAACAGTCGAGTGACAAAATTATTGGATCAAGTGCGCACCGAAGGAAAGAGAGCACATACGGGATACAGCACATGCATGGAAAAATACGTGCCAGCCCAAATTATAAGATACGTCACTTAACTCTTCACCTCTTTCATCACTAATGTATAGACGCGGTACTTTTTATCACACGCAGCAACACACATATGCATACAGCTCACTTTGAGATTCATTTCGCCTCAGGACACAGACCGTCCTCCACTGACTGTTTATGAACTCATCTGTTTTCTGCAGACAGGCTGGCGATGAGGACATTTATATTGTGTTGCAGTATGGCAACATATTCAATATAATTAATCTAGTGTCTAATTTGCCCGCAGTGGTCCCCCACGCATCCTGTCAACTTGTATAGCCATCTTACAGCATGTCTTTAAAAAAAAAAAAAAAAAAAAAAGCGCTTACCATTCATAGATGGTTTTTGGTTTATTTCTAACAGTTGAAAGGGAATTTGTGGAGTGACTTTTTTTCAGAGGACCTAGAGTTATATATATATATCAGGTGCTGTTTTGTCCAAAATTAATTTAGAGAATGCATAATAACGCAGGGGCTTATAGTAAAATTGTAACAGAGATAAAAGCTTACCTTTTCAGACAAGTATATTGAAATCGCTGGCAAGAGGTAAACATACTATATGTGGTTGTTTGTGGGAGAAACCGATAGATGTGAGCTATTTTGGTGCACTAGAACCAGTGGGTTTTGGTCAGAAACCTTCACTTTTTCGCTCTAATGGGAGCTGGAGATCAATAATGCATCGGCCAGCAGATGGGTGGATGTCCCTCCTGTCATTCGTTGCCTCTCCCTCATCATTTCCTCATCCAAAGTATTAGAAAACAAAGGTGAAAGAAAGTGGGGAAAGGCACCACGACAGAGGAGAAAAACAAAGAGAGCAAGAGTGATGAGCATCTCAAGGCTTCTTTGTCAGTGGCTTGAATGGAATTGAAAAGTCTTAGGTAGAAAAATTGAGTGTATTCAGAGTAAATGTCATAGAATGTGACTTTGAGGACACGATTTCTTTGCAATTTGTGATTTTAATTTCAGTCTTTTGTTGCATATCAAGTTAGCAGAGTCATACTATTTCATTTTATTCAACCGTAGAAGCTTGTAAAAAAAAGCCGTTACGGTTTTCAAGGACAGATCAAACTGAGGAATAAGTAGAAAAATTCTCAAATTTGAAATTTCTGGAAAAACAATCTGAGAGACGAACCACTCTGCAGTCGAAAAAGTGACTCAACAGTGCACATTTGGTGTGTCAAGCGAGTTTATGTAGAGCTACAAAATTCATCACTGTTTTTCTTTTCTCTGTCTAATAAGTTCAGTGCAGTTTTACAACATTAATCTTAAGGTACATATATAAAATACCAAAGTCATTTACTACCAAAGCTACCCACTATGTGTTACAAATGTGTAAATAAAATAAAATAAATAAATAAATTCTTTTTTACTTACTACAGCTAAAATGCAGTTCCATTTTTACTTCCAAGCTACTCTTACCAATAGCAGCTCCTGGCAACTCTCCTCCCAGGGAGGACTGACACACATCAGTAAAACCCATTTTATCAAATTCATGATGTACCTTTAACCCTGTTGGAAATGCAGCCTAGATTAGCTGAAATAGGCTTTTAGTTCCTTTAAAAGGGGCCCTTTGGCTATTCCTTTAAAAGCAGCTAATGATAGCTATTGACAGTTATTTTACTTAGTACTCACCTTACTTACTTTAGTGCAAAATGCCTCTGGTTCTCGCTGGTTTGTTTTATGTTTTTGGATTGTGGCCTTAGTCATTTATTTTCAAAGTTTTGAGTTTCCACTTCTTTTATTTTGCGTTTACTCTGCCCCCTGTGTACAGCCCACATGTTCAGGTGCCGCTAAAGAAATGTGAATATCGTGACCAAGTTAACAGATTTTGTAATTTCAAAAAATTCAACTTAAAAAAAAAATAAAATCATGGGAGGAAACCTGCCAATGGAACTCGGGGAACTCGTATCTTTCCGAAAAGTTACTTGTAAGTTTATTTTGCCTGTTTTGATACTAAGATATTTGCACAAAAAAGTAGAGAAAAATACTTAAAATTTTGTGTTTTTGCAGTTGATTCATAGCAGTTTGTATTGTACACCTATTCCACCCCAGGGAAAAAAAAATGGTTGAAGTAAGCAAAAATTATTCTTTTATAAAACAATATCACATTATCTGGTATACATGCTCCAGATGAGTGTATTTAAAATTCTGACCGAAACTATATCTGTAAGAGTATTGTGCAGTTTGGGCACTGATGTATGTAAAACATGTCATCCCTGCTACTTATCATGTTGAACGTAATTAAATGAACTGAGAACATGAGCCCACCAAATGGACACATGCAAAGTTGCATGTGACAGAGTGAAAAGATGTGGATTACTGGCATAGACTGAGAAAGGAGACACATCAGCTTGCCAAATGCCAATTTTTTTCCCCTTGGCCCAGATGGACTTGACCCTTCATTTATATGATAAACAGCTGAATTGTAATCTACGCGCTTGTCTTTTCCTCTCTGTCTATCCCCTCTCATTTAACACAGCTGCTGTATCAAACATCCTTATTCTATCCTCATGTTTTAACTGTCCTAATCTTTCTTTTTCAGACATACTAACCATAAGTTCCTGAGTTAAACAGTAATGAGATGTGATGATAGAGGTGGAGATATACGGAGCTAATTGACATTAACTCAACTGTGGGAGCTGGATAGTTTGAAGACTGTTATTATACTAAAAGATTCTATGCAGTTGTCATAAGTTAATTTCATACTACAAGTGTTGATAGTAAAAATAAAAAAATAGATTCACAATTGACAGTTAAAATAACAGGTTTGCAAAACTATAAATTCATATTAGTTGGCATAAGCCTAAAAGCAATGCAAGTACAGTGAGAAAAATTGTTGGAAAGTTTTCTTTTTTTTTCATGTTGCATTAATATAGCGTATTTCAAGAAAATTGTGATTTGTACGTCATTAATAGCTGCTAAACCTATTTTGGAAACAACTTGTAATGGATCCATCCTCCACTAGAGGGCGTCTGGTCTCTCCACTAATCTGCTGGATGAGATCACTCAACTTCTGTGTCCCCAGTTTTCAAGGGTGCCAGAATAGCATTTGTTGCCATCGGAGAGGTTACAACAAACCTAAATGTAGCCATCTTTAACTAACACAGACTTAAAATAAAGCGTTTACGTTTATTTCTCTCCTCCCTCCATTGTTAAATTTGTGTCACTCATACTATTATACAAATTCCCTCGTGCACATTATAATGTGGCTAGGTCAAATTTCTAACTTCAGATAGACCAGACGTCACTCACGGAAACGCAAAATTAAAGCAGCAATATATATTTTTTAATAAGTACAATGACAAAAATAGCAACAAATACTGACTTGAATAAGTAACTTTTAATCTGATTGCTGGATTGGAAATAGTAATACGCTAGATTACTCGTTATGGAAAAAATGGTGGGATTGGATTATTTCTTGCAACTGTAATTCCTTCCATCTATTTATTTTGAATTATTTTCTTTTTATTGGAGCCTTTTCCAATGACATTTCGCTCAATGTTTACATTGCAAATGTGCAGTTAAATGACAGTAATCTCTTTCTAAAGTGTTCCTGACATCACTGACAAACAGTTTTACTTGATGACTTTGCTGCAGATTATAGTTACCCAATGCACACACAGATACCTGCAGAATGGGTCAAAAACTGACTTCAGTGTACAGTGTGGACAGCAATGATTTTCTTTTCTGGGTATACAGTAACAAGGCATTCAAAAACCAAATATTTTATTCACTGGCCAGCGGATTTACATTTGAGTTCTATTTTTAAACTTTACACATCTGCATGTGTCTGATTGTATTGTTCAACTTTGTCGAACTTAAAACAAGGGGAAAGAAATTCTGTCCCAAGCATCTTACCCCGCACAGCTAATGAATTGCATCCCACATACTGTCACTACAAAGGACAGAAAGGCTGTGATAAAATGTCACAGAACACAGGGAAAGTTCAAGCATTGTTTCAAGGCAGTTCGATATGTGGGCGAAGAGATGAATACGAGCAAATAGAAATGAAAAGGATAAAGTCACATATGATCTCTTATTATTTTGCTGTAGTTTGTATGCTGCACAAGGAAGCAAATCTAATATGTTTACATTAGATTTACAATTAAAATTACTTAAAAATGTTAGGTTTGTGAAGCACAATGATCGAAAGTAATTAATTACATTTTCAAAGCTTTCCTTATCTTCATCTAACCTTCCCCAAATACCCTTCCTGGCCGTGCATATGCTTTACCAATGCACAGTTGCTTGATGTGAGTTGCTGAAATAATGAGGAGTTTTCTTCCTGCACGACAGCTTTGATATGGTAAAGCAGTCAGACTCACCAACTGGCAACAGCATCTGAACTGAGTAACCTTACCTTCTGTAAACCTAAACAGGATGAGCGGGATCAACAGAGAAATAAGCAAGAAGTAACAATGCTTGTGTCTGCAACCTCCATAGTTGGGAATGGATGCTGTGAGATCCCTACAGGGTTGCTCTGAATTAATACTCAATCACACACACTCCTGGAACATTAACACAGCCCTTGGCGTACCAGTGGAAACAAATTTGTGAGGCTTGTAACACACCTCTGGGCAACAGCACATCGGCTATCCTTTGGTGAAGCTTTGGAATTGTCTTGCTGAAATACAGTAAGACTGAATAGATAACTTGGACTTCAATCACAGATACGTTCATCATAAGCGTTCTTCTGAGAAGAACAGGTTTAATGATTATCACCGGGCACTACACCTTGGAGCAATGACTCCCAACCAGATGTAATAGCGGAAAGCTTTCTTGGATTTGTGGTGCAACTCCTAATTAAGACCCAAGATGATTATGGATGTGGTGGAGAACAACGCTGTTGTTAGGCTATTACAACATTTACATCCATGCAAATTTCAGGCAATAAACCAATTTCTGAGAAAATTCTTCTGCTGCTTGGATGTCGACAGAAGTCACAGGTGCTACTCTCCTCCCAAGTGCTATTTGATCTGCCAATAGCCGAAAAAGATAGCACTCAATATTCACCAGACCAACGCAATTTTGTTTTGTTAAACACATAAGTCTTGTCATTGCAATACTTTAGCTCATTCTTTGCCATGTCTGACCGTAACACTTTTTTTGGCACTTTTGGTCAAAAAAAAAAAGGTGAAAAGTGCCTTTTTTTGGGCACTTTTTGTGGGCTACTGCAAATTGGAGTTGAACTTGAAAGTTCTAATTTTGGAACATACTTCTTTTTTTAGTCAGCAGCCTCTCTCTGATTATGAGGACATTAATTTAGATTCACTGTACGTAAGGACACAAGCGTGAGCAACTTTTAGTTTGTGGCAGACTTGAACTTTGTTGGATCTGAAGTTATTTCTTACCACTTTAACTAATTTACTTTTAAATGAGGGTAAAGGTTCAGGTCAAGTGGTTGAAAACGTCTGAATATGTGATCCCAAACGTACAACAGAACTTAGTTTGTATTCTAGGTCTCCTCTTTGTAGTAATGTTGTTCTCTGTTTTTTCCTGTGATATTCTTTGGAGTTTAAGGCAGATATTTATTATCTTTTTTGCATCTTGAATTGGTCTTGGCATGAAGAGATTACAATGCACTAGTACAGGCATCCTGATTACTTGCTGGAAAATACCACAACAGAAATCTTTCAATTTTAGCAGCATTAAAACTTTTTGCACCAAATCAACATTTTTAGAGAAGCAGCGTGGATTAAAGTTTTATCACTGTCCTTCAAGCTTGTGTAAAGATGTGGAATGTACCCATGATACACTTAAAGATTCCAGTACCTCTAAAAGCTTTTGGCAGGGAACCTGAGGTTCACAACCTTGTTCAGGTCAAGTGGTTGAAAACGTCTGAATATGTGATCCCAAACGTACAACAGAACTCACTTTGTATTATATTTATTAATCATTTGCAGCGAACCTCTACCTTACTAAAGTCTTGTTCACATTATCCTTTGATTAGGGACGCTTTTCAAGCTGGAATAATGACAAAAGTGCGGCAAAAGGCCAGGAAAACACAGGTGTCTCTGAGATTTTCCGTCACATTCACACAAGAAAGGATAAAACAAGAAACGCTAATGATGCACAGCCATCAAAACTCATTTGTGACCTCTCCGGGTGCTTAATAATAAGCCCAAATTCACAAGTTGTTGGAAAAACTTTATTTTAGCCAAAACAATACAAATTAAATTCTCTTTAAAAATAAATTAATATTAACTTCAAAGTTGCACTATACCCTGATGACTGACCACTACTCCGTTCACTTCCTCTAAAAGTGCATTACTCCTCAGCTCAAGAAAAATGTAATGAAATGATTCTTATTTTTAACCACACTGGTGTGATATTGTAATAAGAAGACCAAACCTCCAAACTGGCATGGAGGTTTGGCCCCATCTCAGGCTGGGCGAAGTGCCCTCTTTCCCGTGCTGCCATTAGCATACAGGCCATATCTCGCTAGCTGCCAACCTTTAGGCAGTGATTCCATCGTGTCAGAATATGCAGTGAGGAAATGCAGTAGAAGTGCCACACTGCCAGGCTCTGGAGGCTACAAAATTGCAGGGAGTGTGTGAAATGGGAAAAGCAGTACAACCAGAAAAAAAAAAAAAAACAACAACAAAAAAAAACTGAGAAGAATTACTGCCCTATTGGCAGAAAGTCAAGAAAGAGAGGGTGCTGAACTCAGAGAAGCTACTTCACCTTACTCTTTTATTTATTTATTTATTTTTTCCTTACGGTGTTGTTGTTTGCGGTTATTGATGTAATTGAGCAGCCTGAGGACAAGACAAAAATCTATAGTGGAAGAAGATTTTCTTTTTCTCAGAAATGGAGGCATCAGTGAAGGCAGCCAAGTTCCACTCATGTGTTGTAGGTCATCTTATTGATTGTAAGTTAACGGTAATTGAACGTGACTCTGCTCTGTTGTTAAGAAGAAACATGGCCCTTAGGTTTTCACCTCACAGATCCCGGAGGTAGTCTTATTCCACTGGTTTTTGGCCTTCAGGGATTAAAAAAATAAATGTAAAAAATGAGATTGAGTTCCTTTACTGCAGAGCCTAATCATATTTATGTCAGTCTCTACTTCAATTTACTTTTAAACACAATAAATTCATATTCCTGGTTATGTAAAGCAACAATATTTAGTAAAGTAGTTAAATACAACTTGCTTACAAAGTTTGGTCAAGTACGAACATCGTTGGTTAGTGTTCTTTTTTTGCAGAGATGATCATAATGTTCCATGAATTGTGCCACACTTTGATCAAAACTTGCTGCCACCGCGCCAACCAAACCAGCTGTAAAGATGATGGGTTTTGGTCTCGTTTAAACACCACATAAAAAGGCGGCTTGATTCAGATCTTAGTTCCTCTGTCAAAGGTAATTCTTGCTCTCGTCCTGTCAGTAAATAATAATGATAAAAAAAAGGATGACTCAACACCTTCTTTCCTACCATTAAAATCTGTTCATGTCAGTACACATTACCAAAGCTGTAGTTTCTCGCCAACAGAGCCACAACAGAACTTCAAGGTTTTGCAGCACAGGCTTCACAACTTTAAATTAGCTGTTACAATCAAAAGCAATACGAAGCATTGCATTGATCTTGTGATGTTTCACCTTCAGACAGCAGTAAAGCACATATCAGTACTTTGTGTCATATGTGTAAGAATTTTGAAACTAATTTTAAGTGTTTAAGTGTGCTTGTTCAGTTTCTTAGTGATAACGAGAACTAAGTGGGTGAAATAAAGAAATAAAACAGTCACTTTTTTTGGCTGGAGTGAGTGGATTAAGAGACTGGATTTGACCTCCAGTGTGGAATGATTTAAAGGCAGTTTTGCATCCTCTCAGTGTGAAATACGAGCCCACAATGCAGATCTGGCCCAATGGCCCCTTACCAGAAGTAATTGAATCTAATTGTGATAAAGACATCAGAATAGACTATGCTAAATGCACGGCGTTTAATCAACTGTGCAGTTGTCTCCTCGCATGTTCAAGTACCTCCAGACAAATACTGATGTCACCCAGTGCGTTCCAGTGATTGATCAAGTTACAATGCTTGCAATCTGCCAAGCAATTGGGTCCACCTGGGATTGATCAAATTTGAGGGTGAAACAGTAGATGTTTTGCTTCTGCGCTGACTTGTTTTCTGCCAAGCACTGAGCTGGAATAATCCCAGGAAGTGCGTGAGACTAGGTGCAAAATGACAGTGGGATAATGAGCAAAACAAGTAAGAGTATAGTCAGTCACTCCTCCTACAAAAAAAAAAATCTTAAGTTTTCAGATTCTTGTGTGTGGGTGCCACTCAGCACAGCTGTGTTTACCTCAACTAAAGTACAGTGCTTTTTAAAAGTATTCAAATCTCTTGAACAAAACTACAAACTTAAATGAATTGTATTTTTTTGTGAAGCTGTCATGTAATAGAACTAGACAAAGGAGTGCAAAAATAGATGGTTTCCAAAGGTAAATGAGAATAAACTCTCCGTACTTTGAAAACCCATCACAATTACGGCTATGAGTCATTTGGAATCACTCCCAGCTTTGCCCATCTAGAGGGAAATTTCTTTTGCCTGCTTTTTTTTTCTTCCTTTAAGTAAAATATCTCAACCTGAGCCCAATTAGATGGGAAGAATCAGTGGAAATTTATTTTCAAGTCGTGGTCCACAGCTAGGCCATTCCCCAGTGTAAATCAGCAACGCAGCAAGCACACAGGTCATCTGCTCGTTGTTGAGGCTTGTACGTATACTGCTGCATCTTTGTTATGTGCCTCGGAGATAAACTATCACCATCCTCTCCATCTCAGTACATTAAATCTCCACATAAATGGTATTATGGTATTCAGAAATGAGTTTATCGTAAAAATTCCTCCTGCTTTTTAAACTGCAAAAGCAATGAAGGTGTTGTTTTACATCTGGTGACTCACAGGGAATATTCAGCTTTTTAGATTTCCATTTGACTGTCAGTTTTTGTTTTTTTTAGTCCATGATTCAACAAGTGTCAAAGTTGTTTTCTACAGTCTAAAAATAGCAAACTGTGAAAGTAGTTAAGATCAGCCTTGTAAGTTAAACTTTATGTTGGACAATCATATGAAGTCCCAATAAAATACATTGAAATTTGTTGTAGGACCATGACAAAATGTGAACATGATTACATTTGCAAGGTGTTGTGTCTGCAATGTTTTGATCATTACCTCATCAGGAAAGATGAAACAGATTTTGGTTCATATTCAGTTGTCACGTGTTTGTGCCCAGGCGTAGTTAGACTTTGCATATACATTGCCAGAAAAGACAGACTCTCACTTAACCAAGATGGGTTTAAACTGTAAACCTCTAAGATGTAATCTAGAAAAAAACATTTTTGAATGATCCTGTAGGTAAGCTGCACTTGCTGTGCTATTTGTAACCTGTTTCCTACAAGATTCTGACTTGATCTGTCATAGCAGGAGAGGAAATGCATCCAAAATCAATACAGTTGAATATACAATAAATAAACTATACCGTCTCGCCCATGTGTATGATTATTTATTGCACCTGCTATGAGTGTATTGAAAGAAGCAGTAAACGAGAGCACGGAAGAAAAACAATCAATATCTGGATTTTCAAATCCATGGCTGATTTCTCACCAACACTATTCTGTCACAAATAAAACAGCAATCCATATTACTTCCAATGGTGATTCTCTCATATGGCCTTTCAGCTTTTGAGAGAGAGAGAGAGAAAATAACTTAGAGCTGTTGTATACACTTCATAAACGATGTATTCGGCAACAATTTTGACCCAAACAATGAGATGCTTCAGCTTTTAGGAAAATGTGACGATGGATGTAGGCTTTGGTAGTGAAGGTAAAAATGTAAAGGTACCTACTAACGTTGGATATCTGCATTATTTCTGAGCTATTGTGCTGATTGAGAAGTCATATTTTAGAATCAAGTGGAAACAAAATTAGTTCAGAAGTTGTCTGGCCTTTCCATCAAACACTTGAGGCCAGGACTGAGACATCGTCTTCCAGACTTGGTAAGAATCAGCTATTTGTGTCAGTGGATTAAGGATGACAGCCGAGAACACTGTCAGCACTTTTTATGAGGCTTCCTCTGCACCAGCTGACCTTTAGTCAGTGTTTGAGGGTTGGATGCTCCATCAACTGCCTGTATCAAATCAATTGAGTTGCTCGGCAGAGAAACAGACATGTTCAATGATTGTGGTAAGTATATTTTTATGCCAATAAGTGGAACATTATAAATAAATAAAAAAAAAGTTTTTCAAAATGCATTTTATAGTATGAATAGTACATGAATGTGTAATATTACCACAATTATAGCAATTTTAGTTGTCTTATCAGAGTATTTTCTGTTCTAATTTTAAGCAGACATCTTCATGTTTTTCAGTAGTTGCCCTTTATTCAATTAATTGATTTTATTAAATTTTGTCACAAACGTATTGTGGTCTGTATTCTGTAATGATGGTTAGCACTGGCATTAACCAGATAAAAAGCTGCTTGTTTGTCTCTTGGTCCAAAACCATTCATGTTGGTTTATTTTTCCAACTTCAATCATATGTTTTTCCGCATGAAGAATTTGGACATGTTCAGAGGTCTTTATAACATTTCTAAGTTTGGAACTTAATTTCCCCTGCAATGTGGGTTTAACTTCTTCCCAGGGACACAAAGACAAGTTTTTCATGGCCCATTGGCTTGATCTAATTTGGTGCAAGAGAACGCCTTATGTCTAAATTTGTCACTGCGACCACCAAGGTTGGCACCACTGGATGGATCACTGAGCAGCGCCTCGGTCTCCCATATCAATTCCGAGCCAATTCCTAAAAATACACCCAATTATTCAGAGGAGAAAGGAGCAGCTATTGTTGGGCTTTACATTCTCACCCAAAGGTGTCACCTATATTAGATGTGACTGTGTCAGAGATTGATGTCCTGGAAGTTTTGCTAGGTGAGGAAACGTAGAAAAGAGCTTAAGTAAATGTCAGTTATTTTACAGTATTTCTCACCTGCAGCATGAGTCATCAGTGTGAGTCATATTTATATATATAAAATTTAAAACGAACATGACTTTTGTTCTTACAGGAATTACTGACTTGTGTTTTGGCTTATTTAAGAAAGAGCATCAAGATGAATCTTTGCTCATCCTTACCAAGAGACATGTTGCATAAGTTAAAAAAAAAAAAGATCAAATTATTTCAGCAATTCAAACCACCAACAGGTGACCCATTATCTCTTCTGTCTGCTCACCGCCTTTCAGGGCTGTCAAATCCAGCCGCTAATCAGCTAATAACACCAACAATTGGTAATTAGTCTTTCCCAGCGGAAGTAATTAATTACCAGTTCGCTATGTACTTTCCCCTGCTAATAGTTTGGTTTAAAGAAACAGAAAATAAAATTAAAAAAGGCTTGCTTGATGTTATGCTTAATAGTCATAAACTTTTATTGCCTATCGAACAAGAAGAGTCAATTACGTAGACTAGTGAAGACGCTACAGGTCCTGCTGGGGAGAGCGGTTGATTAAGAGAGCTAAAGGCCCTGCAGCTTTAAAGGGCTGGATGGAGAGTAAATAAATTGAGACAGATAATTAGCAATTGGCCCCAAACAACTGGCTGTTTTCTCTCTCTTTGTCTTTTCATCTAAGTTGTTTTTTTTTTTTTTACACTTTATTTCACTCCCCCTCTTGATTAGAGTGTTGGAGAACCCCTTATGTTACTTTTCTCCATCACAAGAGTGTTTCGTTTCTGTGATTGAGAGCTGAAAACCTGAATACTTCTGTTGTAAATAGTTGGTTAGCAATTTGAGACTCGCCTCTGCTGATTTTCATTAGAAACAGTGTTACCTTGATATGAGAAAAAACAAAAAGACAAGAACAATTTCAATATGGTTTCTATAATAAAAATGTTGGGCACAATTATTTCTAACCCAGAGGGACTTCAGTGTTATACAGTCTAATTATTTTATGAATCTGATAAAAAAAAATACAAGTGCAATAACTATTTTGTTTTCCATTTGAGACGCTGAAACTAAATTCATTTCTGTGTTACAGAGGTAGCTCTTGATGAAATGGTGCGATTGCTTTGTAAACAAACTGTTACCAATGAGGCTTATTAATTGAATGCTAACTAATTGAGCATCATACAGTAAAATATCAAGCGGTTTTTGAGGAAGTTTTTCACCTCAAGCTGTCCTGGGCGTTATGGGGGAAAATAGCAAGCTTAGGGAAAATGTATTGAAAATGTATTTAGATCCAAAGAATGAAAGATGAGTTCATTCTGAATTTGAACCTGTAAAAGATTGTCAGACATTTTTTCTGTGTATTCAGTCAGTGAGTTAAAAAATAAAATATACAATGAAAACATGTCCTTTTTGAAATTGCGATTACGATAAAAAGGAAAACTAAACTTTTTCACATATTGACTGCAGTTAAGGAAAATGATGAAAGAGAATTCCATACATTTCAGACTGCATAGAAACCTTGATAATCAGTATTTTGTTCTTTCATCTGCAGGAGTAAGAGTTGATATTGTGTTGCCAATTGTCTGATTCTTCATTTTCTTACAATAAAAAAATGAAAATAGTAAAATGCTCATAGAGTTTGAAATCCTGCATATTAGTCAACCTACACAAAAGTTACCTTTTTTACCTTCAGTTGTAACCACATGTCTTAATAAAGCTTTGAATGCGTCATCAGCTGTACAGATTACCAGGACATTTCACATTGACTACTATTCAAAAATCATTTCATTATTTCACCAAATGATAGAAAACATTTTATCTTGGAAGCTGGGGAAACAACCACGGCTCTTGTCCAAAGTTCCATAATTTATAATGAAACTAACTCCAAAGTTTTACTAACAAATTGGTAGTTCTAATAAGAACATTCAGAATTTATGTGTTTTAAAATTTAATGGGATGAGTGGGCACTTTTACTTACTTGTGCGTATCTGCACAAGGATTTGAGACAAGTATAATGCAGAATCTTAGCTTTAAGTCAAGGAATGACATAAGTATAAAATGGAGTCAGTAGCCAGATCACTATGGCGACTATAACTGTCAGTAGTGAGGAAGAATAAAATTTCTCTGTTGAAAAAAGGTTTGCAGTTTTACTTAGTTTAGTGAAATAAAATGGTCAAAGCATATTTTAAACAACATCAGCAACAAAAAAAAGACAACAACAATGTCGCCACAACAACCAATCACAGTTGAGATATTGCATGATGTTAATTTTGGTAGTGTGGTTCTGGGATTTAACAAAAGAGAATAATTTGTGTAATAATAGCTTGAAGTCTTGCTTTAGGGCCAATCAAAACTTTCGGAAAAAAAACTCCCAAAAAACTGTAGCCACACTTGTACAGTCGAAGAGGTGGAACAGACGATGCAATGCCACATGATAGTGACACAGGAAGTAGGAGTTCATCATGCAACCGGCGGGTTGCTGGTTTGAACTCCAGCTCTGTCCGTCTCAGTCACTCTTTCCTTGGACAGGACACTTGACCTGCCTTCATTTGTCTACTGATTTGGTGGTCAGAGAGCCCAGTGGTGCCTATTGCATGGTAACCTTGCTTCTGTCAGTCGCCACTAGAGAAGCTGTGGTACAATGCAGCTTGCAGTGTGTGAGAAGCTGCTTTGTGCTATTAAATGTATCAAAATCCAGCTGAGTCATTGCAATAATTGTGTGAAAGATGTACAACTTTTAGTTTTTTGGAATTATACATTTTCTCCTAAGAGGCTATTCACAAGTGATTTGGATTACGGATTGACTGGAATAATCACTGCGCAATCATAAATCTGCAGATGTGATATCAGTTTATATATATATATATTTGTTTCTAGCATTTTTTGCCCACAGATTTCAGGTCCGGACCTGGAAATTAATATTATTTATGAACTCTACAATTATATGGAACTCAAATAAACAGAATGGTAAAACAGGTAAGAGCCACAATAAGAGCTTTTGGAGGTCTTTAAGTCCTACAAGAAGCAGTTTTGTACTTCTTCTCTTAAGTATTTTACTACTTAAAGCAAAACCTCATCCTTTTTAACAGAACAGAGGAAAATTGCATTCCATTCTCTGAAGTTGTTACTCGAAAAATGAATTCCGCTTTTTTCACAGTATGATAGTTGCTCATAGTTCTGTCATCATTTTTTTCTTGACAGCATGAGTCTTCCCATAAATGTTGAGGAAAAGTGTGACAAAAATTACTGTAGATAGTGTGTGTATATATATATATATATATATATATATATATATATATATATATATATATATATATATATATATATATATACAGCCTACCAACCATGCCAAAGGAAAAGCTAAACTTTTTATTTAATGAAACAAACAAAAACTATTTTGTGTTGTTGGACTCATCCTCAGAAAGATGGATTTTCAGATTACCTTGAAGAATTTTCAATATCAGTATTTTCTGACTGAAATGATGAACACCAGATTCTATTATCAACAACAGTAAAGGACCTCAGAAATATGTTTGTTCAGATTTATATATTGAAAGTGACTGAGTTTTAATATTTGCAACAACTAAACCGAATACAGCAGCGAAATTTTGCTATTTTGACATCTAATTATGATTTAGTATCAATTAGATATTAAACCACTAATTAACGTCACTAAGCATTAATAACTACCACGTTTTTTCTTATTTGCTTGTGTTTTGACTTGGGAGTATTTTTACTTTGGGTCTTTATTCTGGCTATTTGCACTGTGATATTTGATGTTGCTCTGATTTGCGGTGCTTATGTTGTCAAGGTGATGCCGCTCTCTCGGCCTTCAAAGAAAAGGGCTGGAATTACACGATGAATCACTTCATCCTCATACAAGACAATGCATTAAAGCACTCTGAGGTAGGCCTATTCAGAAATCCTACCCTTCCAATAAGTTTTCCTCCAGGCTGTGTATAAGGATTAGTCCTGAGAGATTCACAGTTTGCTTTTTTCCCCCCTTTAGGCTCTAATCAGTTGCGGAAGTTATTTTTTTCTTTTTTTGTTTGCATAGTATTACATTTTCTGTTGCATCTAGTTCATCTAATTTATAGAACCAATCTCACTTGCAGCTCTCAGTGAATCATAGGGTATTGTCTCAAATGTACTCTCTAACCATAAAAAGGGAAATGAGCTGAGACGGATGTGGCCAAAAACGGACCGTGTTAGATGGATGGAAAATGAGGCAAAGGAGGACATCAGACAGAAAATGATGCGAGGGAGAGGAGTGTAAGGCAGAAAGAAAAGGGCAGGGGAAGGCAGGTGAGCTATGTGCATTCTGACCTTCCCCCTTCTTGTCAGAATAAAATAAACCCAACAGCGTCTGCCCCTCTGGCTGCATCCGGCTGCCAGTCCATCAGCTGTCCCATTAACATGTCAGAACAAACAAACTAAACAAACAACACAAAGGACCAGAAAGGGAAAGGACGGACGGATGACTGGATGGATGCCTTAGCTTGCAGGAGGAGTGCTATATGGCATTGTAGTGAGAGATGTACTGCTGAACATTGTGGACCTGTCATCAGTCATTTCTCTCTGACTCCCCTCTCTTTTTTTTTCTTATATTTTTTGCTCTTTCTGTCAGCAAACAATGGCACAGCCATGTTCGAGCCCCCACAAGCCAAGCGCAGCCAGTTTAGGCAAGGAGTCTCTCTGCTGCACACACGGAAAGCTATTCAAGATTTATGAAGGAGTATCTTCTGAAATGTTATTAGAATATTGCGTCTTTCAGTCAGCGCAACGCTAAAGTAGGTCACATTTTGTGATCTCATAAGAAGCCCTAAATTATGCTCCCAACACTCTTTCTTGTCTCCTCCGCATTTCACAAGGTACGGGAAAGGACGAGAGGGAAGGCATCCACGCTCAATGACTGAGACTCTGCAAGCCGGGATGCAGATTGTCTATTTGTTGATATGTTTGGACTTTTAATCTTGTCAAGTGGGTTATAGAGCACAGCTGTCGGTATACAAAACCAGTGGGGTGGCTGATCTAATACATTGAGCTCTTCTTACCTCCCTGCATGACCCCCCACCACTCACCCGCCTTCTCCCCACCACTCTTTCTTTTTATTTTTTGTTTTTGTCTGACTTTTATACAGTACAAAAAGAACTACAGTGGCTCCTGGTGGAGCTGGTAGGAACTGTGCAGAGAACTCAAAAATGCAGAGGATGCTTTTGATTCTTGACCTAGATGTCGCACATTAAGACATTCTTGTTAAACATGGGGGAGGGGAATAGATGAGTGGCATTGACCATGGTTGCCTTTGTAATTTCTTATCTTCTCCATCTGGTTGTTAGTCATACGGCAACAACTCTGGGAATCGGTGTGCTAGATGTTGAATGGCAAATGTGGTCTCCAGGTTTTCTTGCGGTCTGATCTCGTGTAGATCCCCGTAGAGTGGGTATTGCTCATACAATAAGCCCATATGAGTGGTAAGAGACACATAGTGTCATTTTATAGCACAATTCAGTAACTTCAGGTGTTATAAAAATGCTGTAAAAAAAAATTGACTTTGCAATTCGACGCCTTGAAATTGGCCTCCGTCTCTTTAAGAAGCTCCTGTTCTTTTCTCTCCGACACGCTGTTCACAACCGTGCTAAGTCGCGTTGAACTGAAATGTAGTTTGTATGATGAGTTCAGCAGATGGACTTTTCTACTAGGCTTTTGCTACTTGATGCTGCTGCTGGTCTGGAGGAGCTGAGTTGGGAGTACGCAGAGTTCAATTTCAAATTCAGAAAAGCAACATTTGCTCAATAATGGCAGAGGCCGTGAACTGATCTAGTTGATGGAACCATGAATACTACTCTCATCTTGAAAATCCTGACTGAAAAGTTCATAAGCACTTTGGTTATGCAGCAGGGCAACAATGTGTTGTGACAATTGATGTCACATGCTGCCACTATGGGTAAAACCAGAATCAGCATTAGTTGAAGGCATTTCCTTATTTACAAAGGTTGGCTTCAATAGCTTTTTTCACCTAATAAGTAAAATCATTATTTAAAACAGATTTTTATGTTCATTCAAGTTGTCTACTGCTAAATTGGTTGTACTCAAACTTTTAAGTGTGGTTAAAAAAAGACATCACATTCATGACCAAATTGATGAAATATTAGAAATGTTTGTTCTTTTATGTTTATCAAAATGTTGCGATTTGGCTCATATTTAGTACCTTAAATTGTGCTAGACCATTGCCATTGTTGTCAGCATATTTTTTTCCCTGTTTTGCAGACTCAGTTTTACTTGGAAAGACACCTGCTTTTTCCTCTGAACAAAAATCTTTGGATTAGTTTTTAAGCATGGCCTGATTTTAAGCATCAGGCCATGCTTAAAAAGCAATGTGTGAAAAGCAGTTGGGACGCCATTGCTGACACTATTTTCAGCTTGCAAATATGTTTTGCTATCTGGGGATTTCCCTGAAGCCTTTTCAAGTAAGTCTAAGTTATTGAACACCAGGTGGATTGAAATTAAAATTAACATTATATTTGATCAATTTTGGAATCATGGCTGTAAATCTATGCATGTTACAAAATATAAAGTTTTTTAATTCTGTATTTATTGATGAAAATGTTTCCATAACATCCTGTTTTAGAAACCAAGTGTCTTAAGATGTTTTTATGCTTTTATAAACCCATCCATCTGTCTGCCTTTTTCTTTCTCTTAATTCCTATCCCTCTCTCTCTTGGTATTTCCTCACATAAAGCCTAATTAAAGCAGTAAAAATCAAATTGAGAATGTTATATATGACCACATGCACACTAGGTTACTAAAAAGAGTTGCATGCTGGTATTTTGTTCCAGAATGTAACTCATTGCTTTCCTCTGAACCTTCCTGTGCTCTCTCTGTATCTGTTGCCTCCAGGAACGGCCAGTCCTAAACAATATACAACGGACAGGAAGTAGGCTTAAATTAAAGCTCCATCTTGACATAAACATAAACAATATCTAATTACAATAGGCTATGATTGTATGTCAACGTTATTCCTTTCTCTGTTTTCAACTTCACCTAGAGGCTACATCTTGAAATGAAATCAATATTTTATTCTGCCTTTTTTTCTTTTTGGGATACTACTGATACTATTTCTCAAAAAAAAAACAAAAAAAAAAAAACAGGGGTAAGTTTAATAGCAATATAATAGCAGAGCCAGACATTTGTCATTCGTCAACATGACACCTGTCTGAACCGTCGACGTACCAGAGCCAGTACATCCCGCTGATAAACAAACACAGCGAGAGAGGCGGTAGCCAATCTTTAAGCGGTCTCACTGTCATGTTTCAGTGAACAACAGGAATGTGTTGGAAGGGGGAAGAGGAGGCAGGAAAACCTAACGGGTTCAAAGAAACTGAGTGACTCCAGTAATGTGCTTGTTTAAAATTGTAGAAAAAGATCCCCCACAGGTGCAACGCCCACAATGAGTAGGCATATAACTACAGTACATTTCCCTGCGCTTCACTACCACAAGAATAAAGAAACTTACAGCAAATAAATAGATGTTAAAGCAAGTATGAAATGTCTTCTGTTAGACTTAAGACAAACACTTTGTACCTGGGACAACTCAGGTTGTGGACAGTGCTGACAAAACACCTTTCCGATGTAGGGTTGGAAGGGGTCAAGGCATTCCCATCTATGACAGAGAGGCTGATGAAGGACCTGCAGCATCCTGACAACTTATTTTTGGTGGGTTTATCCTTCAACCATGTTGATTCCATTAGCCTCCACCCTGACAGCGAGTGGCTGTGCTCCAAGCTCCATCGGCAACACATCAGAGGCTAGAGAGAGGATGAGAGGCAGGAGGACAGAGGTAAATAATGGCCGTCCTATTCTTGTGAGTCCTCTTTCAAAACACCGCAAGTAATAATGGTAATGTAGCATGTCATGGGATTTAAAAGCGTGCATGGGCAGTCAGGAGATTAGTGGCTAGTGTAACAATCTTGGGGCAAAATTTCACTCTCAAGTCTGACGACGACGACAACGACAGTGAGACTAAATTTGACAAGGATGATGAGGACCATTATGCTAGCATTAGAGACCAGCAGCATTATCCTGTTCCTGCTTAAAGTGGGTCACAGCCCTAATACTGTCTTTGTGAATGTGACAAAGTGTGAAGTGGCTGTCACTGCCGCCTTGTTATACTATTTTCCCACGCATGGCCACAAATCTCCCCTTCATTTACCGCTCTGACTATTGAGATCCCATTCTCGAGAAACTGGTTTCGGAAAAGATACTTCAGGTCTGGTAAGTTATCGCTGTTGCCTGTATGCATTCGCCCCAAACCCCACATTTAGGCCGAGCTGAATTGGATCTGGGGAGAATGAAATGAATGGGGTAATTTAGCTGTGTTTCGTGTTCGAACCAGAGCTCATATTTTTGTCTGCACTTCCACGCAGCCTTGACGACTTGATAAATGCATAAAAAGCGGAAATTGTCTGCAAGCCCCAAAATTATAGTTTATATTCGCCGTGTTGCATTTTTTACAACCACCGCCATCGACTTGTTACAATTTCACTTCAAGCTGCAGACGGATCCTGAGATGGGTCTACCCAATGTAATGATGATAGACATGGTATTAAACTGGTTGCTGATATCTGTCAAGTGCTGAGTAGCAGGGTTAGCTTGGCAGAAGTAACCGAATGAAATATTACTCATTTGGAGGGTAATGAATTTGAACATGATTAAAAAGTCCTTTATTTTATTGAGCTCACATCCAAATAATCAAGGGAGGCAAGAACTGGCTCAAAGTCAGGCTTTGACAGAACAATTTGTATCATGTCTAAGAACTCATTAGCTTGAGAAAGCTAATTAAAGCTTTCTGAATGGTTCCTTAACCTGTGAAATCTCTCAGCCAGGCAATTGTGAGAAAAGATGGGACAAAGTAGAGGTTTTGATTAGAACTTGGTAGGAACCCAGTACAGGAATTGATTGTTTAAGCTAATTTCAACTAAACTGGGTTAAGTCATGTGAGGTCTTATTGTAGCTTCAGCGTCAGCTGGAGAGACAGCTTCCTATTTGCTCTCCCAATTGACAATACGTTTCTACTTTGGGGATATAAATGGTCTGGGTGTTCTCCAAATGTCAGCAGATTTTGCTTTAGGAAACAAACTACAACCAAAACTTTGGGCCAAGAGAGAATATTGCTGAATAATACCCGGAGGTACAATGCCTGGAGTTATAACACTGAATTTGTTTAAGTAAATAGGTTTTGATTTGGTTCTGTTTTCGACTCCAATAACAGTAATTTCATCAATAGGGCTAAACAATGCAACATTGTTCATTTACTCCAAATCTTACAACTAGCTTCACTTATTGATGAAAAGTCACCTAAGCTTGTGGTGGATTTGCCCTTTGTCTTCTTCTTGACAAAATGTTTTTGTAGCTTCATATTGTTAGTTCTGTTTCTTGTATTTAATTGATTTTTATACAGCCTTGTTTTCCAGTAAGGATTTTCCTTTACATTTCAGTTAGGATGTACTCACTGGACACTCTGCTCAGTAATTACAGTGAAGTCAATGTGCGCAATTGTAACTGTGGTTACACAATTGAACTGATTCAGTCCTTACCTCTACCATCAGTGCCACCATTTACTTGCTCATTGACTGTTTTCTCCAGGGACAATCTAACATATTTGCAAAAATGCAATGCGAATATGTCTATATCAATTGATGTGATGGAGAAACAAAGTTGTACGCAACATTTGCTGTGTCCTTTATATGGCTTTTGGCCAAAAGGAGTTCTGCAAATGACATCTTATAGCTTTTGTTCAACAATGATTTCCTTCGTGCAAGTCTTTCATAAATGTCAGATTTATGGGGTGGATCACTAATAACTGCCATGATGAAAGATTTTTCCATTTTAGCTGTGGATGCCTCCAGCTCCTCCAGAGACACCATAAGCCCCTGCACTGTCCTAATTAATGGTCTCCTTGCCTTGCACATCAACGTAGGTGGATGGGGATGTCTTAGTCAGTTTGCGTTTGTGCTATACTCTGTGTAACTATTGGTTGATTAGTGAGCTTCTCCACTAAATGTTCACTGTTACTGGGATATAAGACAAATCGGGATATAGCATTGCTTTAAATGTTTGTACAACTTTGAGTCTGATCTGTCTGGTCTCTTCCTTGGTTTTCGTGAGGCTTTTTTGTCCCCCCCACTAATGTTCTCTAACAAATCTCTGAGGCCTTTAAGGAACAGGTGTATTTGTGCTGATCTTAAATAAATTGAAAACAGGTGGAAATTGTTTCATAAACATGGGGACTTCTATAGGCAGCTGGTTGCACTAAGTTAAATTTAGGGTCATTAGGAAGCTGAATAAAATGCACCCCATACTTTTTAGACTTCCACTTCACAATTATAGGCTATATTGAGTTAGTTTCTATTAGATAAAGTCCCAAATAAAATACTTTGTAGTTTTATGGTTGTAACGTGACTCGCAAAAATAATATAACTGTTAAAGAGTTATGTTTAACAGTTCTACAACAGTTCTGCTTGAAGCTGTTGCAGAACTGGAGAGATGCTTTAGTGACAGACTGGCGCAACCTAAGTACACAAAAGGAGCATTGTTATATTGGGTTACGTTGTAAATGTATCCCTACTGCACTGTAGTAGCGATACATAGTCTTATTTTTCAAATTTGTATTTCTTTTGTTTTTTTGTTTTTTTTGTTTTTTTACCTTTCTGTCAATATGCATGCTTCCACTTACCTTTCACTTGCTGCTGGTACACCTGAATTTTCCCACTGAGAGGCCATGCAGAACATTTCTGTTCTATTTGATTTCTGTTGACCTACTCATCTTATTGAAAACCTGTTTAGAATTCCTTGGGTATAGTGAAGTTGTTTATGATAAAGGGAACAAAATGGAATTATTTATGAAAATCTCCTTAGCTTATTATCCTTTAACAGAGCTCAGTAGAGCAACAAGGCATCTCAGTTCAAAATATACTCCACCAAACTGCTGAGAGGAGCAAAAGGCAGCCTGAGGTATGTGATCTGTAAATGCATCAGTCTGTTGCTGCATGGTAGTTCCCCACTTTGATGGAATATATTTTAAATGTCAGTAGAGGGGTCAGTTGGTCTCTAAGCTGATGTGTCATGTGAATTTCACTTTCAAGAGTTCACTCCGAGGTAAATCCATCCATAGTGAGAGATGGGAAATGTTTTATTCAAAGCCCCCTTGTTCTGCCTTTTGGAAACGGTTCAGACTTGAGGACGCACAAAGTGACATAAATACAGAATAGGACCTTGCAAGCATGTCTGTAATTTCTATTTCTGAATGCTAATTTGGCTTGAGTAACAGTTCCAATTTATGTCTCTGATATATTATTTTTTACTGTTAGGCTAGCGTCAATTCAAAGACACTTTTAGCTCTTCAAAATGAAACCACTTTCTCTTGGATTCATTCTGAACGTCAGTATCTGCAGCTGACAACTACATCTATTGGTTTACTTAGAACTGAAACACATTTTTCTAGTTTTAGTGAAGTGAATGGAGGGACAAAGAGACGACAAATAAGAGATGAATTGGCAAGACTCAACTTAGAGCATAAAAGTAAAGAGCAAAAGAGAAAACTGAGGTTTCTTCTGTGGAATTAGAGGCAGTGCTAACCTGACTGAAGACTTCAGAAGAAGCAGATGTTCACTCAGGGTATATGGTCAGGATGGATCAGAGGTTTTAAATACTGTGTGCTAGCATTTCAGCTGGTCTGATATGTTGGTTTCAGAACTTCGTTAAGCCAAAGTAAGTCTAATAAATTAATGTTTTTCTTCTACCTGGTTCTGTTTGTTTAAATCACAGTGCAATGGCCTGAAAGAAAATCAATAAATACAGAAGCAGAGTTTTTTTGTTTTTGTTTTGTTTTATTGTTTTTAAGCTCAGAAGGTTTATAAGACATTGAGCAAAAGAACAAATGAAACATTTGATAGCTTATTGAGTCAGGTGGATTTTGTGAAGTCGGTATCTTTTACTCACGTCTTTGTCAACTTCTCATATAACACATATGCTGCCTTTTTTTTTCTTCCAGTTTTACCCTCATTTATTTTTCTGCATGCAAACACACAAACACACCACAAGTATGACATGATCTTTCATTCAGGCCGGGAGCTCAGCCTAATGTGGTCCAGGGCTCCAAAGCTCCCCTCAAATGAGTTTTTCTATTATGCTCCTTTTCTCCATCTACTGCAGAGCCATTTCCTCAAACCTTTGTGGCTGTGCATGAATCCTAAGCTGCCAGCCTTACTGGTTGCATTTGAGTGGGTGTGAAAGCAGAAAGCGGAGAATGTGTGCTGCAGGCTTGCATGTTACTTTTTGGAATTTTATGTTCCCCATACTTGGTTTAACTGTTGTTGAAAGGACAGTAAACCTCCAAAAGTAGTTTGAAATGAAATCAACTAAATTGATCATTGTTTCGCTGTGGGCTTTTTTTTTTTTTTTTTTTTGCTGGATCCATGCTACTGTTGGGTTTAATGTTTTTTGTCAGATAGCATGCAGATATGTCTAATAGTGCTTCACAACAGAGTCTAGGCTTTCAACCGGGCCAATCAGCGAACACAAAGAAAAGCTGTGAACAGTGACATTGATTTTCTGTGCTGCTTTAGAATTGTAGTCTGCCTGTAGTTTTAGAATCGGCACCGGAGGAAGTGAACAAAGCTGTTTTGTCCATCTTGGCCATGCTTTGAAATTTTGAAATAACATTGATGTCTTTTTCTGTCCATAAATGCTGGTAGCACTTCTGGTTTGCTGCGTGTCAAAGGCAATTGCCAAAATTTGCTGTTGTTTTGGTCCCAGTGGATCTTATATGTATGTATTTATGCATACATATCTGAACGTGTCGACATGTTTATGGTTTTCTCTAGCTACACAAAAAAGCAAGAGAGCGAGAATTACTAGAGGGAGGACTAAAAGGGTTAGGGTTATGGTCCTATATATATTTTTTTTTATTTCCAATTTATATATGTAATATATGCTGGAAGGTTCTCTGGCACAACAAGTATTCTGAAGGAGGATGACTCATCTACACACAAGTAAAAACAGCTCAAGAAGTCTAACTCACGATACTGGAAACTGGCATGATTTTCAATAATCATCTTCCCATGATCCCCCATGCACAGTATTTCATGTTTTGATCTGATCGCAGACAATGTGACAAAAGCAGAAGGACTAAGTGAGGGGAGTATGTGTGCAAGAGAGCAACACAGACTAGTAAAAAGATATGCCAAGTGTGGAATAATGGTTTGGCACGTTGGAAAATGAACACAGTGATTGGGATTAATGACCTTATGGAAGCTGAAAGTGGGCATAATGAGCTGGAAAAGGCATATTCTAGATAAACCTGCTGGAATTGTAATAGAACAAACTGCTGGAGTCAGGGCCCACAGTTGAAAGATATCGACTGCAGATTTTTACCTGATGGATTTCATTTATGCGCAACACAGGTGATGAAACTCTGATACTACAGTTTTCCTTTTTTTTTCTTTCTGTTTTGCCGCATTGAGTTATGTTGTACAGTATCCATCATAAATGATGGTTAATATGGAAGCCTAATGGGATTTTCTCCTTCTACGCATTTGTTGCTATTCATAATGGATGGTCTTTGAAATAATAGGCACATTTTTGACCCAAATATTATTTTCTCATTTCCATGCCATCTATCACTACACGCTGCCTCCTAAAACTGAAATCATATGCCCTACAACTTTTTTCTTTTTTTTCTTACATATGGAAAGTCTATGCAACCATTGCAATATCATTCTCTGCAGGTTGAAATGTTGGTTGTCAATAGTCAAATTAAACAATTATTGGAGTTGGTAATTTTAGTAGAAAAACAGATTTTTTTTGTCAGAATGTATCAGAAAGTTGTTCTGAATTTCAAAGTTATTTACCAAAACAGCAGGAAAGTATCCTTAAGGCTGAAGTCTTAACACGAATGCACTGCAGCCACGACTCAGTAGATTAGAATATCATTAAAAAGTTAATTAATTTCACAAATTCAATTTAAAATTTGTAAGTCATATGCTGTACCATAGAAATTTATTACACACTAAGACATTTAAAGCATACATTTCTGCTACATTTCATGATTAAGAGATTGGGGTTGAGATTTTCAAGCTGTACCCCATGATCACTAATGTTGTATGGAATGATCACTAATGCCTGATGATCTGGAAGGCTCGGTTCGATTGGGTACCGAAATTGCAATATTTGTAACATTTTCAGCTTTGACACGGCAATGCGTCAAACTATCCAAACTAAATAAAGAATCTGTTCACTCGCCTATGGTGGCGCTGCACCAAAATTACTGAAGGATGAACACCTCAGAAGAAGACAGGAGCAAACAAGCTAGAGTTCTACAGCGGAGTAAACAGGGCTGGTGTGAATGTACCCTTAAATGAACAGAAATAAGGAACTTTTCAATAATTTTACTCTTTCTTTAGATGCACTTACACTAGAAAATGTGAGTACTGCTAGTTACATTTTAGAGAACCAGGATCCACCTTTGAATTGTTGCTGTTTTTGTACTGTTATCCAGTAGTCCCTCACAGAAAAGTTTCACTCTTGAGGACTACTAAATGAGAAACCACTATGGTGAATAAGTGAAGGGTGTAACACTGACCCTTTGGCGGATCACCTGTTCTGAATGAAATAATGAAAGCAAAATGAGAATGGAAAGAGTGCAAGGGAAGGAAGGAGGTGAAATGAAGGGTGAGGATGAAATGAAGCAAAGAAAGGACTCTTTGGTGAACATGTGTCATGCACAGCTGCTGTCTTAATGCCTTCTGGCAATACTTGAGGCTTTAGGTCTCAACTGTGACCACCACAGTACTGATGAGATCAGGGCAGGCCTGCAGGAAATAAAGGCAAAAGGTCTGTGTGGGTGAAGAAGGAGCACAGCAGAGTTCGCCCATGCGGGTGTAATGAGAATATTGGAAAATGACAAAGGAGAGAATATGATGTGAGGGAATACACCGATTTTTGAAAAAATAGTGACCAAATAATTTCAATTGTGGAGTTTTTATCACTATCAGCTTTGTTTCAATTTCTGAAATAGCATTCATTTTCTATCACAATGCTGCCAAATGAAGCAGTCTATTACAATTTTTATTCTTTGGAGTCTGTTACCGGAAAGCTCCCAAAGGGACTGGGCCTGGAAGGTTTTGGGGCCAGGTGAGTAGTAGAGGAGATGACTCAGGGAATGTGTGGAAGTGTGTTCAAGCAGCAGCTTCAGATGCTCTCTAGAAGGTCCTCTTCATCATCCACCCATTCCCCCAGGAGGCTATGATTCAGTTCAATGGTCCTTTTTTTTTCTGCTCGCATTCTTGTCCTGTCGCTCGGAACGCTGTGGGTGCCAGGGGTGAACACACACGTGTGCACACCCACATAGGTTTCAAAACTCCTTATGTGTGATTTTCCTAAACACCCGGGGTCCGTTTCTCATCACTCTTAGTGTCACGCTGGTCAGTGTCCCGACTGCTTGTGTCTGTGCGTGCACATTTGAGCAGATTTCTTGTTTATGTGCCATATGTCTTTACAATGTTGGCAAATAGCACAAGCAGTTCTCCAGGGCTTGATTCCACTTCGACAGAGAAACGACCATAGTGACCGTGAGGGTAAACCAATAGTCTCAACAGATGGATGTCCGTGGTCTTGTTGATGGAGGGTCTTCGTGACCTACACCTAAACCCACGCGGAAATTGAGTACTGGGGAGTGTACTCCTCAGAAGTCAGTGCCATGACACCGACTTCACAAGCTTTAGATCCTCCAGACTCAATGCAACACTGGACAGAACAGCATGTAAAGAAATATCATTGTACCTTTCTTCAGTATTTTTCCACATTGGCTCATCCCTTACTCCTATTGAAGACGATGATAAACTGGAGGATTTGAGGAACAGAGCATTGTTCTTGTTCACCAGGAATTTTATTTTGATCAGCTACAACGTGTTTCCAATAACTTCACCCTTCAGTCTGGACACTTTCTTGAATATTAAAAAAAAGACTCAAATTAATGTATTTTTAATAAAAATGACCTGTTAAAAAGAAAAGATTTTACCTGACATGTCGAGAGATATATCCGGTACGTTCAGGCTGCAAGATAGCAAGAGAGAGTGAGACTTACCTACTTTAAGGGAAGACCTCTAAAGAGTGAATTTTACTTCTGGTAGGATTTAAGTTTACAGTAAAATAAATAGTTTTGATGCTTAATTTGGTGTAGCAAGCTGTATCTTTTAAGTAACTGGTTTGAAGTTTAGCTATGTCTGATCAGTACATAGCTAATTTTCTATAAAGTTTTACCCCCTGACATATTGAAAAATCAATTGTGGTGTTTTTATTATTATTATTATTATTATTATTATTATTATTATTATTATTATTATTATTATTATTATTATTATTATTATTATTATTATTACCTACCTGCAGACCTCACAATCAACCAGATTACTAATTCTGGTTAGTACACCTGGACTTGATAAGAGGTTCTTGGGGTTTTTTCCCCTCTGGTTGAAGGGCCATTGACGCAGGTATTTAACATTTTACTGTCTAATGTGGAATATAAGTTACTGTCACCATTAATTTGTATAATTCATTTCAGTTGACATAAAATTGAAAATAAATTATCAGTGTTGATCAAATTTTCATTCACCAAGCAATCATTTCCATAAAAATGGATAATCTCAGTATTGTATTTTAGGACAATTCCTGTTAATTCATGAATCCATCCATCCATCCATCCATCCATTTTCTTTACACCCTTCTTCCCTAAATGGGGTCGGGAGGGTTGCTGGTGCCTATCTCCAGCTGCGTCCCGGGCGAGAGGCGGGGTACACCCTGGACAGGTCGCCAGTCCGTCGCAGGGCTAATTCATGAATGTCTATTTAAACAATTAAAACAACAATAAAAAAACAAAACATGTTCAGATGTTTTTTGGGGGTTTTTTCAAATCAATGTGTAAAACACAACACCCATGTAACATAATCATTCTTGTGCAACAGAGTGTGTTAACAAGCATAATTGGAATCACTGTTAAAGTATTTCTGTCAGGTGTTCCATGTACCCTTGGAGGGAAGTCAGAATTCCTCACTGCCTCCCACCTTACCCAAGTCCGTGTTTCCAGCACACAGATGAGCAAAATTGAGCAGTTTGGTAGACGACTGTTATTCAGTGAGTGTGTGCATAAATGTGTGTTTTGGAGTTGACCCACTTTCACAAAGTGTGAGAGAGGTAGAGCTGCAAAAGTTCTTCTGCCTTCCTTCCTCCAACTCCCTGCCCTGGCAGTCTACCGTTGCAGTGGTGGCTATGGCAACGCTGCAGTGGTGAGTTAAAAAGATGTGCCTTCTTGTGCTGTCTCCCGTTCCTTCTTTCTATCATTTCTTTCTCTCCCTCCCGTTTGCCTGCTCAAGGCTGTGTCATGGGTATCCATCTAGATGCTGTCTTTATAATTACAAAGATCACTATCTTCTGAGTTATTTAGTAAGCTTGAATTGGGATTTTTCTCAGCAGCAGCTTCATTTGTGTCAAATCACTTCTTTAGACTTTATCAGTGGGGTAACTAAAGGCTAATTGTAAACCATACTGATTTCATTTGCGCATCATAATACTTTCTCAGTAGGTCCAGAGAATATTACATTAAAGATGTGCATAAATTTCAAAGTTTGTCATCCAGAGGCTTCTGTTATCACTCCTTATTACTTTTTCAGGCAATTCCTTGTGAGAAGGTGTTTTGTAACGCCTATAATATCTGGCAAAACATGAACCTCTTTGGGACCACAATTAATATTACGGTGAGCGAAATCAAGAAAAAGTTAAATGTTGAAAAAAAAAAATAAATTAATTGAAGAAGAACAAACAGAAGGTCATCCTCTCCCCAGGTAGTCACCAGAAGCTGAACAGAGGTATGTAGAAGGTGAAATCTCATCTCATTTTGTTTTCTGTTTGTCTTTACTTCAGTGGCTTTCATGAATGAGGATTGCTGTAACATAATAGTTTTTTTCCCACATGGAAAATAGGAATTAGGAGATTACTAACCAAAGTGTTTGAGCAGCGATGATGATAAAATGGAGGGCGTTAGAAGTGACTGACTTTAAAAACTTTAGAAAGCCTTTTATTTTCCTTTGAATTGATCGTGACAAACAACTGATAGTTCTTTTAAACATTTTCTTTCTATGTTTATTATATCCAAGATGGGAATTAGTAAATAAGTACAAATGTTGAAATCTTTGAATAGATTATGGGAATATATAGAAAGCAAAACAAGCAGTATTGACCATCTTGATGAGTGAATCTTAAATTTTAGATCTTTGGCTTGGAGTTTTTGGCTGTTTTCATAGTTTCATAGCGCTGACCCTCTTCATTATAATTTACTTATCAACAGAAAGCAGATTAATAGAGGGGCAGAAATAAAGAGAAGTAAATACAGTGCAAATGGACATTTTCTCAGTTTTTGGAAGTCACATGATACATTTTCTTTAATCTCCCACACAGGTACTGTTAATAGATGCAGTGACTTCCCAGGTTGATAAAGGGTGCTTAAAAAACCCCAAAACGTAACTAACACTCAATGAGTCAGTCTTTGACACCGAAGGTTCCAAACGGTGGTGTAACAATACACATTGAGAGTGGAAACTGGCTCCAATCTGAGTTTCCGTAATGGTTGCCAGAAGGCTATCAGGATGTTCTGGATAGCATCCTGTTGTTGTTATAGATACTGCTGGTGTGCTGTTGACTCTGCTTTCAGCTCACTTCTGATCCCTTGATAACACCTCATCCGACATCTTCCACTCGCTCCATGTGTGTTTGCGTGCGTGCCTCTCATCTCCTCTGGCAAAGTCCCACCACCCCTGCCCTGCAGTTTGAAGCCGAGGACTCCTGCCGAAGACAGAAGGGCTTTTGGGACGTGCAGACGAATGAATTTTTCATTCATTTCCCTCTGCCAACTCTCGCCCCCGTTTCTCTCTCTGTCTCTCTTTAGCCTGTGCTTTCTCCTTCGCTTTTACTCCTGCTTCTGCTTCACTCACAAGTACCCTGCAACAGCACCCCTGGTACCTGTGCAAGCACAGCAAATAATTCCAGTGCTACACACACACACGCGCGCGCACACGAAGGCACAAACATTCAACCATTGTACCAACCCTGCATGTAGCCAGCGATGGAGTAAACAGCTTCTGGACAGCAGCGTTTGGTATTCAACTGTCTGTTATCTTTCCGCTTTCTTCATCCTCACCTGTTCAGGATTCCCGAGGCTGAGCATGGGGAGAGAGGGCAGGGAAATGCAGAAGGAATCCCTCCATGGGGTAATGTTTAAAGAAGAAAGACTAAAAAAAAAGGATAGTGAGGGTAAATACACTCCGGAATTGCATACGTTGGAACTATGGCGAATGGGGACTGCATCAACAAAAACACAATCCATCCTCGCTAGTACTCGTAAATCTCTTTCCTGTGTAGTATTTTGTGTTTACTGAAGTGTTTTTCCCAGGGACTGACAAATATTTAAACTGAAGAGGACAGCAAAATTGCTGGATTAAATCCTCTCTATGCTGAGCTACGCACAGATGGAGGAGGAAATAAGAAGCAAACATTTAAAGGCTTTAAATTTTTTGTCATCCATCACCTTACGCTTCCGTGCTCATGCACGAGGAAAAAAAACAATGACAAGACAACCTGACATGTCCTTTTCAGGGGCCAGAAAATTGAGCTGTCAAGTGGCAGTGACACGGGCGAGCCGCTGCATCCGGATGAATTTCTCGAACCAAACTGACTGAGGATGCGGTTGAACCCTGGGGCCGCTGACATTTTAGATCTCAGCTCCTGAGACATTTAAGATCCCCATAGATGACATGTTACCTTGGCCCACTGTCTTATATCAGAAGTATGTGACTTGGCATGTCGCAGAGCTGCAGGTAATGACAGATACGCCAAGATTTGTGCTTTGTTGTTGCAGAACCAGTTTATGGCTGCTTAGTTGGAAGAAGTCAATATGAAATGCACTACACTCAGAGCTGTGCACAAGTATTCGCAATCCTTGAACTTTTCACCTTCTCTCACATCCGTTCAATTAACTTTTGCATGTCACAGGATTGCATGTCATAAAATAGCTTGTATTTAATGACACACTTGAAAATGATGCTTTTTTTTTTATTTATATTTTTTACCAATATTATTAAAAACGTATGAATAAGTCTGGATCTTAAGACGTATCCGTACCCGTCTGAGTCAACACTTTGTTTTCCCCAATTACAGCTGCATGACTTTTCAAGTGTTTGCAAATCTTGAAGCTTGTTTTCCAAAATTTAAAAAAACAATCCTTTGCTGCGCATTTTAGTACCCCAATCAATTTGCACTTAGGTCTGGACTTTGACTGAACCATTTCAACCCATGCCAATGTATGGATCTAAACCAGTCCATTGTAACTCTGGCTGTGTGTTTAGGATTATTGCCCTTTTGGAAAGTGAACGTCTCCCCCAGTTTTGAGTGTTCTGAAGCCTCTTAAATGTTTTAAAGGTTGCCCTTCTTTGAGCAACTTCTCTTCCTCCTGAAGAACACCTCCTGGTTTTTGTGTGCGATGCGTAAGATGTAGCAAACGTCCAACATGATTTCTTCTGGTTTTCATCCGGCCATTCTTACATAAAGGCCAGATTTGTCTACTGTACAACGGTATGAATATGTTTAGTAATATGTGTTCTGCTGAAAAATTACAGAGTTACTGAGGGTAATCTTGTCTGATTCTCTGAATAGCCATCCCTTTGCCCCGCCTGTCCATTTAGGTGGATGGCTTTATAGCGGTAAGCCTGCAGATTCACAGTTCCATTTCTACCTTCATATGATGACTTGAACATGTTTGTTCTCTAAAAAAACTTTTGAGACCGTCACAGAACGGCTTTGTTTCACCTGAGAATAAATTATTTGCAGGTGATCTACAGTACAGACCAAAAGTTTGGACACAGCTGTGTGTATATTTACTACTTACTGTATATGTAAGCAGTTGGTTGCACTGAACCAAGAGGGGTACAAAAGTAAAGGAAATGCATTAAAACATTTCTTTGCAAAAAATTAAATAAAATCTTGAACAATGTTAATTTTACTTCCATTTTACATTTCCACCCTTCTTAATCATAGTGTATCACTTAAAGTTCCAACAAATATTAAAATCTATGGTCGTGAGATTACAAAATATCAAAGGGTATGAAAACTTTTTGAACTCAGTGTATGTCCACTGTTCTAGCCGAAACACTTTTTCACTGGAAGACATATTTACTTATGTTCATTCATACAAGACTCCTTGGTTTATATTGCCTCTTACTTGCTAGGCATGGCACTCAGTCACACTCTGAGAAACGTGGAATGATGAACCTGAGATTGAACAGCAAATCTTCTGTTTGGCAGATGAACGATCTGTGGCCTTTCAGCATTACGGGGCTTCTTTCTTGTGTGGATCTTGGGAGAAAGTGGAAAATGGTTGCCTCCATGTGCTCCCTACAATCTTTGAACGGGTAGAAATTTCTCCAGATCAATTATTGATCAAAGCCATTACAAAGCAACTGTGAAAGCTTTGTGACTCACTGTGTGTGTGTGCGTGTGTGTGGGCGTGTGTTTGTCTGTGAGTGATTCTGATTGTAAATGTGTGGTAGAAAGAGCAAAGAAAAGAAAAAAAAGCACGAAAACTCAGGAACGGACAAACAGAGGAGGGAGAAGATAAATGTATAAATGAAAGGACAGTCTATGTTTGTGCAGCTACGCAGTCCAAAATGAATTGTGAGGAGTCCAATTGCATTGGATCTTTGGGAAAGAATATGAAGATTTGGTTGCAGACTTGGAGTTGCATCAGCCATTATTTTGTGTAGACTGTGCAGAAAAGTGTTTGATAACAACAGCTTCATCAAACTTGTGCTGTTCCTACATTACAAGAAATCATCTGTCATATTGGATTTGTGGAATATTATTATATATATATATATAATTACCTGACTGTGAAACGTCATAATCACCAGTGTTCTTTATTGAGTCTGAAAAGAGTCGGTTGAGGATTTTTGTCCAAGAAGATGATGAAAATCAGGGCAACTACTTTTTTGTTAATTTTGGAAAAATTATATTGTACTTGTACTACTTTGGCAATCCTGTATCTAATCTCGTTATTGTCTAAATCCTTTTAGTTCCTTTCTCTTTAAATCATGGCCTCTAATCGATACACTCACTCTCTTTGAAGTCCAGTCTGCACTGATTGGACTGCTAATGGGTTGTAAATGCCAGTATGCGGGACAGCTGGTTTTTCTTTATGTGCGCCAAACTAGCCACTTGGCAGGCGATATGCGAATATGCAAAGAAAGAAAGGAAAGCGCAAGCCACAGTTGAGAGATATTTTCGGCAATGCAGGAGCTACACTTCCTGCGTTCCCTTCTTAATTCCTATCTATGTACTTTTTAGGCTCTGTAGTTTTGCAGTTCTTTGACATTAAGATGAAAGTGATCTAAAATACACAACACTGATGATGGTAAATCTCTAAAAGCATAATGGGATTAATCAAAATGTTAAATTGATATGCTTTGGAGCCTCAATTTTATTTCGAAGTAGCCAAACCTTTTTCCTAGACTTTAAGTGGACTCTCGGACGTTCTCTCTGAAGTCAACATATTTGATGGTTAAAAAATGGGAAATATTTTCAAAAAAATTATGATACAATCTTCTATCAAATTCCCTTTCTCCTAAAAAAAAAAAAATAAGTGCCTCGTTTTTGCCATAGTTTCAATATTGTGTGTAATTGGTTTAACAGAGATTAGCAGAGAAAATATTTTCTCTTGCTCTTGTTAAACACAGTGATGGCGAACACAACAAACTGTTGTAATTCAAACTAGACATTGTCCTGCGCAGTCAAACACATTGTGAAACATGCTCAGTCGTTGGATTTAAGCTCTGGAGAATTTTATCAGAAGCAGAGATGCCTAAAAATAGCACAGTTAAAAAAAACAAATGCTTGGTGCCACATTGTTGGGCACAGCAGCTAGTCGTTGCCGAGATAGAGGCATATTATTTGAACTCCATCATATATTTGTTTTTTTACCTATCTTAGCATCTCTGTCACACTTTTAACTTGGGTCTGAATGTAAACAAATCAGATGTATTTTGCACAATACAAAGTTAAGTCACATCCAGAAAGTTTGTGTATTGCTTCTAAGGTGCAACCGTTTTTGTGTAGTGCATCGTTATTGTTATTGGATACGAAATTGATGCTAATCTACGTCATTAGAGCATTTTAAGTTAGTTTGTCATGATATCACCATTTCATGATGTATATGTTCACACATATTTAATGGTGACATTAAATAGGTGGGGCAGACTGGCATGCATTGGAGACTCTTCAAACATTCCACATGCCAAAGTGAGTGATTTCCCGCAGATAGAGCAACTGCTTAATGTTGGACAATACATTGCAGTACTTTTATGTAGGCCAAGCAGTGAGATTTGAATGCATAGATATTTTGGACATGTCTAAAACATATTTGGCAGTGTGGTTCAGCCAATGTCGGTATGCTGGGCATTGTTTTGCCTGCAGGACCGTACAGAGAAGGGAACTCTGTATGATGGAAACCTTGGAGAGCACCACTCTAAAGGCGTGATTTCACCATGGGAAAGTGAATGATCTCTTTGTCTCTAATTCTTTGATGAGTGGTTGGGTAAACAGTCCAAGTTGGTGATGAGATCAGGCAGGATCGGTGAAGATCGTGAAGTATTAAAACGGGATTTAACATTAAGTTGTGTCAAGAACTTTAACGTGAACATTAGCTTGGAAAAAAAACAGATGGAATGCATATTCTAATTAAGGCAGTGATTGTACAGGGTCAACCATTATTTTTCCACTTTTTTATGTTGAAGAAGCTGTTACAGTCAACATTTTCTGTCGTAAAAGAAGTTCGTATCACTTGATTAACTTTGTTGTCCCTAGGCCTCTCTGTAACTACTTAAGCTTTATGCTACGGGTGAGTGTCTCTTTAAAAGACCAATTTTCACCTGAGTTATATATTTCTCGTTGATGTTCTGAAATGTTGCTACTATATTTCCTTATGAAGCTTTTTCTGCCTGATGCTATTGTTTTAAAAAAAGTGTATCAGTCCCTTCTGCACCAAACGAACCACAAAACATAAAACTACCACCCAGCTTGTTAAGAGTTGTCAAGTTTTTAAGCTTCCAATCTTTTTCAAGGAAGTGGCTACAAAATTTAAGACATTTGTCCCTTGCATGCACTTGCAAACTGTAATCTGGCTGCCTTATTATTTTAGCATTTATTGGCTTCTTCCACTCTGATCTGCCTTTCCTTTCAGGTCATGTCAGTGCAGGACTCGTTTCACTGTGGAAATTCACCCTCTCTTACCATCATCTTCATTTCTGCGGCATAGAACCGATCTTATTTCTGAACAAAATGACAGCTATACTTATAAATATACATACATACATTCCTGGTTAAAGCCTGCAAAGCCATTACATCATCAACATCTGGGCTTTTGCAAATTATTTTCTGGTATTTAGAAAACAGAAATAAATTTCAGTCATCTTTTCTGGTCTAAGATAGAAACCCTGGTCTAAAAGCCTAACCCTAGCCCTCCTTTAATCTTATTTTGTGTCTTGACAGCGAGGAAAACATGATTATGTTTATGTTTTTATGCGGTGTACGTAAATATATGTGCTGCGACATTTGCAATATTCGCGGCTTTGATGGTGGAGGATCCGATGAAGGAAAGGTCTTCAGCTCTGTTGTGCATAATGAAAATATAAAAGCCAAGCCAATTGTTATTGGGACTTGTAAATTCAAACACCTGTTGCGCCTGTCTACCATCAAGAATCTGACAAACAGCTGACAATACGTTATGAGTAGCGTCATGGAGTCGGACAAGTGGCAGGACATATTAGCAGAAGAAAACTGTTATGGTAGATGAAATGATGATGCAACAACCAGTTTTGATTGTGAATTAAATGTATGTATGTTTTTTTTTAGCTCTGTTTGTTATGCTTATATTCATTAACATTGAAGTATTTTTTAAGATGAAAACACAGATAAATTTTATGTGTGACTTTTTTTTTTTTTTTTATTGGGTCCAGCGATGGCAATAGGAAGGCACTGAGTTGCTTGAATTCACAATCCCCTGATAATGTGTGTTTGAGTTCCAATGGCCTCTTCAAGCCAATTAAGAAACTAATTGTGGAGTTCTTGGCATTTGCCCTTACGAGGAGATAAAGCTCTGTTTCGACGGGTTTGGCCAAGCACTGAGTAGGGAAAGGCAGACATTACCCTATTTGGCAGATGCGCCAAATCTGTCTCAAATGTCAGGTTTGTGCCCATTCTTAGAAAAAAAACAAAAACAAAGACAAATGATGATCATATACAAATCTATCTTAATGACGGATTAAGACAGATTTGTATACTAGAACTAAACTTACTCATTTCAGAAAGCGGGGGTAAAAAAAAAAACGTCTTGCCAGAATATGTGACATTTTATGCTGAGTGGGAAACCGCAAGCGTTTCTCTCACTGAGCTGTGTCCCTTTAGTGGTGACTCTCCTCACTGTCACAGCTGTGATGACTCCAGAGAGCAACCTTTCTGTTCTCTGCCCACATACTCGCAAATGCGTCCGAGAGGCAAGTTGCTATTTTCATAAAGTTGAAAATGTAGCCGCACAGCACAGATATTCACTCAAACGCAGTTATTTGAAAAATGGGGCTTGGCTCTAATGTATATGAAGAGCTGCTCTGAGGTCACTTTGTCATAGTTCCAGCCATTCCTGCCAATGTCTCCCCCCCACCACCCAACCCCCTCGCAATCCATTAAAAAGACATAGTTGCCATCTCATGAAATTCATATTAGAGGGATTCATTTATTATTTTAATTTACTGCAAAAAGACCAATAGAAAGATTGAACAAACAAACGATTTTTGGCTACAATGTTTCTTGTTTAGGAGGTTAACTCATAAACACAACAGCAGTAGCCCTTGTCCTGGATGCGTCTGTGTGTGGTGGCTCTTCAGCAGCAGTCCACCGTGAATGTACACCAAACTCTTGAGTTGCCTTTAGTTTTTAATTCTCTGTAGGCTGCAGTTCTCCTTGTAGCTTGCGCATTTTTTTTTTCCTGCCACACTTTTTCTGTTCTCCTTTTTCCCCCCCCCAACAGTTTTCAGTAATTGTGCTGCACTCTGTAAACATCCAGCGTTTCATTAGCATTAAGCTTTTGGGGCTTACCCGACCGATGAAGGTCTGTTGTAATATTCTTAATACAGAGAAACTGAGCAAATGGAGCTTTATTTTTTTTTTAATAACCTGCAAGCCATGATCATTAACATTTATTGAAATAACGTCTTGAAATGTACCACTTTGTGTGTCATGAATCTATTTATTAAACATGTTTTACATTTCAAATTGGAGTACTGAAATAAATGAACTTTTCGATTATATTCTAGTTCGGATGAGCCTGTATATTGAAGGGTTCTTGTATGGATAAATAATAATACAGCAGTTTCTGGGTGAAGTGAAGAAGCTCTGCACTTAAATTAATCTAAAAATTCTAAAAAATACTGACAAAGCTGAAGATGCACTTAGTCTTGTTTCTTTAAAACATTCCACTAACAAAAAACTGTTACGTGCATGTTTGGACGTGAAAGTCTGGTGGCTTGAGAGTTAAATATGAAAAATCAACACCAAGCTAAGCAGGTGGCCTCAGGTTTAATCTTTTTAACACGTACTCTGCAGCCTTGACTCATCACCCCATGCTGTTTTACAAGAGCTCAGACCTTTGGGTATATGATCAAAATAACTCATAAGGCACCATTGGGGACATTTTTGGATCATCTAACAACACTATAACATTTGAGCTGAAGGGAGGGTAATTCCAAGAACTCAGGTGTTCTAATTGTCCCACTAGTGTAATGTGATTGTTCAAACTATGACTTATGAAGCTGCTTCTTCCAGCCGTGGGTTCAGAACTGAAGAAATCTTTTGCATGAGAGGTAAAACATCTCTAATTTACAAGAAAATTCCGCTTGCCTTCTTCTTACGTCCTTATGGCTGACGTCTCAAACGTGCACAAAAGTAGATTCTGAGGTTTGGAATTGAAAATGTGTTTACCGTTGCTTCTCTTTGAAACACTGAAGCTACGTTTTAGGACAAATCTTTTTGTGTAGTAATTTGCAGGCAAGAATTGAGCTAAAATTCCCAACACGAGTCACAATAACTTTTTGTTCTAATTTCCAAAGGTATTAAATACTGGTTGAGTCCACATTGTCCTAACATTCTGAAAAAAATCTCCTGGCTCAGGTTGACATGGAGATAAACAGCTTAGTCACCAAGACAGTTGAGGAATGACAGCACTCAGGCATTAGTGAGGAAAAGTCATTAAAAGTGGGTTTTAATGTTAGTATTAGAATATGTCCAATGGTTTTCTGATTGTAACATTAGACTTAATGTTCTCTCTCAGCTTAGGCCATGACACCTGATAGCCTTAAAGCTTTTTGGGGGAGAGCGGGGAGGGGGCAGTATCGCAGTTGTACCACATACTAAATGAAAATGTACAGCTGGAAATTCAAGAAGATAGACACTAAAACCTTTTTTTTAATACCGTAAAGAAAAGAAATGCCCTGTTGTAACAGCGTCTTTGAAGGTGTCCTTCGGCAAACCATTGCTGCACAATGTGAGTCAACATCTTCATAGACGTTACCTGGCATGAACACATCTTCTTCCCTCAGATGGCACAAGTAGATGCCATAAAATCATAAATCTTGAAATTTCCTGTTGTGATTGCTGATTATCGTGGTAGAATCAGCACATCCCTGGTGACTGTACTGTATTATGAATGCCTACTCCATCACTTAGCTGAACAGCATTCAAGCCACTCATCTCCTCCTGGCATCTTTATGTCTTATTTACACATGACTTGGTAAAGGAATGCAAGCTGTTCGTATAAATCCAAGGTGCAAAGTAGGGAGGAGTATCGGTTGTTTTTTTTTAAGATGAGTGCAAAAAAACCAAAAGATGTTTGCAAGCAAGTATATTAACAGGAATGCTTTTTGGATCCACTGGAGTCGGCTAATGACAGCTGCCATGCAGTGATTCTGATGGCCATCATGGGATGTCATTTTTGTTAATATCAGTATGTGTAATGTCTTTTCACAACTGCATAAAGTCAGGAAAACGTCCATCGATTTTGTATCATCACCTTTCTCAAAGTCACCAGTTGATTTAAGCAGCTCATCCTTATGAGGGATTCTAATGTCATTTTCCTGAGGTGGCTCCACCCTAAACCCCTGCCCCTCCCTGTTCCCTTCTCTCTCCTCTCTGATGTCCTATGAAGCCTTCAGTTAACCATCTGCTGGGAGGGCAGCACATGGCAGAAGATGTGTTAATGAATGCAGAGTTATATAATCCAGACCCGTGGTGGAGGGGAAAGACAGAAAGAACAAGCCGTCGCTGCAGCAGCAGCCAGATCCACATCACTTGACACTCCGGCAAGTGTGAGGTTGGGGAAAGTGAGATTGTTTGTGCCACTAGTGCCCCCAAGTGGCCAGAAGCAGCTATTTTATTTATTTATTTTTTTAAAGTGTCTTTCTTTTCCCTCTTTCAAATGTGATACGACAGTGGCTGTTCTGCCTTTTCTCCTTCCATAAAGAAAAACTTCAAAGACATTGGAGCTGATGTATCACATGAGACACGCTGAAATATGGACAGTATTGCTTTTTTTGATGACTATTGTTAAATGTGCTGCATGCTGACACAGTAAACCATTGAGCAAGGACAGTATTGCTAAACTGTCCCCTTGCCCTCCCTTTTTTTTTCTTCTCTTGCCAAAAAGCTGTACCTGGACCCTACCCTGGCCAGCCTTCAGAGCCCTTATGAATCAAAGACACCCCTAGAACAAGAGGGAGACAGGCATTTATGAGCACAAGCTCTCCCTCCCATTCTCTCCTTCACCCTCTCTCTCTCCTGTTTCCTCCCTCCTCTTTTCTGCATCTAGCTGTCTTAGCTGCGTCTGTTGATAAATCCTCAGGCGAGTCTTTAAGCACCAGTGGAGCAGAAACTGCTCAGGTTACGTGGTGCTTATACAGGTTAATATACACAACAGGTCAACATAGTGTGTGTGTGTGTGTATGTGAGGTTGTCCACCCTTTTTATCCTGTCTTTCCACCCACCCTTAAGCAGATTTTTTTTTTTTCCCTTTCCCTCAGTCGCATTTAATTTAGTTGGTGCATCCGTGGGGTGGCAATTAATCATATGGTTGGTGGGAAAAACTCAAGCAATCCAGAACTTAGCTAAAATGGCTACATAAGTTTGTTTTCAAGTATTCCTTTAGCTAATCTGTAATACCTTACTTGAGATTTTAAGTGTTGAATTTAAAGCGTCAGAGTAAAATTGTTGACGGATGATGTGACTTGTTGTGTCCAGCTCTGTCATACTATTGTCCTGCTTTTGTTGGATGGAAATGTTTGATTGTGGAGATCATTGTCACAAAACATTTTAATGCTGTGACATTGGTACATTATCCTGCTGGAAGTAGCCAAAAGATGGGCATAGCATTTCAAATAGACCCTTGCTGAGTTGATGAAAGGGTTGGAGATGGTCGGCAAAAGAACTTAAGTAACTACCGCATTGAAATGATGCTAAATTGGAGATAAGAGACCCAAAGTGTCTCTTACCTCCAATTGGGACAAGGAAATAACCCCCTTGTCATTACAGTACCACCAGCAGCTTAAATCATTGTTATGAGATATGATGGATGCATGATTCTGTCTTGTTTATGCCAAATCCTCACCCAGGCACCCGAATGCCACGGCTGTAATTGACACTCAACAGAGCAGACAGTGATTTTTTCCGATTTGTTGTTGTTCAATTTTAATGTGCCTGCGTGTGGCCCGTCTACGTTAAGGCTCAATGTGTTCCTGCTTTCAGAGATGATATTTTGCAACACGTGGTTGTAATGAGTGGTTATTTTTGCTGCCGTTGCCTTTCTATAATCTCAGCAGTCTGCCCATTCTCCTCCGATATCAACAAGGGATATTTGTCCAGCTGATGCTCGCTTTTAAAAAAAAAAAACATTTTCCACAAACTCAGGAGCTGCAAGTATGACAAAACCCCAGTTGAGCAGCAGCTTTGCAGATTTTCAGTGCATTTGGAAATGACAGTCTTGTTCGAGCCAGACAGGCTTATCTTTCAATCTGCTTGCTTCCCCGCCCTGATGCTTGGTTTGATCTGTAATTGGTTCATTCACAATTAGCAAATTCTCAAGCCACTGAACAGGTGTACTTCATAAAATGACTGGCCAGTATGTACTCCACATATGTGCAACTCATTCACAGACGTCAAACATGCGACGTGTCATGTTAAAACCAGCAAAAAAGTTGAGTGAAAATAAGAGAACAATAAAAAAAACAAAAAAACATTGATTTCCAAGAAAATAGTGATTTTTGTGTTTTATTGCAAAATATTGTTGTTGAAGTCATGATAAAACCACTTAAAACTATTTTAAATAGTTTCAGATGTTTTGAAATAGTAAATATTGTTTGTTTACAGAGTAAATCTAACTTAGATAATATGATCTCATTTCAGTCAGTATATGCAGTAGTAGCGCTAGCAACAATGAAGGGCTAATTTTTATCATGTCCCCCAGGACAGTGGCTCGTGAAATCCAAAAAGATGTGCATATTTCCTGTAGTTAGCTTGGATTGAGGCACCAGAAGCAGCCTGCACCAGGGTTTGTTTGTTCAGAAGCCAACTGAAACCACCTAAAAAATGACTCTCAGTCCGGTTGTTTGGTCTGCACCAGGGTGCGCGTGAAGTCGCTCACACCTGCACAATAGGTCCGGACCAGGACCAGCGTAATTGCCTAAGTCCTATGACTTATGCATGTTTTCAAAAGCTGTAATCTATTGATAATATTCCATTATTTTACACCTTGCACACACTTTGTCTCCTCAGATGAAGCGTCAGTCACCTGGCATGCTGAACTCTTAAAGTGGTTTTCATTGTTCCAGACTTGGCTCTGGCTTCAATTACTAACTCTGTTATGTATTCTGTCTTTCATGGAGTACATTGTACTCGCCTCGGAGCTTGTCTGTATATGTGCTGACTTCTTAGATCGTCACTGTCAGTTCATACCTCTACATTTAGTGCATAAACACATACAGGTAGAAAGAAAGAATTGGAAATAGCGGTGGTTTGTCGAAACCAGTTGAATTTCATTTATTGAGCCAGCCCCAAAAATCTAGCATATTAAATTGTTTTTCAAGAGCTTATTGTTGACAATCTGTAGATCTAAATGTCAGCAGCTGGTTTTAAACATTTTGCTGGTGTACTACTGTATTCAGTAATAGACTACACTTAACACAAAGAAGTTTTCTGATATTATAATCATTCGTTGAGAGAAAATATTAGCACACAGTGACACGCTTTTATGAGAATATGACAAATATCTGAAGTTAGCTGTCTCCCTGTTTTTGCTTACAAAACACCCACCTAATAAACTAGGATTAAGACGAGCAGACAAGCAATTTGACCCACACTCTGGTTTGCTTCACTGGACCCGAACACCATTTCATTTGTTGGGCTAGCAGGCCAAATCAAGCCGTCTTTATGAAAGTCTCTTTGATGGATTCACCACTGGCCTCCCCCCCGTTCAATGATCTATCATCTGTCCAAGCCTTGGAGGTCGTGATAAACTTGTTTAGCATGGGGGTCACTGCATGCAAGTGCAGAGACCATGCGAGCTGGGGGCGGGGCTGCTTTTCGACTCGTCTGTTAAACGACTCGGGTCCGTCGTCCAAACGGGTGGACCATAAATATCAAGCCGCTGCCTCTGAATCCATCCCTGATGATATTTGTACTTATGCTGTATGCCGCCTGGGTAATTGTTTCAACAGACCAAGCACAAATCTGTAGTAACAAAATCTTTATTTGATTTTATTTAGAGCACACACCTTTTTTCAATTTTGTTTTTAAAGAAGTCAAACGCGTTACGAGGTGTACCTCTGACAACGACTACAATAAAACCTGCGTCAAATCAGCAGGATTTGCCTCTAGACGCCACACGTGTTGTCACATCTCTGCAGCTGCGTTAAACCCACGGCGGCAGCAGAGATGAATCACACAGAGAATATTAGACGCTTAGTGGCTCTAGCGCTTTGTCTTGTGCTCAGCGAATGAAGCTCAGGCGTTATCCCATATTGTAGCTACGGCCGTCCGACATCATCATGAGTCATTCTCCACTTAGCAGCGGCTGCGGCCCCAGTGCACACTGGCAGATGCGAGTTACAGTGAGCCGAGGTGCAACCCATCCGCTTTCTAATGGGCCACCACAGGAATCAGCGTTATTGGATGATTCATCAGATCAGTGCGGCAAAGAAGTCCTCGTTTGATTTCGCCGTTGAGGAAGTTGATGTAGTTAACGTGAAAGCAAACACCTGTCGCTCTGGGTGGCAACAAACAACGCGTATGATCTTTTTTTTATATAGTTTCATCATGAAAAATCAAAATTAAATTCACATCCTTGTTTACAGATGGTTTTTATTTATTTATTTATTTTACAAATGATTCCTTCTACACAGTAAATCCCACCGTAGTATGATGTACTTTTATGAGCTGAACCTCCAACAAATAAAGTTTTATGATAGGTGTGTATGTTGAATGAATTAGATATACTTTATTGAAAAATAAAACCCTTTGGGTGATTGAGTAAAGGGGCAAAGCCAGTTATAGTTGTTGTTCTTTATGGGTTTGTTGGAACAACGTTAAACAGCCAAACTGCAAGCTGGAATACATTTCCATTGAGTTGCTGAAAAAACTGTCACAAGGCATTCAATAAAACTTTGGTGCCTTAAAACTTTCAAAGAGCTTCACCCTGAAGGTGTTTTAGGAGGCAAGTTATTGATTGCATACGAAAGCAGCAGGATAAAATCATTGTTGCTCTGAGTGGGATAACACGATCCATGTGTCTAGTAATTTCTCATGCCTAAATTTTATTGTGCAGAAAGTTCAGAAAATGAAATCCTGTAAATTTCACTCTTTCACTCACACTTAGCGTGACACATGAACACGTTCCTTTTAGTAAGCTGTTTTAGTCATCATACCTTTTGCCAAAATGTACCTTGTCAACCTGTTTTATATCCTACTGTTACATGGTTGTAACTTTTTTGAAGTATTAAGTCCAAAAAGCAATCTTTTTGAACATCTAATCAAGCTCAATTTGTTTCCTACACCAAACACTTACTTCAAAATACACTGCATGACACCATATGCATTCTTTAAGAAATATTTACAGAATATTTACAACATCTAAACATGCTGCTTGGACTCCACAAACGCAAAACACGATCAATGTCGCTCCAAAGACTTGGACTGCTTTTTCCAATTGATTAGGTTCTTTTGGTTCTTAAAATTTAAGCAAGTATTTTTCTCATATTTTCATACATTACATGAAATACTTCATCTTTGTAGTCATTAGTAATCTGTTTAATTCTTTTTATTCAAAATGATATATATTTGTATTTTAGTCAAAGCGCTGTACAATGTACAAACCACCATATCTCAATCTTTGGAGTCGTTCACACTCCGAGAGTTACCGTGAGAACTGTATTTTAGTTTCTAAACTTCACTGTTTTGCTCACAACTCTGTATGAAAAAGAATGTTTATCATTGACATCTAACATGATGTTTGCCATGTTTCCTTTGCCTGAAATTAACCTAACCAAGCGCATCAATCATAACGCTGCACATGATGAATCTTTGCAGTCTTTCACAATATTTACACTGTTTCATATGGCTAACCATGTTATTTGAACTCCTAAATCTTACCACAAATTTTGGCCACACTATTTAACATAATAGAAAAAGACCTCTCTCTATTTCTGCTTTCATTTTAACCACTGTTGTTCCTCTACTTTGTTTTCAATCCACAATCATAGCCATTGGTTTTGCTCACAACACTACATTAGACAAAATATGTAATCCCTGAACTCCTTCGCAATGTTTTCCTGGTGTCGGAAACATTTCAAATGATAAAAACCCATCAGATCCTAAACATAAGCAAATAGTTTAGTGACTGGGCATTTTATATTGCAATTAAATGTATCTTATTGTACAATTACACTTGTAAAACCAGGTGATTTGTATTCCAAAACCTAACCAATGGGCCTATTTGCAATACTCCATTACACAACATTCTTCATCACTGTAGCGTTTAAACATGCTTGCTGTATTTCTTCCAGGTATTTTGGTTGTAGTGCCACACATCTTTGAAAAGTTTTATCCCTTCTGTCTATAAAAACGGTTTAATTATTATTATTATTATTATTATTATTATTATTATTACATTTCCTAGTCATGTACATTGTTTTAAATCCTAAATTTAACCAAGTTTAAGTGCATAAATCTACTCCACTCATTTGTAAAGTGAAAGCAAACGTCTAACATGACATGTCTGAAACAACAGAAGTGTTGCTCTTGAAGATCCTTTAGTCCACATTTTGTCACTGAAAGTCCAATGTGGCGACAGAAGAATGATTCTTTCAGAAACACTGGTATGAGTCCCTTTTTAACAAACTGTATGGTGGTCTGCGTTGGAAGACTTCTTGGCCCCATATATTTTTTTATTCATTGCCGTTGGTTGATTAATTACATTCATCTGCAACATTAAGTTCCCAACGATCCATCGAGCTACACGGCAATTTCATCTGAAGTCAGCAGGGCGGACCATCATGGTTGTCATGGTAGCCAGCAGATTCGGACCCTTCCAGTAGTACCACTTAATGCCATTAAAGCGGAGTACGTTGGATGAAACGGGGTAATATATGCCATTCAGGTTGGATGGGCCGCAGGCGTCGAACCACCATCCTGCAAGAGGGACAATTCCAGAGAGTTCAAGGAGAAAGTCACAATCAGTCAAATTTCAGCTCATGAAGTCGAACACGTAAATGTACAGCTATAAGTCAGCAGTAACTTTACACCGGAGCAAAGGGAAAATAAAAAGCTCCACGGGACATTTACAAGAGGACAAATAAAAATGTTCAACAGGACAGGTTGTAAAAGAGAGACAGATTGAGATGGGGGCGGACGATCGGCGCGGACGATTGACGGTTCGCACCTCCCGAGGCCAGTTGAGCGCACTTGCACGTGCAGCGGTCGTTGTCTCTGTCCTTGGTGCTGAATTGGCTCCCAGTGTGGGTGAGACTGCTGGTTTTGCCGGCGGTGCCGCTGAATCCGTCGGCATGAAGGCTAGCCAGAGTGGAAGAAAACAAACAAACAAAAGAAACTTTTGTAAACAGCGCAGTCAGGTTTGAGTATTCTACAACGAGTCAATGCAGGACATTGAAAATGACACCGACTTGCACCATAAGCTGTGTATTCATAACAAAAGCACTCACTGATAAGCCTAGCGGATCTCAGGAGTTTAAACACACTCATTGAAATGTTTTGTTTTAAAAAGTGAAAAAAAAGTTGCACCCTTCTCCTGACTGATACATTTGTACAAAGAGAGCACCTGGAGCCTTTAACGTTCAACCTTTTAGTTGAAGAAATCCTCTGAGCTATTGATCAGATTCACAGATCACAACAGGACTGGAAGCTTTAGTTGGAAGTTGCGGAATAGGGTTTATGGAGGTCTTGCTATTATTTATATTTTTACTCAATTTTCAGCTTTCAGGACTTTATGTTTTAGTAAAGTGGAAACCTTTGGAAATGATTAATTATGACCGCATCATTTTACATCCCAAAAATTTTATCAGTGCGTGTACTTCGTAGAGCAACAGTAGGTAAGCGGATATCGCCATCAGTGTTTGTTGTTCTTCTGTACAACAGAATACTGAATGGATGATGTGTATCCAGAGGGGCTTTTGATCTTTTTTTATTGTTTTGTCTTTGTTTGATTTGTCAGTGCTTGGGGGGGTGGATATGACTCGACAAATTAATTTTGAAAAAAGACAAGAAAAAAAAAGCAGTTTAAACAGAGCTTAATATAATTGCTTTTGATGTGGCTGATCCTTTTTTTAGCATTTAGTATCAAAGTAAAGAGGTGTTATTTTGGATTCTGTCTATTGTGCACCATAATAAATCCAAACTCTTCCACACAGACAATGATAATGTAGAACAACCCTGCAAAAAAAAAAAAAAAAGGTAGGTTATATTGTCTTGAAAGCCACTTTGGGATGTCTGAGCCTCAGGTTCACATTGTTGCTAAACATCACTGTGAAAACGAAGCAAAAGAAATCTCATTATTTTCCTTCCATGCCGTGCTTTGAGAAACAACCCAGTTTGAAGAAGAAAAAAAAAAAAAGGGAGAAGAGTTCCTGCCCAAGTTCCAGTTGCTCTCTTCTCACAAAGCATGGGCTGATTGAATGTGTGCACATGTGAGGCTCTGCGCATGTTTTATCTGGCCACCTGAGTGTGAGTCAGAGCTGCTTTGAAGAGGGTGGTTGAGAGGTTCGGTCCCACCGCACAGCCTCTCCTCTGCCCTCATAATTCTGTTCCAGTTAGAACAGAGCTTTTCGTCTGTGTGTCCCCTTACACGCACTCCCCCCGCTCCCCCGCTCTGTCGCCCAGAGGCTCGCTGTCTGTGATGACTAAATGAAAAATCTTCCTCTCGAATTTGTAGGTTCAAAGGGCAGGACAACACGTCATGACGGGATGCGAGAGCAAAGCTCGAAATGACAGCAGCGGGGAGGGGAGTGATGACGGAATGGCAAAGGGATTTGGGAATTTTGTCAGGGGATGAAAAATAGTTGATTTATTTATTTTTTTTTTTCCCCCCTCGTAATGGATTAGAGGCATGAGGGGAAATTGGACACTTCTAATTAGAGGCTAAATGATATCCCGTTGGATTATGGAACATGAGTGTGTTTTAATGTAGAAAAGAATTTGCTCCCCTTACAGATTTTTTTTTTGCTTTTTAATCACAATAATATCACAAAAAACCTAAGTGCAGTTTTCAAAGTATCATTTTATTTATTAAGAAAATAACAAAAAAATGCATCCAAATAAAAGTGGTCTTCTGTGAAGAAGTAACTGTCCTACAGGTGTAAAAACTGACAGCATTTGAAGAGTTTGTGATGGTTGTCAGTGAGTATTTTACATCACTGTCAGTAAATTTTGGTCCACTCCTCTTTGAAGAATTGTCTAATGTAACTTCACAGAATTTGAGGGAGATATAAGCCTGGACTTTGACTAGGCCTCTCAAAAATCTAATGTTTTTTAGGAAACTTGTAGGTGGAATTTGTTGATGTGATTTGAGACATTGTCCTGCTGAAAAAGAAAAGAAATCCGGTCTCATCCTCATCATCAAATCACGAACACGACTTTAGCTAAAGCAAACGATGAATCCTTTTGATTAGTTGTTGATAAAGTCTAGGAGCAGCTTTGCTAGTTCACTCCTGGAAAGCTTCACCGTTGTTCCATGTTTCCTTAATTTATGTTTAATAACTCTCAGGGCATGATGTTTGTGGGGTTTTTTTGGTTTTGCTGTTTTTTGTTTTTTTTTAGCTGTTTGTATTTTCAGACATGTTCCGGTTAATTGATTTCTTACTTGGGGAGGTTTTTCAGGTGTGGCAAATAAAATTAAATTTAGCGTTTTACATAAAACCATCGTTTGAAAATAATTACTGTTTTTTCTTGTTTGAACATCAGCATAACATGACAAAAATGTATAAACAAAAACTAAATAAATCTGGAGGGGAGCTCTTTTTTTTCCCACAGCACAATGTGGATGATGGAGGCTTCCAGCTCTTATAACCCTTTTAGAAAACATTCCTATTAGCGTGAGCTATTCTACTAAATCTGCAGAACAGAGTAGGGCTTTTTTTTATGTTATTAAAGGTGTAGTGACAAAGAACGGGTTTCTGGAATGCCCATCACTTTCTTCCCAGCTATTTTTAGCAACCTCAAAGGAGGGGGTTTTCTGCCATCCCAATGATTTATGAATGAATCTTGTTAGCTGAGTTCCAGGTGAAAAGCGCCACACTGCTCCGGGGAGTGCACCGGGTCCAGCTGGGAACCAGAATTTCTGCTGCCGACTTCCTGCGGAGCACCCGGATCAGCGGCTCGGGAGTAATAATACAAACCCACGGGGTCAAATCGGCATTTTCCAGCGCGCACATAAAGCTGGTAGGAGTTAAACAGAATGTGATCTCAGAAGTAGCAGGGCGAAGAGGGGTGATTACACACATTCAGGTGCATCATCTCACACGGAGCAGCCTGAAGCGAAGTGGTGAAACACTCTGTTTTATTGCACTAATTACGTGGAAGAAACTCGGGGAAAAGCAATTTGCTGCACTATTAAGGGTTTTCAAAGCCTACTCATACATGTGATCGTGATTTGTCATCCCTCAGATCATCAGCCTCTATAAACACTCACTAAACAAAAGCAAGTCCCAGACTTTGTATTAAATTTAACTTTCCTTCCAGAAGACGAATCGCCTCGGCACCAAACATAATAACGTTGGCGACTGGACGGTTACCGGGGGGGAGCTTTGTTTAACTTGTCACTACCCGGCAGTGGCAGCTACAGCTACAGCTGAGGTTTACAGTTAAACACCGGTGGTGGATGGGGCACGGGGAGGGATGTGGGGAATATCAGGGGCAGCCGGAGCAGCTGTGACGTCTGTGAAGTCATTGCACAACCTCCACTTAGCAAGTCATTATAAGCCATATCTGTAAATCCTGTGGTGTGAAGACAGACCCTCATGACAACCTTGTTCAAGTCAGATGTCATTCACCAACTTCAGTGCTTTTTATTTCCATCTTTTTTGACAAGTCGGCACAAAGTGGTGCACATTCATGAAATGGAAGGTAAATGTGTGTTTTTGTCTTCAGGACTTTATTCAGATTTTACTGAATGAAGTACTCTGACTCCGCTTTATGTACTCTTGATGCAACCATGTGGCTTCAGAATTCGCCTTATTAGTAAATCAGGGCTGGAAAATAGCAACCAAGACTGTAAACCCAAACCTGGAGGCTGCAGAGATCCACAGCCTAGATGGGATAACTGTTGAGAACACAACTATTAATATATAATCCCCAATCGAGAGGTGGGTAGTAAATTTACTACTCACCTCTCAATTGGGGTTACATTTACTCAGTTACTTTACTTGTGCAACTTTTTGGACTTCACCCTGTACTTCACCCTGTTCTAACATACAGTATGATTTGCAATGCTGACTCTAAATATTAGTTTCATAGTTTTACGGAAAAATGTGATTTTGTAGTCATGCTTATTTGCATTCTTAATTTTTTTTTTCCATCTCAAAATCCCTGAATTTTGACAAATATTTACATTTTTGACTGTCTGATGACATCATTTTAAAATCTTAAACCAGAAGTTCTCAGTTTTCGATATTGACGCAATAGGATTGTGGAAGAAGGTGCAATTTATCATCACATGTAAAACGCTATCTGGCAAAAAACTCGCATTGCATGCGACACTAATCTTATAGCCGCTGAAGTGAAATATAATGGTGGCAATGATCATGTTATGGTGACACCTTCCTTCATTAGCGACAGCAGGGCTGTATATAGGGGAATGGTTGTGTTTGTAGGAGTAAATGGGAAGATGAAAAGTGGTTTTACAAAGTGTTGTCTCAGCATTGTTGAATGCAACTCCATTGCACAAAATAATTCACTTCGTTTTTAACCTTATGATCAACCAAAAAAATAAATACATTGACTAAGCCAAAATGCAAAATGCAAAAAAAAAAAAAAAAAAAAAATTCTCTAATAGACGATATGATGTGATATTACCTGTAGTTGTTGACTTCTTCGTCTATGTAAAAGCGGTCGTAATGTGAGTAGGCTTCGTTCCCCTCTCTGTCTCGGAGCTGGATGTGCAGACTGTATTCCTGTGAGCTGGTCAGCTTGTGAATGATATCGTTTCCCAGCCAGTGTTCCCCTGATGGCTCTCCAAAGCCCTGGATTCAACACAAACACAGGGAAAAAAAAAAGAAAAGAAAAAAAACCAAAACAAATATATTTTAACAAAAGGGAATGGTTTTTCCAGCTGTCTGCCAAGTATTTTTTGGAGTTAATATGAAAATGGAGCTCACTTCGGGCAGGCACATCTATCATTTTGATGTGTTAAGACAGTTGACTGCATCTGGGATGTAAAACACTCCACTCCAAAAAGCTAGAGAATAGTCAGCGGAGACTTGGATTTACCTTTGCGTCAGGTCAGTGGTCCATCTGCACAGCTTAAATAAAATAAAAGCTAAAGTAACCACTAGCTTTGAGAAATAATCCACTCACTTTGGAACTGAGGAATTTACATGGATCTAAGTTATCCAATAGTTTGGCAAAGGAAGCAAAAAATGATTAATGAATCCAACAAAACATAGGTAAAATCACTGAAAATACCTCTTTATTGATTTTAGCATCTATCATTTTCCAGTTCAGTGGTCAAGACATTGAAAAACATAATTTAAGACTTAAACACCAAACATCACATTGGTTCATCTAATTTTATTTTTGTTTTTTTACAATATCACTATTTAACTGCACATTTTAACACATTTTCACACACTAAAGAAAAAATATTACAGATGTAACTCCCTCACAAATATTGTAATAAAGCATGCACTGTCAATCTCCCAACATCAGGGCTGATGTATTGGTGCACCCCTAAGTACTTCAGTTCTAGATACAAGATTATCAACCTGATGACATTAGATAAAACAAATTATTGACAATGATGACAAACATAAATTGGTTCATCAATTTTTATTTTTGTTTTTTTTACTTAATAATCTATTTAACAGTGACTACAGTCAAGTTTACATTATATAATAATAATAATAATAATAATAATAATAATAATAATAATAATAATAATATTATTAATGTAGATAAATCAAAATTATTGACAAAACGATGACAAACAGAAATGAAGCAGATTTTGTGTTGCAAAGTTTTGTTTAATCTATGACGCCCTGTAATGTGTAAGGTACAATGTGTTGGGTTTATAAAGGAAGTAACATTTTCAGGGTTACCAGATACAAATAGCATCAATCACTTTATTTATGTTTTGTACTTAATAATCTATTTGAGAATTAAGAGTTCAGTGATCTACATACAGTCAAATGCCCCCAAGTTATATAATAATAATAATATTATTAATAATAATAATAATAAATCTAAATCCACTCCCCTGTTATTTCAGTCAAGGTGAATGAATTATTGAAGTCTTTCTGTTTGGAGCTACAGGCAGAATGTCTGCATTGTGCTGCATGAGATTAAGTGACGTCGTTTTTGGGTCATTAATGCAACTTTTGTGAAACAAATAGGAGGAACCTGAATTGATTTGCTGAAGAAAAAAAGAAAACGGAGTTTCATTTACTTTGTGCTCCGTACATTGAATATAGAGGGATGAGTGAGAAGAAAAAACAACACTCTTAAACTAAGTCACATTTATGTGCTGTAAATCAAAGTACCTTTGAGTGATAAAAAAATTGCAAGCCTGCCAAAGAAGCAGAGGTGGGTGAGGTGGTTGGGGGCATCATGAGCGATCTTTGAGAGGCAATTATTGCTGTCTTAGAGTATAAACAGTGATTGAAGTGGGAAAACAAAGGAAAATATATATATATATATATATATATATATATATATATATATATTTTTTTTATTATTATTATTTTTTTTCTTCCTCCCCTCCAGGGTGTCTTTTGTGGGCTCTAGTGTCCCTTATTTGAAAGTAGGCTGACCGGAAAAGGGGAAGGAGAGGGTGGAAGACATGCGGTAAATGTAGAGTCCGGGATTCAAACCCTCGACAGCCATGTCGAGGACTCAAGGCCTCCAAACGTGGGTCGCGCTATCCCCTACGCCACCACAGCACGCCCCAAAGGGAAGAATATTAAAACACGGGAGACACAGAATAGGGCATGCTGGCAAAATTACACCAAGATCAGAGAAACCAATGCTCAATCAAAAGCCCAGGAGCCGAATTTCAGAATCAAAAGTCAGCCTGAGGTATCAGGCTGAATTGCACAGCTCAGAAAGTGTCCTGAAAAAAGGAAAAAAAAAAGTTTGGATAGGTACTGCTTGTTTAGAAAGGATGCCAGTAGAAAGTCTGTCCTATTTAAAAATAAAACAATGCAGCGCAAGTTTGCTGAGTTACATCTGAGCAAACCGCAGGGCTTCTGGAAGAATGTCCTATGGACAGATGAGCCAAAAAGTAGAGACGTTTCGCTGGAGTGCATTTGGCAAAAGCCAAACAATATTTCAGCACTAACTCCTCATACCAACTGTCAAGCGCAGCAGGGGAGGCAGGCCGGATGGCTTGTTTTGAGACCACAAGACCCTGACACCTTGCAGTCACTGAGTCGGACATGAACTCCTCTATATACCAAAGCATTTCGCTGTCAGATATGGGGCCATCTGTCTGACAGCTGAAGCCTGACTGCAAATGGATCAGACAAACAGGATAATAATCCCAAAGCCATCAGCAAATCAGCAGCAGAACGGCTAGCAGAAGGACAGGAGGTGTTGTGAGGGTAAAGTCCAGAAATAAACTTTGTGGAACAATAAGGCGACTGTAGATAAATTAATGAGCTAAAACAGTCTTGTTAATAAAAGTGGAAAAAAAAAATCACCATAGCATTTTTGAAAAGTGATATGGTTATATGGAAGATGATAACTATCAAATATCAGGAGTGGGAATTTCTTACTTATCTCATGATTAAATTAAATTCAGATTTTTTTGGGGGGGAGGTAGAAGGGGGGGCAGGATTTTATTCAGGACTTATTCATAATGTTTTGTGCTTCAATTTATAAGTGTGCAAAGGATCCTCATAATACAATCTGGTCAGTTCTGCAAGGCGGACTGACAAATGGAGACAAAGTGTTTCCACTGCCTGAATTCTCGGTTTTACTTTTACGAAGTGGACTCAGAGAGGCTGACACACACTTTTGCAGATAGCCCATTCCACGGACAACAATGTTGCAATTTCCATCCAGGAGGTTTTAGCTACTGGAGAGTCATTATAGTTATTTAGTGAAGAATCAAAAGATCGTACAAATGCCAGTTAAACATTCCCCAAAAGTATTCACATCATAGTTGAAGCGAAGTATCAACACTGCTGTCTGAGCGTAAAGCACGTCCACAAGCTTCGGACCAGTCACACCGCACAGAGCTCTTTACGGAACGGCGTGGCGTACCGTTAGTTCACTGTAGCTCCTGAACCCCTTAATCTTCATTTGACATACCTTTCAAATGGCGAGCCTCATGCAAAAGTCTGTCTTCCCCAGAGTTTGTTAAAGAAAAGACAGCGCAGGTTGAATCTCTCTGTCTTTTAATTTTGATTTTGGAATATTTTATATTGATTCTGAATTGTTGTAGAAGAGAATTGCGATTCTTATGCAAATCAACTTTTTGGCACAGCCCTAAAAAATACAATAATTAGCTATATGTTGGTTTCCCACACACTGCTTTAGTGTTCTGCATTGTCTATCATAAGTGCTTAAAGTGGAATGTTTTGTGGGTGATGTGTTGGGTTTTGCAAATAAACTAGCTCTTTGCACTTGTGCTGCAAGTGTAAAATGTTAAATAACCAACATCTGTTGGTTTATTGGGCTAGGACTAATTCTTAGAACTACGAGTCTGGCTGTCACACTTTGTCTTAGTTGTTGCTCTTGACTGTGAGAAGATGTGGTGCAAAGAGGTGTGAAGCATTTATCACCTGACTAGAACATTTGACCAAGTCTGACCACAGCTTCTGAGAAAATGGAGCAAAGTCGAAAGCAGCAGAGCGTTTTATTGCATACATTATCTGCCATCTACAGGGGGCCCCAGGGCTCCCATGCCCCCAGCTGGAGTCAAATGTTTATCATCCACTTGTAATAATATTGTCCCTAAAAGAAGTTTTCAAGTCTTTTTTAAACATTTTTTTAAACTGTTATTTCTTTGAGCGTCGCTCTTTGGGTTTGCGAACGCAATCGCAGTTGATTTGTCGGTGCCGATCACGATCAGACACATAACAACACCACATCCAGTCAAAACCCCACAAAACCTGCATCGCTCATTTCTTCTGTGCGTAATTTAACAGTCAGTGCAGACCGCATGCTGCTTTCCTTGAGCAAAACGACTACACGTTCCATTTTGGGGGGAAAAAAAAGAAAAAAAAGCATTGTATTCACATCTAATAAAACATAATTTAAGCTCTGGCGAAAACAAAAGCCATAAGTGTGAAAACATGTCTGACAGAGCCAAAACACCAGGAATACTTTGAGGTCTCTTGTGTGCACTTTAGACTGTTTAGCAGGAAGACTTTAGCAAGCTTGAGGACCGATACAAATAATAGTGTCCTGAGAGTCGGCGTTGGAAAACATTTGTGATTTGTGTATGAGCGATGTGTGTGTGTGTGTGTGTGTGTGTTTGTGGGGGTTGACATAGAGAGAGGGAATGAGAGCAGGTGCAATAACATGGGGGGTGATAGGGAACACGAGGGCAGCCAAATACAACAACCACAGGTCACCTGGGATCACAGGAAAGCTGCTCTCCCACGCCTTCTCATGCCAAACCACCCATAGACAGTTATTGAAACCTCCTGTGCAGGCCTGCATCACCAGGGTCCACATGACCTTACGATAGCGGTGCACCCTTGATGCCTGGAACACCTACCATTTTGTAGTCGTTCCAGCTGCGGTGGAAGTCGACTGAGCCGTTCCTTCGATGCTGCAGCACCGTCCACCCGCCACCTCTGGTCTGCATGTCACAATACACCTGAGAAAAGACAAAAACAAACAAAACAGTTGAAATCAGGTCTGATCTTTTAGTCCTGGTACAATAAATAAGCTGCAGCACTACGTCAAAAAGTTTCTTTTGAAAAGTGACACATTTTGTCACTGCGATGTCTCAACCGAGAGACTTCGGGCAGCAGCAACCGGCTGACAAGTTATTTAATCCTAGCACGCACATTTGCCTGAATCATTTTCGTTCCTTTCTGAGGACCCTGAACACTGATCCGTAGTCTGTTCTGTCTCAAACCAGATGGCGAGACTCATTCCATTGTAGTCCACCAGCTGCTAACTGCACAACGTGGCTCTTTACCAACTGAAAGATACTGTTTTTACAGACTGTTCTTTGGTGTTCGACAGACGTGTTACAGAATAGAGATTTTTTTTTTACATTATTATTTTAACCAACTTTCTGCTGAGTGTCAAAAAACTAATACTGCTAGTCTTTTGGCATAATGATACCGTTTGACGTGAACAATGCTGTGCCAACTATTTTAGAACCCTCATATTTTTCACAATTTGTCACAATGACTAGCAGACAGTAGTGCAAAATAATGTGGAAGTAAAGTATTACTCTTTTAAAGGTGCCTTTTTTTATTTTACAAAAGCTATCTTGAAAGTGTGGAGTACATTTGTATTGAGCCCACCTGGGTAAAAACTGAACTATCTCCAAAGGTCCTTTGGAGTTTGTCTAAACTAGATTTGCACATCAAATCTTAAAATCTTGGCACAGATTCTCAGTTGGCTTTCGCTCTGGAATTAGGCCATTCTAACAAATTAATATTTTGATTTAAACCATTCAGTTGTAACTTTGGTAGATTTTCTTTCTTAATTGCCCTGTTTTTTTTGCTCCATCTGTCTTATTAACTCTGATCAACCTATTTCTCTGCTTAAAAGTAGCATTCCCAACGCATGATGCCACTGATACGTTGCACTACGGACCTCTTGGCTGCTTCTCCGATTAATGCACTGCATTTAATAATTACCTGACTCCTCAGAGCAATTGATTCAGCTGATTTTTTTCAGAATGTAGGAGAGTAAAAGGGGTCAAAATAAAAATGTTGCCATATACAGTATTGATAATTTCTGTCAGTAAATTATGTCTCATCAACAGTTACGCACTACTTTTAGAATGTGGCAAAGGTTATATAATTAGGGCCGAAACGTTAGCATGTAAAAGATTTTAACTTAATTGCATAGTTCTTTTTCACACACAAAAGTCTCAGAACCAGATCCTCTGTGTTGTGTTTCTGGTACGCTTGTAAATCTGACGCGCAGGCGATGTCCGGCAACAACAGTGGTGAATAACAAAGCTGCTTTTCTTAGTCCAATTGGGGTTCATTTTCTTCTTCAAAAACCATATAATGGGATTCTGGAAGAGAAAATAGTGGCATGCAAATTGTGCTAAAAATAGTTACCCTATTTACCGATGCTTTTCAAGTCTGTTGTAGCAGCACAAATGTCTGTAATGCTAATGTTAGTGTCCACAGTCCACATTTCTAAAGACATTTTGTTTCAAAGAAGTCCCACGAATGATGAGCAGTCTCTGAAACTCTTGAAACCTGAATGGCTATAATTGCACTTTGCACCAATCGGATGGTTGAGTAACTTAAATATCAGATTAAAAGCAATGAAAATCTTTGTTGTTGAGTTCATACGTCTGTTTATTCAATAATTTAGCAGCAACAAGAGTTTTTGAGTAACTACATATTGTCAATGTACAGTTTTCAGTTAAAATGCAATTTTAACTTTTTTTTTTTTGTCAGACACCCTGAGTGATTTGAATGTATTTATGACTATGCTAGACTAGTCTAGTCATGCAGTCAGTCGGAAGACTCACTAATGAGAGGAAAATAGTCCCATGATGAAATGAAACACACCGTAGCCTGTCTGTCATTTGAGGACTTCCATAAAAGCTTGAGGGGGGGTATCCCTCCTTTCCAGGGTGCTACACCATGATATAACCCAGGTGGGGTGGAAAAACTAACATCCCAGTTTGTTCATGTATCCCAGGAGTGGGGCTGGTGGTGTGGATGAGGGGGTTGAGGGAGAAAGGTTGGTTGACGAAGCGTTTTTGGTTACAGCCATGTTTTCTTTCTTTCTTGGCGACACGTTCTGCCAGATGGAGACGTGTTTGCAAGGAAAACTATAAATAAATTGTACTTATTCATCTGGTGACAGATTTGGAAATCTAGACTTGTTTCAGACATTTGAGGTGTTTAGCTGGCTGCCTTCCAGCCTCCTGTGCTGGTAATGAGATGACGGCGTGAGTTTCCCCAGTGGGTGGAAGATTAAATGCTTTTTGTTACTTGGATCAGTCTTGGTTAAACTTATATAATTAAATCACCATACTTGGAAAGTGTGTTATGTTTTGTTCCTGAGCACTTTATTTGGATTTTTGTACCGTGTTGTCACGTCAGGTCAAGAAAACTGTCAGCAGCAATGGTGAGTTGGAGAAAAAAAAAAAAAAGTCTCCACAATCTGGAATGGAATGCTGATTACTATAGATGAAAGAAAAGTGGATTTTGTTCAAATCAGGGTTGAAATCTGGCATGAGAGTAGATGGGTTGCGTTATCAAAATATGAACCCGACTTTCAAAATAAAACAACCAAATGATAAAGAGGAAATTTTTTTAATTCTGACAACTTTTTAAAACATGGACAGACGATCCTGAATTATGACCGTACTTCTTAGATATCCTGACAGCCTTTTGTATGAACACATACATGAAGTGCATGTTCATCAAAACATTTATTTTATTTTTTCTGTCAAGTTGGAAGTTAAAGTACCTGACTTGTTTTAACTGAAGATTCTTAACTGATGAAATCATATTGGGGTGTCATTAATCATTAAAAATATAACTTCTGTCTGCTATGCTTTATGCACACTGTTCCACGGGCTATTGTACCACATATGTGCAATTACCACTTATATACAGGAAGCCCATTGCCATGCAAAAGTCTTCTAACTTTTTAATATTTTAAATATGAAGCACAATGTGCTATACTTGAGTGTGTTAGACAAGTACAAAATAGAAAGGTTTAAAATGAAATGGATGCATGTATTCCTTTGTTTAAACAATACAAACACAGACAATTATGGATAGGTATAGGTAATTCACTTGGTTTAATTGAATAAAATCCAGTGGAACCAGTTGCTTATTTCATAATTAAGTAAGACTCCACTTGTTTGTAGATGCTCCCACATACTTGGGTGTGCTATGCACTATGATTTTTTTTTAATAGTTCTTATGACAAATTCCTTCTTTTCCCACCATTTCAGCCATGGAGTCAATGGACGAGGAGTAAGAGGTAATTTGTCCTTTAGCTAAACAAAAAGATAAGAATCCAAAACATAAGACGATGAAACTCAACTAGGGACAAAGAAGGGAAATTCAGTACGCTGGTAGAGGGACAGTACTTATGTTCCCTCAATATAAGTACTGAGGGAAGTGCATCTGTTCCTTCAGATGCACTTCTCAATTTGATTCCATTTTTCCCCCCAAGATGACATTGACTCTAAACCATATTAGCTCAGTGTTGCATATAAAACAGTTTGATGAGGACACTGTTTCCAAGCAGCTTAATGTGTGACTCGGAGAATGCTTGTGTGGGTACGAACGTGTCCCGTAGACGTTCACTACGAGTCCACTTCAAGTACGAGAGGACCTCCGTTGAGTGAGGTACACCTGAGTACGTGGGAGCCCTCATTTAATCTTGGTAAAAAATACATTCCTCAGAGATTTGTAAAAGAACATTAGCGATCAAACATGATTAAGACAAAGGAACACTGCAAAAACGTCAGGGATCAATTTCTGGAAACGATTAAACTAGATTAGGTTAGAAAACATTTTTAAATATACCACATAACATAGTTCAGTCCACCATTCCAAATTGCAACGACAACACGACAAATCTTTGAAGATGTACCAACTCCTTCAGGGACATTGAGGTTAGACGGCGCTAAATACAAACCAATCCTGCCAGAGCCTTCCACAGCCATCATCATCTATAGAAACTCTTTGAAGGGAGCTGTATAAAAATGTAGTTTCCGTTTCGGATTAATCAAATAATTTTTGGACTGACCTGAACTCAATGGGTTAGGAAAATGAAACAAAATGCTAAATACTTCATTTTATGATACAAATCACATCTGAATGAGGCTCATGTTACATTTACAATCCCTTTGTCTCTGGTCAAAGTGAGAAAAATCGCCCTTCACTGCTTAGAAAATAGGCCAATTTGTTTTTGCCCCAATTTTTACAGCCACCCACCTCACCAGGCCCACTGGACCTGGAACAAAATTGGAATTGGCATAGATTGAAAGCAGCCTTGATTCAGGGAGGGGGGTGCTTACTTGTCTCAGTGGAAAACGCACACTGGCCCCAGTTGGCAGGAAACACATGGCACCAGTGCCTAACACCTGGTTGCCCACAGGAAACGAGGAGAAGGAACGTGGTGGGAAAAACACAGGCAGAAAGACAAGGTGCCGACAGTAAACTAGAATAAAAGCAACGCATAACAAACAGTTGTTTCGTGGCCATTATTTTTTTTTCCTTTTTTGTTTGTTTGCTGTTTTCTCCCCCCTCCTATGCTCTAAGGAAGAGAATCCAGGTGAAGACCAGTGGATGTGATTTACTGAAATGATAGCCTGCCGCTGGATGCCACGGTTGACTTAGCACGAGCCAGCACCCTCAGATCAGAGGAGGCGCCTCCTTGGCTGCTCCGACTTTGCATTCAACAGCACACACTCACACTCCCTACCCATGTCGCCGGCAGGGTGTAAAACTCTCGTTGCTTATTATTTTTGCTCTCTGTAACACAGCGTGGCATCTCTATTTACCTCAGCCCCAAAAGCTTTGGCAAATTACCTTGAAATCATGCTAGTTTTTTTTTTTTTTTTTCCCCTTCCAGGAATTTCCTCCTAGATATCTGGCTGAATTCCACCATGCAATACATGTGTGTCTGTGATTGTCTGTGAAATTATTGTAAAAAATAAAACCGGTTGAAGTGTTGCAAACCAAGAGGCAAAAGAACATAGTCTTTTGAGAAAAAAAATAAATAAATCATGCCACTATTAGTCAGGTGATATTTGTGGGAAAAGGTCAATGACTTTGAAGTCCTTTATCCCTAAAGCCATGTCTTCTAGGTCTGACTGTAAAAAAAAAAAATGCACCTGTCACTTTCAAAGCTTTTCACAAACAGAGTGCAATGAGATTGAAGACAAATGACTAGGACTAAAACAAAAACCTATGATGAAATCTCTGTGCAACGATTCTTTCAAAGGTTTAGAAAGAAACGCATCTGATACACCTTCCTATGTGTGTTTTTTTTGTTCTCTCATTTGTACAGTTGTTTAAACTTGTGGCAAAAAAGAGAAACCATAGAAGTTCCAGTAATGTTTGTGTCATAAAGTCTTCTTCTTTTAGTTTTTGCATATATGGTGCCTTACAAAAACACTGATTTAGTTATTCATTGCCCATTATCTTTTGCATGTAGGTTGGGAAGTTAAATATTGGGTTCATCTGAGCTCCATCATCCACGTTTGCTGTGTTCCCCACATGGCTTCCGGCAAACTGACTTCTCACAGCTTTCTGTCAACATCGGTTTTCCTCCAGCTGCTCTATTGTGAAGCTTAGATTTACGGAGTGCACAACTGTTAACTGTTAATGTCAAACAATTACTTTTAAGGGGGCTGATTGCTCTAGATTTTAGTCAGTTTGTGCATTGTCAGGTGGGCTGAATCCACTTGTTGGATTTTATTTGTAAAACAATTAAAAATCATGCATCAGTTACCTTCCACTTTATAATTAGACACCTCTTTGTGTTATTCCATTGAAAAATTATGTATAGTTGAGGAAATCAAATCTAACATTTACATGCAAATTCATGAGACTATAACCAAGCTAGTTTGATAATAAGAAAAGCTACTTCAGACTACTGCATGAAAAAAGCTCTTCATAAAGGAGAAAAGTGGGTATTAAACAGTTGTTTGCGATTTGTGGTCTGTAATGGTTCAATAATTTTTAGCCTTTATGTTGACAAGTAAGTTGAATAGAGTTAGCTTAGCGATGCTAAAAATAGAGTTGTATATAATCTAGACCAGGGGTGTCAAAGTCAAATGGACGGAGGGCCAAATAAAAAATGTAGCTACAAGCCGAGGGCCGGACTGATCGAATGTTCATTGAGATTTTTTTAAATGACGCATTTGGTCTAGTGCAGCGGACCGCCCAAGCTCTTAAATTTCTCTCTGACGGAAGTGCGGCGTTGTGAGATCGAAGTGCGTGCGGAGGATCGAACGGGGGATGCGTCGTTGTGAGGATCGAACGGGGGGGGGAGGGGGTGTGTGCATCTCGCATTTTTTCGCCGGTGCCGGCTTGCTGCGGGCCGGTTCTAATAATAAATCAAGATCATCCCAGGGGCCGTAGAAAATCTTCTCGCGGGCCGGATGTGGCCCGCGGGCCTTGACTCTGACATATGTGATCTAGACAAAACAGGCTAATCGTGTGACTAGAAAAATTTGTTTCTGTCTGAGGCCACTGTAACAAACACATCTACTGCGTGGTTTTTGCATGCTGAACAGCAGGTAGCATAACATAGTTTATGGTTTGAAGGATGAAAACGTCTCTACCTTTATGTCCTGGGTGGAGTTGTGCAGTCGTATGCTGTATATTCCGCTCTCCTTTGCCCCAGATCGGAGAATCTCTGCACAGTCCCCGAAAGCAGGTCTCTCCTTTTTGGGCAAGTTAGAGATTTCTGCAGAAACACAGAAGCACAATGATGACTAAAGGGTTTTTTAAAATTATTATTATTGTTATTACTTTCACACGGTGCATGAGCTCTACTACTTAAAGCTGTTGAAGTCGGAATTACCGTTCCTACATTGCCTACGTGGAATCCCTCCTCTTGCATACATCTGCATCTATTGTTTACAGCGTCTGTTTACGGGAGAATAACGTGCTCATCCAAACATAGTAAAGCCACGGAGCCTCACCATTGCATTGTCTGACTCTTGTCAGCAGCTGCTCGACAGTGTCTGCCTGCCTCTGCAGTGTGGTGCTGTTGAGCGTTGAGCTTCCGAGCTCACCCTCGAGCTGGCTGACCAGGCGACTCTGCCTCTCCAGAACATCTTGAAGCTGCTGCTTTTCGCCGTGCAAGTCCTGCAGCTCCTTCCCATACCGCGCCTCCAGCGCCAAGAGCCTCTGTTCTAGGAAGCTGAAGAAGAAGAAAAAGAAGAGGATGAAGAAGCAGGTCAATTTAGCAAAATGTCCTCATAAAGTGCAAATTGCGATGAATAATACCAATGTGCGCAGCGCAGGTGCATAATCAGTCCATTTGTCATTTACCTTTCAAAGCTGATATTGCACAAAGTTACACATTTACATGAGGATGACTAATGGACATCAGCACGACCGTCTCGCTGAGCTAACATCATATAAACACCTGTACCACAGCGGTGCTCGCAGATGGCTCGGCATGCTAAAATGCTCAATCATGGCCCGAAGGCACCAGCCTGACAGCACATGTGTATGTGCGTGTGTGCGTGTGTCTTGGTGTGTTTTTGTGCCTGCAGGAGTGGCGCTCCCTAGCTAAATGAAGATCATAAATCCCCGCAGCCTGATCTTTATGGCTCTGACTAATGAGTCCGCAAAAGTTATTTATTGAAACAATCCAACCACCCAGACTGTACAAGCTACTTCAATGTTCCCTCGCACACAACGACTGCACACTCTCCAGATGGACCCACCGTCGGCTCAGTATGCGGTGGTGGCGGATCGATCCAAATCAATTTTTACATCGCTCCTAACTTATATTTGCTTTGTGGGGGGAAATGCTCAATTAAAGTGGTAACGCAGCCTCACAAATTGTTCACTGCCGTGCCGTGTGTGCGTTCAAGTTTGCGGATCAGTCAGCAAGCAGGCAAGAACCGCAGCTGTTAACCAGTTAAGGGGAGTTAAAAGTGCAAAGCACATCCTCTTTGGATTGGATTGCGTCCTGAGTTATTAGAATTTTCTGCTTGTGATATTCTGCTATTTGTTATTGTTATTTTAATATGCAAAGCATACACTGCCAGCAGCCTGCTCTCCACCCCCCTGTAGAGGGATCTGCTTCCTGCCAGTAGTATTTCATATGTAGGGCCTAAGAAAACAAACATGTTTCTGTGCCCATTTTTAGTTTGGCAGCAGTTCAGAAACTTCCACTGTGCCCTGAAGCCGCAGCAGTGGTAGCGTTTAACAATTATAGCTGCTCCTATTTTCTTTTTCTTTCTTTCTTTTTTTTTTTTTTTACTTCAAAGGCACCTCTGCCTCTAATTTCCCAAAGATGGATTAATTTATTTTGACACCAGTGCCATGTCACCTGCAGCGAAGGACAAGGCATAAAAGGGCACAGCGTTGTTATGCAAGAGGAAATGTCTAACAGGTGCTGCTCACAGGGCACCTGATCCTCATCGGCCACATGGAGCAGATGGATGGAACGATAAGCTTACAGATACAAAGAGTAAAAAAGAAATATAAAAATATTTGCACTCTTTCGCTCTGCACGCAACCCAGATGACCCGTAATTCCTAGAGAGAAGTGTGGGAAACCCCTGACTAACAAGCGCCGCACATTTAATCATACGTTTACAGATCTGAACAGTTTTCTATGCTAGTGCTCTACTGTTAAGAATTGCTGAGGTGTTTCAATATGATTTTATAAATGCTTCAATGCGTGTTTCTCCTAGAGTATTTATGGCTGGTGTTTACGACTGCTTGAGAAGCGTGCCTTTCCCTGTTGGGCCACACAAGAACACATTCAGAACAGGATACAGTTTAAAGCAGGCTTTATACGCCATCTTTTTATTAGATTAGTATGCACAGTCTTTCTGAAGCGGCCACACATTTTAGATTGCTCTTAATTTGAATTCAAGCATAAATATAAATTGTAGCAAGTTTGCTACAATTTATATCTTGTATCTTGTAGTTTATTTTACACCCTTGTTACCTTCACTGAGGGAATGTCTGGAAGAAGGGTTGGACATTTAAAATATTCTACTGTTTCATTTTGGTGTATGTTACCATTTTTCATAACATTTTGTCTTGTTTTCCTCTGATTTGGAGCCTGCATAAATTCCCTTCAAGTGTTGAGATAATTGTTTGTTAAATTAATAAACAAATAAGTTTGACCCCTTCCCTTCAGTGTTGACCACTTCAAGCCTTTAAGATGACTGAAACCTTCATTGGTGGAGACAAAGTGTATGCATAGTGCAGCATGAGATTATCCAGACAGCTAATATGCTCATTATTTAAGGGTAGCTGAGGCATAATTCTTCCCTTCATTCTGAATAGGTCAGGGCTGTTCCCCATCCACATGGCAAACATGTAGCAAATTCTGCGTCTGTCCCAAAGTCTCCTAAGAGAAGTGCCATGGAGATAGCTTAATCACAGCACCAAACCACATCCGCAGCAACTTAGAGATTCATTAGAAGACTGAATTAATCACCCTCTCTCAAAGGCTTAACAGAGTTTGTCTACGGGGAAAACTCACTTTTATTTCTTGTATTCAGGATTTTGTCTTTTGGTCAGGATTATGACCATAGGGAAGGATTCACATCCAGGCAAACTGTCAAATTCCAAGTAGTGGCAGTTTTAGCTCTTTAAAGGAATTTAAATACCCTGTGACGCTGGGTGTTCAAGTAGGTGTTTTCAGGGAAGTCAAGAATTTAAGTAGCCACACCAATATAAGCACTGTGCGACCCGGCATTCTCACAAATAGCTCCTGTGATTAACCTTTAGCCAAAGCAGTTTGCAAGCACTTAAACTAATGTCATGAGTCTAGAAAAGAGTTGCCCATACTAATGTAAAAGATACATTTTTGCTTACCTGTTTTTATCACTGAGGCGTGAAATTTCTTGGGTCTGTAGGAGAATGCGTTTCTCTAGGCGGTTTGTAAAGAGTGAGTACTCAAGCAGCTGGATCTCTAGGCGACTTGTCTGGTTTAGCACCTATAAGTTGGGAGAAAGTAAAAACATAAGCGCATCACACCTCGCAAAGATACAGGAATAAAGTAGGAGAATCTTAAGCAGCAAATTCCTTAAAACGGACCCTAGGGGATAAACAGCCGTACTCAATCCATCACAAATCCTATAATTTGTCTCCTCTGATCTCGTAATCAAAACTTGCGCAAGACCAATCTTGTCATGTTTTGAAGTTGCAGATGAAACGCGGGGTGGAACAAAGCAGCTTGAATATTTGCACAGGTTGTACAGTTTTATATCAACTATGATAAGAGAAAAGGAGAGGCAACAACATCCCAATCTGTAATAACAATTCTGGCATGATTGTAGTCACATCTGTGTTGTGCTACTGAGCTTTTTGTTTTAATTGGCATATTGTCACTCACTTCTTGCAGCTCATTGTGTCAATCAGAGCCCGTGGAACCAAATACCAACTTCATTAAAGTGGCTGCCACCACTTTTGGGCACGGCTTCCCAGCAGGTTACATCTGACATCCATTTAATTAGATATTCTCGAAAGCTCTTTAACACAGATACAACTTGTTTTTGTTTCCGGTGTTTTTTTTTTTTTTTTCTATGTGACTTGGATGTAAACACGGTATACCAGGTCAACTTCAGTCCTGCCTTCCTCACTCACTCACTCACTCACTCACCTGGGTCTCAACATCCGTGAGTTTGCGAGTCTGCTCTGCTGATTGGCTGAGGAGGTTGTTTCCCATCTCCAGCATGGCGGCCGTCTGGGTGTGGACTGTTGACCTCTTTATTTCCTCCACACCAGAGCGTACATTCTCCTGGATGAAGTTTTCCAGCTGTTAAGACAAAATACTGTGGTTTTATTGGAAATGTAGAGGTTATTAAGGAACTAACAGAGTTGTCTCTTACCAGTACATTGCATAGTATTAATATCGCTTGAATATTTTTACGTTTTGTCGCATTACAAGCAAGAACATCAGAATAAATACTCAGAAGCCCTTGAAAGTTTGCATCATGAAGACCAAAGAACACATTGAAAAAGTCAGGGATAAAGGTGTGGAGATGTTTTCCCATCTGCAAATCTATTGAGAGATGGCCACTAATCAGAAAAGAAGCTAACATGATGATGGCAACTCTGAATGAGCTGACTAGGTCTACGTCTCAGTTGGAAGAGTTTGCTGATCGCGCAACTTTTGGTTATGCACTTCTGGAGCATTAAAATACCACAAAGAAAATTTGTCATTGGAGGAAAGTTGTAAAAAAAAAACCCACACAATAAAAGTCAAAAAAGCCATGAAGGGGGCAAAGTAAATGTGCAAAAGTAGGTCGTCGAGTCAAATGAGAGTAAAATCAAACCTTTTGGCCAACACATAAAAACCAATGTGTTTCAGAAAATTAACCGCTCACCACACTAAAAGCATCATGTACGTGGTGAAACATGGTGGTGGTAGCACCATGCTGTGGACATGCTGTTCTTCAGCAAAGACTAAGAGGCATATGATAACTGAAAAGAATAAAGGATCAAGCTAAACACAGCTTGATCCTGTGAAAAGAAAACATGTCAGAGGCTTAAAAAAGACTTAAAAATGGGGCAAATGAACACATGGTAGGATGCCCCAAAAGACAACAGATGAAAAAGTTAAAGTTAAAAAGACCATTGCACGTTTTGGGGACTCTTATGTAAATAAATAGCAGAATAATGTTGAATAAGAAAATAATAGAATAAAGCGTGGAGTTTATTAATAGGACACTGTTATTCAGAGGAAAAAAAGAAGCCAAAAGTATAACTTCTTGTCACATTTCATTCTCAAGAAAAAGCAAAAAAATTATCTAATGCAGTTTAATCTAACCAAAGCGAATAGAATTTCTAAAAGAAACGTGGTCAGCGTGTTCAACGTCACAGTGAAGTCAAACTCCAGTAGCAGGAAGTGATCAAATTTGCAACAGAGCGAAGTACACTATCCAACTGGAGAGCATTAATATTTATAGCTCTTTTGAGGGGAAAAGGGATCATATTTTACTCATTAAACCGCACACTGGAAAATGAGACCTCGAAGGAGAAAGCACTCAATATCATCCGGCTAATGAGTTTTTGTCCGTAAAATTTGAGTAGAATTCAAATGAGAAAACAATTATTTGCTTGCTGTTATTTTAAGCATAAGAACATCTAGGCTAGAGAAGTTGAAACATGAGACTGCAATAGAATCTGTTTATGTAATGGAAATAGAAACTGAAGCAAGTGGGCAAATAGAGATATCTCATTTAACTCTGACTAGTGTTGATTTGCCTCTCTTTCTTAATTAGATCGCCTTTTAAACATTCTCTTCATTTTAAAGTGTCCCTTTTTGCTCTTGCCCTGCAATCATGTCTTACATTAAACTAGTTTAGGACAACTGAGACTGCAGTGGGAAAAATAATCTTTTCACAACAAAGGATCTAAAGAGATTACTTAGTGGATTAAAGCCATCTCCGCTGGAAACCCAAAAATCCCTGCATTGTGATCATACTTACGAAATCAAGCTGCTATCGGCGGCTCGTCCAAGTCCCTGCATTTCTGCCTTTGTGCTGGAACTCAATCCGGAGGTCTTGATAGGCTTCATCCCCACCCTTTGCCAATTGCATTACTTGGAGCTGTGTCACAGGCCGCACTACGTGACCAGATAAATCACTTTTGGGATGTAATGTAATTCATTTTTTACTGTGTCTAACAGGGTCAGAAGAGGGATCAGCGCTGGGAAAAATCTTAGGAGTTGGATCATGAGATATCTTAATTACTGAGCCAACAGCTGCACTTTCTATCTGCTATAATTACAAAAGACAGAAACATATCTACCGGGTGTTATAGTGTTTGACAGTGATTGATGGAGAGCAGTGATGCGCGGTGAAGTGCAATGCTGGTGAGGGCTGACTTAATCATAAGTAGATATACAAATGTGACCACCTGCATGTTTACATAAGGAAATTTCGCACATGCGGACAACGCTGGAGGGCAAAAAGACAATTCTTTTATATGCCATCCATAGCCGCGCTGCATTGAGTTGACGGAATAATAATTCCGTCAACTCAATCAAACTTGGACATGTAGATATTATTAATTTCGTGCTGTGCTCCACAGCAAAGGCAAAAACCGTTCAACTTGAACTCAATACCACGTCTTTCTCGCCCTCTGCATTGGCCAGGCCACACGCGCAGACTCGTTGCCATAGCAACTGACAACAACGCCCCTAAAAAAACTCTCAAATATTTCCCACACAAAAAGCAGAATATTCAGTCTGTTGCAGTAGAATGGTTTTAGGCTTAATGTTTATTAATAAGTGATTGCTGTGGTACGAGGAGAAAACCATAAAATATATCGCTGCATTTGATTTTACTGTATGGCTAGCTGGTTGTTCCTGTCTCTTACTCTGCAGTTGTGGAGTCACAATGTCTGGGATCATGAGCGCCCCCTGCCATGAGGCAAGAGAACTTCCCGCCTCACCTCGAATCTGTTCTCTGCCGTTTCTGATCACTCCTGAGCACACGAAACAAGTTACACACGCAGTTGGTGACAAAAAGCACTGCGTATTATATACATATGCTAAATTATGGAAAATCAGTCCATATATGAAATGTTTTTTAGCCTTTCTATTGGTGGCGTACAGATTGGAGGAACAGTCTCCCATAGAATGGCAGCCAGTGCAGTTAGCCAGAGGTTGTTTCAGGTGAGGCTCAGCTCGCTGCCGCCCCACTGGCTTCGCTTTAGAGCATTCGAATTGGAAAATGCGAAAATTGAGCAATTTTGAAGAAAAAAATACTTTAAATACTTTATAATACAAACCACAGGGTGAAAATAGCAATAGAAATTATTTTATCATATTTTTCCATTATGACAGGTGAGGCTCTGCCTCACTTGCCTCCCCTGACTGCAGTCACTGATGGAGAGACGCATTAAAATGAGCATGCCACCACTGAAAAATGCTGATTTAATGCATTGATTTTAAGTTTGGCAGCTTCATCACTAACTAAAAAAAAGTACATGCTCATTCTCCTAAAGTTTTCTTATCTCCGTCTAAAGCCCCCTACAATCATTTGGTGAATTATGGTAGCTTGCATTTGCTAAATGTTGCAGCAATGATTTTTTTTATTTTTTATAACTTTATTATCTTGCTTTTCAGTCCTTTCATTTATTTTTCAAATCTTGTTAATCACCATCAGGACTGTATATGGGGGACCAGTGACCAGTTTTTTGTTGTTGTTTTTTTTAAAGTCACAAACACCTTCCTACCAAAATGTTAAATATCAGAACAATATCAGAAATGTATGGAGAGGAACAAAAAGGTGATGTGCTTCAACAAAAAGACGGATCAGACGTATGGAAGTCTGGACAGAGGCAACGAACTGAACAAATTCTTCATTAGATTCAGTCCAGGAACAAGCTCAGCATCCTCCTTTCCTGTCGCCAGTCAAGCAGACATTTGTTTGTTTCGTCTTCCACCTCGGCCATGGACCTTTCTGCCTTTATACTTTTGTGTTCAACCAAATCGGGAGATGGTGGTGCTTCCTTTGCCTCCCCCTCCTGCCTATCTGTTTGCAGAAGTCAAATGAAGAGGCAGCTGGAGAGACTGAAACTATGGGATACTGCAGCACCTCTTTGGCTTTAGCCTGGCCCAGCAGAAGATGCCTTGCTTTGTTTCAGTACCAGAGAAAATCCACCCATCAGTCCTTAGAGACTGTTTTGTCAGAAACTCCAGAAGTCACAAGTGAAGGCCTGAACAATTGCAAACCAATCATAGTTTGTGAGACTGAAGGGTCAGGTGTCCAACCAGGTGGTCAACAGTACAGGAGCAAAACAGTGCACCAACCATCTTATATCAGACTGTTCACCTCAGACTTCCAGAACAAGACACAGTCCCGACATTTGCAAACATCCTGAGACGCTGCTGTTGCCTTCAGTTGCTATAAAACTGCAAAATATATCAAATAAAATCTAAGAGAAAAATTTGTCATCTTGAAATTGGGCTTCATTCTCTTTAAGAAGCTCCGACATTACATAAAGCTCAAAATCAGTTTTACACAAAACCCCACTTTAAAAAAAGGTTCAAGAAGACTTTACAATTATTTACAATTTTTTCCTTGACTTCGTGGTTCAAAGTACGAAGCTAGCAGGATAAGATTTCTTAACCAAAATATTAAATAACAATTTTAGTAATTTACTAATTTAAACACAGAAAGAACAGAATCATTGCAAACAGCTAGTAACAACAATAACAAGATTCTACCACTTTTAAATCCCTTGTAATGCTTTCCTCTTGCAAGAGGAAATCATTTTAAGGCCTCAGCAAGTTGTTAAACTTGTTTGCGGTTTGTTTTTGTTTTTCTGAACTGCGTCTGAACACAAATGAAAAATGCGAAGACCCAGTCAGTCAAATTACTCATTTGTAATAAATGTTTTACTGAGCTTTCAGCCTGAATGCACACAGTCTTTCTTTTAATTTATTTTGATTAAAAGAATTTAGACATTTAGAGCCCGGGGCAAAGGTCTTCGTCATTAGATACTGCATGAATAGCTTGCAAGCTAAATTTAAGACGTTCTGAATCACCATGAAATGAGGGAAAATATGTATCGTAAGGGAATTGAATGGGGGGAAAAAAGTTTTAAATAGTAAAACCAACATTGATAAGAAAACTTCCTTCAAATAATGAAAGTAACAAATATTTTCAGTTCTAGGATTTTGTATTTGATCAGTTGTCAATACGCTAGCTGATCACGCTGCACGGATTCAACAAAACGTGAACTAATTCTGAAGATAATAAGATTGATTTTGCTTCCTCGTCAAACTGTTGTAATTAGTTCTAATTCCGGCCACCTGGTGATTGTATTTCTTTAAACTATTAATTCACGGTGTCAGTTGACGGCAAACTTTAATGTTGACAGAGCAAATACCCAAGCTGCAAATTCTCTTCAGGACACTTTGATCTCGTTGGAGAATTTCTGAAATAGCATAATCCACACAGCCTCTTAAAAAAACACCAACAAACACAAACTCGCATTCCATTTTCTGACCCTTGAGGGCAGCAGAAGGCCAAGGGGACACGATGAGGGGGTAGTGTGTTGGGATTTAGCCCTAAAGAAAACGGACATGAGTCTCTTCTTGGAAATACAAGAGAAAGAATCTGGAGCATTAATACAGTCCATAGAGATTTCTCTGCAGAACATGGAGGATTAGTGTGGGCGCTCCTAATTTTGCATGTGTGGGGGTATGTTTCCTTTCAAGGGGCTCGGGTAGAGCGCTCACAGAGAGGGGTCGTAGTGGCCCCCGGGGGAGCTTTGAGTGAGACCGTGCAAAGTTTCATGGAGACACCCACCCACACACACACACACACACGCACACACCCACCCACGCATGCATAGATGAAGCCCTTCCACATCCATTTTATCCAGTTCTCTCCAGGCTCTCTTGGAGATAAGCTTAATGAGCCTCACGAGGTGCTGAAAAGGCTTTGCCGTCTGGGGTCAAAAGTCAGAATACTCTCGTGCATAACTAAAAGAGTCTCTTAGGGGTCATGCAATGTTTATGTGGAAATCCCACCTTAAGTGCGATCATTTATGCATCGCTTTGGCCTGGTGGGGGAAACTTGTTGATGGGCTTGAATCCTCGTGTTCATTCCAGATGTTATGTGGAAGTTGGCTGTAGAGCTTCATATGTCAGCAGAGCTTTTTCTTTTTCTCTGGATGTGGGGGGAGGGAGGTTAAGCCATATTTCCGTCATAGCTGGTCAAATGATTTTATATTTATCTTTTTTTTTAAGCCACAGTAATGAGAAATAGAATTAAACTGGAAAATTTCAAAATGAGATACTGCTTTGCTATGTTTCTATAATGAATGTGATGTATGATTTTCTTTTTTTTTGTGGCATAATGATTTTCTTGCTGCATATTTATGGCTCCAGGGTATATTTTCTGAAAGCTAAGCCTTTAAACTTGGCAGCAGAGATGATGTAAGCAGAACAGCACAATAACGTGCGAAGCAGTGTGTTCACATCCCTTAAACTTTTTTTTATTACATTTTGCCACTTGACAAAGATAAACTGACGGAAGAGGATCAGGGCCACAGAAAAAAAAAAATAAAAAATTCTGACTTTATTCTCAGCATTTTTTTTTTGAACGGTGACCCTAATCCTCTTCTGTATAAACTTCAATGTATTTTGTTGGACCAACACAGAATAGACCATGACGTTAAGTGGAAGGAAGATTTTATACAGCTTTTTGTTTACGTTTACAAATAAAACCTTTTCACATTGTGATCACGTTTATGTATGTGAAGAGAAAATGAGCTACTGGCTGGGGAAGGTCGGGCAGAACTGTTGTTTTTTTTGTGAAAATTCCATTTTGGCTCGCAAAAATGTCATATTCAGAATGTAGTTTTGTTAGATTGACTGTAAAATTAAATTTGCGTTACCTTGCAAAATCTTCATAAGAGCCAAAGTGTTCAAATCTGTGAGGTTTTATGTGATTAATTGAAATGGTGTAATAAAGTCATTATAACTGCCCACTGTCAGTGTAACTCAAGAAATTGTCACACAAACATTTACAATTATCCAGGGGGTTGGTGCGCCCCATAAACAGTATGTTCTGCAAAGGGTACAGACCAAAATAGAGACATGAGTGGAAAGCAGTGGCCTCTCTGTCAATATGAGCCACAACAAGCAAATACTTTTACTGTGACTTCAGCTGTACAGACTCCATTGTGAAGCTTCTTCTATTTGTATCATTTCAGTTTATTCGGCCATAATCGGAGATAAACAGAACCGCAAAGGCCAAATGTCTTGTAAGGAGACCTACTCAAATGTGTCTCTACCCGATAAACAGCCGACATGTCCCAGTGTTGTGGAAATTGCATTTGGATAGATTTAGGCTGTCTTTGGCTTATAAGCAGACTAGAAAAAAAATGGTCTGTTTACTTGTTGCCTCATGTAGAGGCTTTAACTGTGCGAGACATTATTGGCAGAACTTCATACTCTCAGACTGCTGCTGCATGCAGAGGAAGTTATGACTTATGGGGCTTTTAAATACTGAGACCCACTGATACGCCAAGCATTGTGATGGAGCCAACTGTGAAGACAGGAAGCATCCAGGAAACCCAAGCCTTATCAATAATACAGGTCTGTCAACAAATGTAGTAAGATAGTGTACTCTGGGGAGGTTCAATGCTTTGATTTACAGTCTTTGGTATGAAAAACTGCAGGACTCAGTGAGGCATAATTTTATTAAATAAATAAAATAGGAAAGAAGGAGGAAAAGGAGAAGGAAATTGTCTGCTTCAAGAGAACTTGAAGCGTTATGTCAATTGACACGCATGAAAGAGTTGAACTGAAGGGCAGAGACACACGACAGACCACCGGACTTCAGTCACGGGTAGTTTTACCTGAAGTACTCTACTGCTGCCTCTTATTATGACAGGTCTGAAAAGTATCACGAGAAAACACAACTTAAAATAGCTACCAGAAAGACAATGCCAGTATCTACGATGTATCTGAAAACAATAGGTTCATCATATGTCCTCCAAGATGGTTCCCATCTATGAAAGACTTTCTGGGATCTTACCTTCTGCAGCCATTGAGTGTTATTCTCCATGGTGCTCTCCAGAGTCTCCAACTTTTGCTGCTGCCACGAAGGCCTTTCCTCTTCTGCTAAACTGTCCTTGGAGCGGCTTTTGTCCGCCTCGGTCTCAGGTGGCGAGTCTCTCTGCAGCGTGTTTGTCACCTGGAAATCCTTTAGGGGCTTGCAGTGCTCGACCTCTGGAAGAATAAAGGTGTAGGTGCAAGGGCCATGCTGCACGCGGTGCTGCTGACGCTGGGAGGCGATCCCTGTGGTCAGCAGGTAGGCCAGGTAGATGAGAGTAAGAGAGAGGAGGTGGCCCATGTTGCAGCGAGAGGAGGGAAGAGGGAAGCGGGGAGGGGGGTGAGGGAAAAAGGAGCCTTCACCACCTATTTAGGGTGGCTGAGTTAGGTTTCCCTTCCGTGTGTTCTTTTAGTGAAATTTCTTTCTGTGCTTCTGTAGAATCGAGTCTTCTGCTTTACTTTCTTCTGGTTTCAACTCCTGTTTCTCCAGTCTTGGTTTAAAACTTTCACTTCTCCTTATCTGGCCAGTCCTACTGTTTGCGTTTGCATCCAGAGTCTTCTTGGGGAAAGTTTATCCTCCTGCTGTTTTGTGTGAAGGCAGACAGAAAACATACACACACAGGAAACAGAGGATTGCGCCGTATAGTAGCTCCAACGCTCAGCCCAGCACATGTAGCTCTGGCCGGAAAGCCAAAAGCAAACGCCAAACATTTATCACTCTTCTAAAAAGTTGTTTGCCTCCAGAGAAGTCCTTTGAAGCCGCTGGAGTCCAGGCACTGGTCTTGGAGGAGACGAAAGAGCAGAGGTAATGTGGTGAGTGGCCTGCTTTGGGATGTTGGTTGTAGTGGTAAAGCCCTTAAAGAGCAGAGAGGGAATAAAGGAGAGAGAGGCGTGCGTCTCTACATCCATATAACCACACACACGCACACACGCATCCACACACAACGCCTTTGCTCATAATCACCCAGCCACCCTTCCCTCTTTTACTTTCTCCCTCCCTTTTACGGTACTCCTGTTTGGGGGGTTAGAAGAGGAAGCTGCAAAAATACACTCGGCTCACCACAAGGGGAAGAAAAAAAAGTGGGAAGTTTCTGTGAAATCTTTTTCCTCCCTCTCGGTCTCTACCACACATTTTAGTCCTCTCTAAAACTCTGGTTTAATACAGAGGCAAGGACATTCTTAGACACATTTCATTAGGATCTGATAGGAGGTTCGTGATGAATGGACTCGGTGTAAGTGTGCCCATTTTTTGGAATCTGAGGTGTTTTAGTGAACATCCTGGGTGGTTAAAGGAAAACAGACCAATAGTATTTTTATAGTCTCCAAATGCGAGGAATGTTTTGCCATCTGCTGTTAGCCAAGCTGATGGAAGTTTTCTCTCAACCAATCTCAGAAACTTGTCATTCAGAATGTATTTGGAAGATGATCTCCAGTAATGATCCTCCTGCTACTGCTGTTTATTTATTATTTTTAAGTCATTCTTTAAAAGGGAAGAAAAACTTTAGTTTATATTTTAGGTCAGTTTGTGTTCAACTCGAGATATGTGTCAACTTAATCTGACAATTGTGGCCACACTGGCATTGAATTTTTTATTAGCTGCTTGGCTATGCAGTGAGAACAGCATCCTCATCCTTGCTAAAACAAATGTGAAATGTAATGACACTCAGCATAAGGTGTAGGATCCTTTATTGTTTGGCTCCACAAGCAGCTGACAGGTAAGAGATCAAAAGTACCATGGTTACTATAGTTGCAGAATAAAAAAAATGGCATATGAAGACTATTCAGTTTGTCAAAAAGGGAAGCAGAGTCCAACCCTGACTTTTTGTTTTGGGTGGGGAACTGCAGACGGAGGTGAAGAAAACTGTCAAGTCACAAAAAATCACCATTAGATTGTTCCTAATATGATCACTACCAGTAAGGAGGTAGATTGCCTTACTATGTTCTAACTATCAGGGGATCACTCTTGATACTCAGCCTTCCTAGGAAAGGACACGCAAGTGAAAAGGCTCAATCCAACTTTGAGAGTGGTAGCCTGGCAATGGCCCTAGTTGTGTAAGAGTCGGGCAGTCAACACAATCCATGTTCTAACAAACTTTCCAGGTATAGCTGCTGGACTGTGTGCTAAGAGAAGCGTATCTGAGCTGGAAACTGTAGGGTCTAAAGTTGACTTTTTGTGAGGAATGTGGTTTCAATGATGTTTTCATGTCATGACCTTCAGCTCACACCAAAGGCACTCAAAGCTAAGTTCAAGGCTGACTTCAGATCCACCATAACTTAGACTACAATTCTCAAACTAAGGCTCTGTACTCACGGAGATGAGCATGGTAATTTTTTGTAAGAGATTAAGAAAAAATATGCACACCCACGACAAGATGCAGCAGAAAACAAAAAAATGAAAATTGCTGTAGTAAGTACGCCGTTCCAGTTGGTGGCAAGACGCAGCTGGTATGGCCAACAGGGAAACACAAAACCAGCATTCTCAAATTTATGTGCTCTGGAACCTGGTTTCAAAAGTGATTGTTTCTGGTGTCTCAAGATGCCAAATCCATGTGAACATGCATACTAAATGACAAAAAGACTTTTACAGATGTACCTCAAATCATCCGTGTTGAAGTGGCCTAAGTTTGTCATACACTGTTTCAATTATATGTCAGATGTCGTGTCATCTATCATTTCAGCTATCATCTTTGACATCATATTTCAATCATAACTAAGATTAAGAATCTTGATACTAATGGCCAAAATAAACTTCATCTGAAAATAAGTGAGCACAGAGTAAAATACAGCCACCATAATTTTTCAGTATATAGTGTTACTGAAAACACAGTATACCATGTGTTGAATTGTTTCATTGCCAAACTAATTACTTGAAGCTTTAGCCTAAACATTCAAGTTTGGTTACATGAGACCATAACACATTTTGCCAGAAGGTTTTGATAGATTTCCACCTGGCTTGGATGTTTTCTGTACAAGAAAAAGGTTCTGTCTCACAACACTTTTCCTTAGTCCAGGCTTGTAGAGAATACGCCACATTATCACATGCTGAACTCAAGTAGTAGCTTCTGGAAAGTATTGCAGCTCCCTCAGTGTTAATGTGAGCCTCTTGGAAGCTTCCGTCTCCAGATTCAGTCTCGCCCAGTTTTTCTTATGTCCCTGTTTGGTCATTTTCCAATTACGGGTAACTTACTTCACAATGACGTGATGTATGTAGTGATGTGGACCTTTTCCTGATCATTTTATACCCTATGTGCAAACTCTGGTCTCAAGGATGTAAATGAGCAAATATCAGGAGAAATGTACTGTACTGTAGTCACAAGACTAAACTTTATTTATGGTTACTTAGATTCAATTTAATGCGTGGTGAAATCAAATTAGAAAGTGCCTCAAGAAAACATTCAGGTTGTGCACATTCATGAAACTAGTTTTCTTTTGCCGCTTTTTAACTTAAAACATTATAAAGCACAGCATTTTCAAGATTGTTTCGGCTGCACTGACTGGGAGGCTTTTTAAACTGCTTGTAAACATCAAAACCAATTAACTAAAACCGTGTCCGCCTGCGTCATCTTCTGCAAGGATTTGCTAATTCACAGACTTTGTCGTAAATGCCCAAAGAACAAACCACGATTCTCGGAACAAGTGAGGAAGGCCATTATTGAGAAGAATAAATGAATTTATCATGGGACTTATGACTTTGTATCATGAGTCCCGAAAAGACTTGAAACGAAAAAATAGTCTGGCGTTATTATGAAGAAGTACAGAATCAGGTAACTCCCGCCCAGCTTGGAAGGGTGTAAAAATAATGATCGACATGGAACCCAGTGTTTTATTGAATCTGTTCTTACTTTCTAATTTCTTTGCTGGTTTGGCAAAACAAAAAACAAAAAAACAATCGCTTACAGGGTCTTATCAAGGAATGTGGAAAATTATTGGGATTCAAATGAATGGCATTATGGACCTATAAAAGTCCAGAATATTATCCAAAGCCAAACAAATCTTGGCGGATTTCCTCACACAGTTCAATCTTCTCCTTTCGGGTAGGAAATATGGAAAGAAACAGTCTGAAGCACACTTCATCCCACAGTGAGTTTTTTTTTTTTTTTATGTAGATTTAATGCCCTGACTTTAAGTCGCTATCAAATGCAGTCATATTCTGTTTTACCTAATTTTTTTATGTATTATTGTTTTACGCTGTTTTCGATATTTGTATCAGATGGATCTTTTTATCTTTGTATTATTAATTGTCATGTTAAATTTTGTGTGAATGTCTTGCCTGTTATCTCTACTTGTTTATGGCATCATTACCATGCCGGGTACCTAACACAGTTAATTGAATTGAATTGAATTGAATTGGATTGTGCACATTTGAGAGCCACCATATACCAAGTCTTCAGTCGGACTGAAGAATAACCAATTAGGGGTTAAAGAACATTGTTCCTCCTGGTGGCTGCACAGTGGCACAGTTGGTAGAGCTGTTGCCTTGCAGCAAGAAGGTCCTGGGTTCGATTGATCTTTCTGCATGTTCTCCTGTGCAAACAGAAATCTGTCACTGAATCACCTTTAAACAAGACATAGCATGGGCGAACTTTTGCATTGTCATCGATTAAGACCAAGAGAAGAGGTGAGTATTTTGACCAGCTTCCTTTGCTCTGGTGAAATACACCGTATCCCAAATTATTTAGGGAAAATGTAAAGAAAATGGATGGATGGATGGAGGTTAAAGAGCATTGTTCCTCCTGGTGGTTGTTCTTCTTCAATCTATAGATGGTATTGTGTGTCAGGGCTTTTTGAATCACTATAATTAATTTTCATGAAGATCTTGTGCAAATTATGAATCACTATAATTAATTTCAGAGATCTGGGTTGATTAGTTTGTCTGGTGAGCTCAATTAAAGGAAATCTACTTAGGAAGGATGTTCCACATTATTAAGCAGGCCACAGGTTTCAAGCAATATGGAAAACAGAAAGGATCTCTCTGCTGAGGAAAATCATCAGACAGTGTATTGCCGTATGACAAGATATGAAAACATTAGATATTTGACAGACATTTATTTGTGGCTGATTCAGAACAAAGATTGGTTTGTACAGATAAAGGCATAATTACGAAGGTTTCTGTTAGACACATTCATCAGATTAAGAAAGCAGCTGTTAAAATACCCTTACAAAGCAGCAAACAGTCATTTGAAGCTGCTGCTGCCTCTGGAACCTCAAGGTGGAGGATCCTCCAGAGGCTTGCGGTGCATCAACCTACTATTGGACCCCTAACCAGAGCTCACAAGCAGAAACGGTGGCAGTGGGCACAGCCATACATGAAGATACTGACCCAGAACAGTATACGTATCTCAAGTTCAATTATAAAGATCACCCATAGAAAACAAAAATCAAAATGTAATACAAAAAATTTTACAAAAGATCAATTTCAAGGAAATTATTGTTTTGTTGTGTCTGTTTTTTTCAGTGGATGTTTAAAAACAACAAAAAAACATTTTTAGCCTGCAGCTGAATCTTTGTTTTAAGAATTATGAATATTTGAGTCTATAGTGTGTGGTAATATACCCTCAAGATTAGATTAAACAAACAAGCAATTAAACAGAAGGACACAAATTTTTGTACATATACAGCCCTATGAGAAGGCACACTTTTTATTACTCATAACTGGCAGATGCATTTTTAATAATAAAATTTCATATTGGGCTTTTCACACATCTTCACTTGGAATGTTAATAAAAGTAAAGAACGCTGCGGTCCTAAGAATTGGAAGAGAACAAAAAATAAATAAATAACACTTTACAGCCAAGATGTGAAACCAAGCAAGGAAGGCCTGTTGGGTCCTGATTCTACTTGTCCTGAATGCTGTGGGCATTCACACTATTCAGATTTTGTTTCTTTTTTTACTTTATTAGTTTTCCATAAACTTTTTGATTTGCAACTCTTTCTACACGTTTTCTGCTCTTTCAACTACTTAACTTTTACAATGTTCTGCTCATTTAGGAACATGGTGGATATGACTTTTGGCACTGATACACTTTTCTGTGAAATATGAATTGTTTTGTATGCATATTGGAATGAATAGAGAACGCCAATGATACCGCTAAATTCTGGAAAATATGTAACGCTCTTTCACAGCTAAGTACTTCCACATATTTTAGCTTAGAATGCTGTTTCTAGCCTCTCAGCCTTCATACAGGTTTCACCAGTTATTGTTATATCAACCCTCCAGACCACTCAAGTATTTTTGGTTGAAGCCTTTTCTGCATTGCCAAAACGAGATCCAAATATGGATAAGCAGTAATCAATGTCTACGCTCCATAGAATTCCCTCAATCAGGGACATAAAAACTTCCAGAAAACTACAAAGATTCAGAAAAGCGAAATTCCTTTAAAATGAGCCTAGAGCTGCCTTTGATTGGTAACAGATGCAATAACTAAACAAATAGTTTTTCCAACCTGTCATTGTTTTTTCTCACTTTGCCACTGTGATGCAATATTTTTTGCTTGCTTTATTTTCCTTTTAATCATGCAAAACAATGACCAGGACCCAGTATCCTGCATGGTTTAGATGTGTTCCCACTGCAGCACACTTAATTCAAATGACTGCATTGCCTCCACAGCAAGTCTCCAAGTGCTGGAGAATCCTGCTCATCACTGATTCATTTAATCTGAGTGAGCAGCAAAAGGGAAACAGCTATAATATATAGGACAGCTGGCCAGGGTTCGGTACCTCTAATGTAAAGCCCCGTGAATTGCCTTGGTGCAGAAAAGAAAAGTTTAAACAGTGCTATTTAAATAAAATTGCTTTGCCTTGTGCTACAAAATCAAAATAAAACAAATTCTAAGTTTGGTCAAACATTGCGATAAACTGCCTTCAACTGGTGTTTATGAAATATAGATGCAAGAAATAAACATATTGAGCTGTTTCAGCTAACTATTGACATTTCCCCTAAACTTGGAACCAAACTTTTCTCCGGCTACCCTCTGACTTCATTCCACCCACTCTCTGTCCATTTCTGAAATTTACACAAATATTCATATTGAGGCTATTTTCTGAGGCATAGTAAACACCCACTCAACCTCATTTCCAGCTGTGCTATAAATGTTTAAACATGCAATTCAGTGCAGGCCGCTACCCTGATTTTACTGTAAATGGGCAGACACATGGCAGAGCAGTAACCTCCTTTTCAGTCGATGTCAATGAGCACAGTTTCATTCAAAAACTTGTGTAACAATGAGCAAGCATGAATTACTGACAGAAAAAAAAAGGAAGTGGCTCCAGCACACATCCAACACAAATGCTGATTGTTTGCTTTCAACATCAGCCTCTTCTTTCTTCCTTTTGCGTTTTCCTGGAGCAGTTTCAGTGGATAAAGCCTTAATGTTGCATATGCTTTTTCATGCACTCCTAACCCACATCCCCCAAACATGATGAGCATTCCACATTGCCACTGTTGTGCGGACAGCCTGAAAACCCAGTATATGGCCATATCACTCTGCATACCAATGATTTAAGCTCTATAGCTGTTCACGTCGACGTTTGTCCATCCCGGCCCCAGGAGAACCGGATCCACCGTGCCCACCTTTCAGACACGGACTGATTGCTTTTCGTGAAGACGTCAATTTTTTTTTCCTTATTCTTTCTTTCTTTCGTTTTTTGTTTTGCATAGATGATGAGTGCCGATTTCACACGGCGGGGCTGTCAGTGTGTGGCGGTCTCCTCTGGAAAAATACAGAAAACAAATTCTGTTTCGCTTCACCGTCGAACTGCTGGAGGAGTTTCGTTTTAGTCTATGGAGACTCTCCTTCTGCGCACTGGCGGGGCATCAAATTGACTTGTGCGCTGATTAAATTAAAATGACGTCCAACTTCTGTTCGTAAGATCCCCCCCCCACAGTTTCTGTTCTTGCCACGGACAATAATCGAATGTCATTTTGTGATCGGATCCGCAGAAAACAAAGAAATGAAAAGAAGAAGAAGAAGAAAAAAAAGATATTTGGAGTTCAAAACAGTTTTTCCACTGAGGTGATTTATGCATGAACACAAGCATGCAGCTGTTTTTATGTGTGAAACATTCTAATACGTGAGTGAACATGGCTAGCGCACTGGTTAATAAGGCACAACCTGGTAATGATCTCGTGCAAAACACATCAGCTTTGCATTGTCCAAGGGCTGAGTGGTGAGAGCTGTTCCCCTTGTGGCCTCGGTCTGGAAAATAACACATTCACATTTTATGGCACTTAAGTTTGCATTTAAATCAAGACCAGCGAAGACGATGGGATTAGATCTTTTCTGGCAACGTATGACACGAAGAAAAACAAGCCAAGAGGCCGTTAAAGTATAAGTCACTGTCTATACGGTTATTTATGGAGGTGACCTAAACAATCAAATGACCCATGTTGGTCCACATGTAAGCTGTGACTGTTTCCAAATAAATATTTGATTTTAACTGCCTGCTTTCAATTGTGCAACAGTTACAATGGAGCGTGGCTGTTGGTGTTTGCTGAGAAAGGGCTGAAGTTGTTTTCGGGACTCTTTCACAGAGTTAAGTGTCCACTCATAAACTGCAGCACTTTCTGATTAGACATGGAAGCTAAAGCTGATTGCTAGACCTTTCCTGGAAAACAACACGACTCATTTCAGGCATGCCTTGTCAACTACAGAACGAGTCATGCTCGGTTTTACTCTTGGTTTTAGTGATTAGCTGTTAGTTCTTACTGAATAACAATAAATCTATTCTACAAAACACAGGCTGTCACAATCCCATGACTTTAGTGATAACACGTAAGGAATAAGGCAACTGCCCTCATTCTTTGTCTTTATTTCTGTATTTTTTGTCAAATCCTCCTTCAAATGCATTTACTTGACACATGTTTGAGCTGCATGTAAGAACATGGAGCACGGAACCAGTTTAAGATAAATCTGATTTTGGATGCTCAGTCTTCATTCGGACCAACCTTCAGTGACTATTTTTCAGTGAAGTTGCTAGAAAAACCATAAAGTCTGCTTAATGCATTCTAGTAAAAGAATATTTGAACCAGTGTTTCTTGTACTTCCCTTGTGTCCCATGCTTCTTCGACTGAAATGATCGCCAGGGCGACAGACTTGCGCTGAACCCAGTCCTAACAGCCCCAGTCAGTACCATGGGGAAAAAGTCAGAGTAAAGTAGCACAGTCCTTACAATGTGCAGTGCCACCGTACTGTCAAGTCATGTAACTGCTCAGGGTGAAAAAAGCAGAATATGAGATGTACTAATTTCACTGTGCGACAGGCAAGTATGCAAGGAAACTAATTAGATGAAATCAGTCAGACATATATGTTAACAGATCCAGACCCCTTAACATTTGTTAAAAGAGAATCATTGTTATTGTCGCAGGCTTCAGAATTTCTGTCAAAATCTCTTAAACATTCCTCATCCGCCACAATATGCAAACTGATCGGATTCTTGTACCTTCTTGGACATCATTTTTGGAAAAAATATAAAACATTAAAAAAAAAACTGAGAGCAGATTTGGCTCCTGTTCAGTATGCCAGTATTATTATTATTTATTAATTTTTTTTTTTTTTTTTTGAGAAACCTCTAATTACAAAAAGAACAGGTTTTTTTCCTACACTAAAGCAAAGCTTATGTCTCACATTGTACACTTTCTGTGCAACAGCATATAACATTTCCTGTTTCTGTGTCAGTCCAACTGGCTAGTTCTGCAGTGGCTTGAAAGTATTGATTCAACATCTACATGTAAACCAGGATCAAAGGTTTCCTAGCAGGATATATACTGGACTATACCAAGATGATCTGGCTGATTCACAACACTTGACAGTGCCTTTAGCAGCTTTAATGTTGTACCTGATGGGCGCAGTATATCAGTAAATGTATGTCTGCGCACCGCAGACGCCAGAGGGATATCTCTGTTTTCAGATGTCCTACAACATACCGTGTTTATTTTTGTGACAGTAATAGCTGTCTCCAAGATACTCATTAAGGCAGAATTACAGTTGACACGAGGCTTTATGAGATGAATTATGCTTTACAGAGAAACTGTGTCAGGCGGTATTTTTAGACTTGAGCCGGTTACTTGGGGACATGGAGAAGAATCTTATCGCGTCGTGTAAGGTACAATTGAAATGCAAACACCACCCGCTGTGCTGCATGAAACAAAACTGGGTGTAAAACAGTTGCCAAGGGCCCGTATTTCATAGCTTTTTTGCAGTTAAGGCGCTCTCTCGGGGGGAATGCTAGTTGTTTAGTTTAGTGTCTCCTGTCAGACCGAGGTATTTCCCACAGCTCCCCAAAGGCTATGAATCAATCCACCGGTTGGATATGAAGGTGACATTCAGTCTCCTGCCCTCCGCCGGTCTAGTCTGGTTCCCGGCGACTGGGTTTCTTCCACGTTAGTACTGCCTGTCACCCAGAACTGTCCCCTGGGGGGGATAAAACTTGTAAAAACATCTGATCCTTCATCTTGTGTTGAATTACATTAGAAAAGAACTCATATTTACTTTTGTTGTTTTACTGTTACAAATTTAGGTGAGTATGGAAGGGTTGGTTCTGACGAAAGCCATCCACAGCGGTCTTGTTATTCTAGTTGGGAGCCTCCTCCCTTGTGTTACAGCCTCTCGCAATGGGAGCCGTCACTTCATTCGGCAGTCCGGATCTTCCTCCTGGGCAGGGTGGACACTCTAGAGAGCGCGAACAACAGCAGCCACAGTTTCCCCCCCCCCACCCCAAAAAAAAATCTGCTCTTTTTCTATCTGGGAATTAGAGGAACAAAAAAGAAAAGTCCAAACATTAAGTTCATAAATGCAGTTAAATGAAGTGAAAAAATGAACGACGGTAGTGATGGTGTTCAGCCATGAAGAGCTGCATAAATTCAGCCAAAGTGAATATCATTCAACAGTTTTACTATTTTTACTTTTTTGCTGGGTTTTTGGGGTCTTTTTTAGTCATCGCATTTTTTTTTTTGTCCTAATTTAGTTTTTTTGACACATACGGTGCTGCAGCAGTTGACACTCGTTATAAGAAATGTCTTAGATTTGCTATGTAGTATGTGTGAAACTGTCTGAGCCAACTAGCTATTTGTATGATTATCTTGTGTTTTTTGTTTGTTTGTTTGTTTTTTTTTTCAATAGACTTCTCCTCTCAGTCATTTCAGTTTTCTTTACGTGCTTTGTTATGAGAAAATTTTTTTTTTAACCCACCTGCTGTTTTAAGAAAACGACAAATGTCACGGTCTGACAGCTGAGAGGCGGGGGTTGACAGATTGTCAGTTTCCAAAACCATACATTCATAAAAAAAAAATCTCATAAAAACACCCCTGGACCGCACGCATAGTAAAACACTCATGGGGTCTAAATGATTCTGTCTTATGACGGCAGGCGGATTGAATGAAAACAGTTGGTCAAACACAGGTGATTTCAAGTGTATGTGAAACAGACAACCACATAGGTGCCCATCTATTTGTTGACCACAGGAAAATCCAAAGGAATTAAGCATTTCATACATTTGACAAGTTTTTGTTATAGATAAGGCTCAATAACAGCCGTGGTAATGATGTTAGCATACCTCTGCTGCCTCCCATCTCACTTTTTCCCTCCGAGGACCAAGGCAGCCAGGCAACGGCAAGCCCCGGGGAGCTATTTCTCAAAGAAAAACAAGGTTGTGCTCTGCTAATTTCAACCACAAATAATTTGAACTTAAATGAACCGAATCTGACAAGCCAAAGAGTGAGAGAAGCCTTCCCGTTGGCCTTCGTCAGAGACGCTCAGTGCAGCTAAATCAAACTCCTGTTGCGTTCACTCATTACTGGGTCGAGTTTTCTTGCGCGCGAAGGTGTTTGAAGATGACATAATCAGAAACTGTCAGGTTCAAATATAACAAAGCTCAACATTCAGGGCCGGGGACAGGAGTGAAGCTCGAACGTATAGAGAGAGAATCAGCCATGGACTCTTTTGATTGCATGCACAATGATACACATTCATTTCCATGGAGACTAAACAAATAGAGCCGGCTGGTGTCCCTCTTTGCCGATACGAGGGAGTTTTCCCTCTCATGACCTGCCCAGCCAACCAGCGAAAAGAAATTCCTGCACTGGAACGATACATCTATTAGTGGTCATAAAAAGCCAACTGTACTACAAAAGGGAGAAACTATGGTTTTGTGCAATTGATTGAGACTGAGGAAGACTGAGGGAAAAAAAAAGCACGACAATGAGCACTTGTGAAATATTTCTTAAGCTTTCAGTTCAATGTAAAAGCAGATAAAGCACTGTGTTCGAGTGGTGCGAGGCATGTGAGTTCAAACCTCCTACGTAGATGATTTAAGAGCTCTCATAAAAAACCCCAAAAAATCCTGATTTGGCATAACGGGTTTGGATCCAAGTCTGTTAAAGAACTATCATATTCAGTCTTTGATCCATTTCTCTTTAGCAAAAAAAAAAAAACAACACTTTTCCTTCTTCCTTTCACAACTTAAATGTTGTGAAACATCTATAACATAAACACTCTGCTATCTTAAAAGGAACAATGCACAATACAGAGACTATTGTTTATTGCAAGCTGTTTCTTGTAAAACAGCGTAAGAAGCTGACGGTGGAATTAAATGCCGAAAAGGGCAGGTTAAGGCTGTAATAGGGTGTTTTTGGTTTTTTTAAAACTATGTTTGCTTTCTTTGCAGGGATGACTTATTCAGAACGTGAACACAATTGGTTTTGATGTTTAGGAATGGGTGTGATGATAACAATAAGTGAGCTAACACTCAGATGTCAAAGGGTCACGTCACAACAGAAATGAACCGTAAGCCATCTGCTTCACGGAGCCGTAGCTGATGTCACCTGCTCCGCTTTCATTCGTGCAGCTTTTAGTCAGCCTGAATCCGAGGCCTCAGATTTGCCAGAGGACCGGTGAGCAAAAACGGTGTGTGTCCACGATTAGCGGGCTTCTCTCCTGTTCTGCTGAGGGGATTAGGTAATACAATGCATTTTTATGGGCAAACCACATTAAAAGCAGCTGTTCTTCCTTGGCTGTTCCCGCGTTGCCTTTGTTGTGGGCTGATGTTAGGAAACTCTCGTACCCAAATTCGCCAAATGTTGCAAGATTCCAAGCTAGTAAAAAACATTTCTGTAGGTAAATGTTTGCTGGCTTGTAGACGGTTTCTGTTTACTGAATGCTGGGTGACCTCATTTGACAAGGCTGCCGAATCACGATGCGGCGCTTCGCACTGCAGGGGCGCAAGTTTAAAGATTCTTTCACGAGGCGATGTGCCTGATGAAAGTACCAGCCACGACGGTTGTAATGAGATTTCATGGCATGACGTCTCGCGATGCAAACACGCCACATTATTTCTCATCAAAGTGAAGTCCATCTCGTTGCTGTCGGTCTTAGCCATTGTTATGAGTCTCAGATCTAAGTTGAAGTGAGAAAGAAAACCACTTTATATGATAAATTTAAGAGACCCGTTCATGGGCTGGCCAATCATCCATCTTTCCTTTAACTCCATTTTCTGTGCTGAATAGTAGCATTCCCAAAGCATGATGCGGTTTGTAGCCTCAATGTTGATCTTTTCTGACCATGCCTCTACTTGTTTGTGATATTACATGACTTTTACTTAGGAGTATCAGATTAAAACGGGGAAAAAAAAAATTATATGCTTAACATACTTTAAAGCTAGTTCTAGGTTTAAAAAAAATAAATAAATCACTTCAGATTTTGCATCGCTATAATTGCATGGAATCTCCTACAAAACACATTACAGGTTGTGGTTGTGACATGATAACATGCTAAAGTTTAAGAAATACAGCTACTTTTGCCATTTTTAAGTAAAGTACTTTAAAAGTTTTAAGTGTTTATTAAATATTTTTAATTGAATTGAGTATTAGTTTCTGAAGACTTTAACTTGTACTCTAGTATGGATTTAAAAGCAGGTATGAAAAGTCTGGTAGGCTAATAATTGGCAATGGGGCAAATGAGAGGCCTCTGCTGGCCACATTAGCAACAAAACACTGACGTATTACTCCTGTCAAGAAATAGAAAGCCACATGTTGTCGCCTGTTTTGTAAACTTCTAAAAAAAAAAAAAAAAAGATGCTGTTTAAATTTATGTTTTGTCCTTTGGCTTCACTTGAGAAAATGTTGTAGTTTTTGCCACCTGCTGTACACCAGGAGTGAAATGCACCATTAGTGTTCAGTTCCTCTTCCACTGATGATGGTATTCACAGGAGTGTAGTTGCCTCTCAGGCGTACTACTGCCTCCAATAGGTCAGCATCAGAAAGCTTTTCAAATCTCACATTTAGCAAACGGCGGATGCTAATTCCCACCCCTGTTGCTAGGGGCGCCGCCGGAGCGCACGTGTCGCAGCTTTGCAAAAATGACATAATTTACCCTCTGTGTTTATCTGAAAGACAAGCTCAGACTCCACAGCTTAACTTCTACATGTATTCATGTCTGCACTTACATTAGCTCTCAGAGGGAACACATGCAGCGTGACCTCTGACCTCTCCTGCAGTAGTTAGTTTCCTTTTTCCTGACACCATCACCTGGGTGCAGTTTTCCACTTTACACTCTCTCACCTCGGGGGTTATCCTTTTTTATGTTTACAACAGATGTGGATGTGCGTATGGGCCTTTTCACACACACTGAAGACTAATTTAGGCTCCTGCTGTTGGTCAGGGTCACAGTAACATAGTCAACCTTTTCAGACAACTTAAAATAGAGTTATTTGTGTCAGTGCGAGTTAATGGGTTTAGCTTTATTGCTCCTGTCCCACACACAGAGCTAAAATGAGGTTCTATAAATATGCAGTGACATAACAGATTGCACATCTGAACAGGTTTCACTTCTGCCGGCGTTTCAAATGTAGATCTCTAAGGTCTTTTAAGAGATGAAGTCTTTTTGTAGCCAAACAGCTGCACAAACAGCTTAAACCAAGGCTAGCGCATACATTGCTTAACAAATAGGAGAAGATCTTACTTGAGGAATTGCAGTGACTGTGCAGATTAATTTTATTTAATTAGTGGTGGAACAATGGGGCTGTAAAAAAAAAAAAAAACTAATCCACTGAAAATATGGTGCATTTCAAAGATTTTGCATGTATATTGGTTTTCATCAATGAGCAAATTTATAAGAAGTACCACAATAGTATAATTTTTTTGCTCTGTCACAAAGTTTGGATGGAGTTTAAATATTCTTCACATACATGAAAGAGAGTCAAAAATCACCTTTGTCAAGCCAAACAGGAACAAAAAAATTTACCTCAGGTGCGACTGATGCGCCCAAAATGTCTTGGTCCTGATGTGGGCTGGCAGGATGTGATGACACGTCACTAACACATTGACATTCGACTATGTAGCAACTTCCCAGCAGTGAAGCCATGCAGTCGGTGTCGAGACTTTATCTCGATGGGCGCGCACCCTGCAGCACATCCATTTCGAAGAGAAACTGCAGTCACGGCATCATGCGAAGGAAGAGAGAGGGATATTCAGAAGTGAAAAAAATATGTCAGGTTAAATTTGAGAGAAAATTTTCTTTCTTTGTTTGAGAGAAAGAAAAAAAAAAAAGGAGTGAAAAAATTAACAAATACCAGTCACAGAAGCAACCGCTGGCTGTCTTTCGAAAATATTGCCGATTGCAGGCTTGATGGCAGAATTGGCAGAGCAAAAATATTCATCAAATCATAGTCAATAACAAACCTGCTCAGACACCTGTGGTTTTGTGTTCGGTTTGACTAAAACCTTAACTGTGCAAACTGTGCGATTGGGCTGACTAAATCAGTCTAAAATATAGGGCTCAGGGTTGATACCACAGTGTAATTTATACTTCCAAAACCACGCTAGTGTCAGCTCAACCACAGAGCCTGTGGCCGTCTGCTGTACCCAGCCAATAGAATCCCTTACAACTTTTTGCAAACATTCTTTTGTGACCCAGATTTTTTGTGTTTGACTTACTGCACACACTGTAGAGACATTTATAGCCTCAGTCAGAGGGTGGCCCCAAACACACAATAGACAAAGTGTACATCAGCAGAAGAAGAAAAACATTTTGTTTTCCCACGGCGGGTAATTTATTTCTCAGTGATCCTTTAGAAAAATCGTTTTATTCCATTTTCTTGAATTCATTTTGTCTGAGCTGTGTATTTCTGAGTGCAACACAAGTGGTTAGATGAGCCCAAAATGGTATGAATGCAAACAGCTTGTGTAAAAACACAATGGGAGGCATGTCATGTTAAAACCATAAAAGTGGACTCTCTCCAGTTCTCAACATCAAAAGAGCCACGTCATTCAAAAGAACCAGACTTCTCTTCGCTACAACCTGTCTAGAGTGCCTGCGTCAGAGACCACTTTTATGTTGAAGCTAATTAAAAAGGTAATACATAAAAATAAAAAATAAAAATGTTTCTACTTGCATAGTAAAATGGCTGTCATCATGCTTTAAACTCTATGATACAAACAATCCTGTTTGAGTTTGAATGGGTTTGTGGTACAGACTTAAACACTTTAGCGAATTTTAACTTTTAATTATTATTTTTTTTTTTGATGGAGGGCATCCTCACCTTGATGACAGACAAATATTGTAATAACTTCATTTACATTACCAAATTATAACCTGCCAGGCTCATAAAACGCTGAACGTTTTATGAGGGAGAAGGCTGTAAAGAATCCGGAGTTGAAAACCAGACACAACGAATACAAAGGTAAAGAAAGTAGACAGTCAAACAATACGTAGAATGTTCTACTAGAACTTGATAGTCATCTGGAAATGACTAGCGAGTTGCCCTGAGAAGTTGTACCACTGGAGACAAGTAAATAGGCTGCAGCTGTGGCAGGGAGCTGTGATGTCATACCACTGTAACACACTTTGAAAGACACAGGGAGTCATCGAACCAACCACCGGCTGAGAATAAAAGGAGAAACAAACAAGATGGAACACACGCTGCTTGCTTCTGTAATCATACTGACTTTAAGCAACAGTGAGTGAGAGTTTACAGGCGTAATCACTAGTAGTGAAATGCCCTTTATTGTATGCTGTATGTAAACATACTCTTTCAAACTATTTTGCTTCCGTGTTGTAAGCTTTAAGAAACTGGTTCTGGCCTTCCTTTCCTACACATTCCTTTCTGTGTGCCAAACTACGGCAAGATAAGTAAGGTTGCCAGACATTTCTTTTATATATTAAAAAATGTATTGGTTTGACTATTGGAACTTGTAAATACTATATTCATAAAAAATGTGTACAGCAACACTTAGTTCATTCAGTTCTTTTTTCTGCTCCATGCAGCAACTTCTAGGAACAATTTTATGTCATTCTGAAGATTATACAGCCAAACTCTGACTTATAGTTTGACTCATAGTTTGGTTTTGAAATCACGGAGAAAATCATAAAATTTGGATCCAAAGCATTTCAGCTTTAGCATAGTTTCTCTGAAATACTCTTGCGTTGTGGTTAATTTGAAATGCAAACTGTCATTTTTTTTTATTTTATTTACAGTTACAGCTACTGAGAGACATTTTTTTATTTGCTGTTCACCGTTTTGCTTTTTTTTTTTCCAATAAATTTATTACCCCGACTCGACTCCTGTAAGTCATAATGAACTGGCAAAACTGCATAAAACATCTGGAGTGAACAAGAAACTAATATGCTAATTAAAAAAAAAATAAAAATAAAAAATAAAACCCCTGGCGAGAGCAGCCGCAAGCTTGACATTGTTCTCTTGTCTTACATAAAGAAGGGCTCCGAGACCTGAAAGCAAGGCGCGCGCAACCAGAGAGAGTCAGAAAATAAATCACATATCACTCTCCTTCATCATTTTTGCATTTAAATGCCTCTTTTCCATCTAAGACAAAGTAGGAGGTGGATGACTGCAAATTTCCACCTCGCAGAGAGTGAGGATTTACTGCTGTGAGACTTCCACAGGCATGCGTTGAAGAGGAAAAGATGATGATGATGATCATCAACTTGTCTCTTATAGTCTTTTAAAGTAAAGCTGGGCCAATTCTCCAAAGAAAACACTGAGGGTGATTTTTTTTTTTTTTTTTTTGCGGCGCTCCAAAATGTGGTGTGTTTGCACATACAAATAAACACTTAGCAAAACCGAATCCCATCCGTAGACGAGTGCATAAACACCGATAATCTGACAATTGGACCCGAGCACACATCCAGACCTCCCTCCCTGGAGAACATCTTACTGAAATCCTCCACACATTTTGTCCCAGTGAATTATGATTTCAGTGCTTCGTCTCTTCCCATTTGGCCATCCTTCACACCAGTGCACGCTTAGTCATGGTCCAGTTTCACAAGCGATGGGGCGTACTTCGACGACTACGAAAGGCAGAGATCAAACAAAATGTACAGTATGAAAGGAAAAGGGCGTCGAGAAGGAAGAAAATCTCGCAGATAAGGGGATGTACAGGAAAACGTGTGCATGAAACGGACGGGGCGGCGGCAGAGAGAGCGGAAGTACATGTAATTCAGATTATTGATGGTGACGGGGAGGGGGGGCTCCAACTGTGATAACTGCTCACCACAACTCTAACTAGAAGGAACAAAGTAAATAGCGTGTGGATTTCTCTTTGTGCGCTTCTTTTCCCCCTCATGATTTTGTTCATGGCTTTGTGGTCTTTTATTAAAGCCAAGCTGAAAACCTGGCTCTGACATCCAGTGGCAACCAAACAGGACTAAACCACAACATTGGCCTGTTTAGGCTTGCCTGATCTAAAACACCAATTTTAGCTCAGCCTCTGGATTCAACTGAGGGTCACGGGTTGTTGTTCAGCCAGTTTGCGTCTGGTGGACAGTAAGAAAACAAATGTGCCAAATGCGTATAGCTCCAAACTGAAATATAATAACCCCACAAGGTGTCTCTGAATAACATCTTTCCAACAGCTTGCACTAATAAAGTGTCCTTGCTCTTAAGTTTTCAAAATGTTATTAACCATCCTGTAACATTTCTGTGTGTTGGCTTGGATTTACTCCTTTATATCTGCTTGTTACATCATCATGTTAAATAGTTTGGATTTTTTTAATTATAATTATTTTAATGTCAGGAACAATGTGTTGCAGGTTAGAAATTTTCACTCGGCCTTGTTGAAATCCTTGACATTTTGATTTGATTTGAAAAAATACTTTGCAGCCTTTGGGTTTTGTTCAAATAGAAATGTGGCATGGGGGAAAAGACTTGCTTCATGTCAGTTTAGTTTTTGCATTGTAGCTATCCATGAAACTGTACAAAGCCTGTAAAAATGCAGGTTTTGCATGTAGTGAATCACATCTTTTCAAACTTTTCCCCCCTTTTTCAGTATGCAACATCCACTTAAAAGCAAGCAAATATGGTAGGAGAACAAATATAAAATTGTAAAAAAAAAAAAAAAATGATTGGAGTTACACTGCAGGGGTTTTAATGAGGGCAATCCCCCCCACCCCACCAAAAACAAAAAAAAATAAACAAACGCATTTTAGCGGCCATCAGCCATGATGACATGGTATCCAGTATTTTTGGAGCGCTGGTTATTTCCATTTGCTCACTTCTTTCCTCCTCACATCAGGGGAGTCCCACATATCCAAATCAATAGAGGAATTGATTCATGTGAGCAGTTCAGAACCAAATTCAACAGATAATCTATGGGGTCACATGAAGAGGAATACAGACAAAAGCATGACCTCAAAAATGAGAGATTAGTTGAAGTTTGGAAGATAAAGTGGGCAAATGTCGCCAAGTTAAGATCTGGGATGCGAATGCAGACCTAGAAAAAATCACTAAATTCTAAAAGGAATCACGATTTAGTTCAAAAATGGAAATTAAATGTCATCATGACTCACGGTAATTCAAGGTTCTTCAAAGATCTGCTGTATAGCCTTGTGGCTGTGGGCTGGAATAATCTCCTGTGGCAGTCTGTATTACATCAAATTTAGAGAAGCCTCTGACTGAAGAAAAATGCACTTCTACATTCCTCATTCCTTTCATTCCTTATTTTTCTCCTTTTACTCAAGTTATTGTTTCCAGTTTAATCTTACAACTTATGTCATCACGAAAAACCTGTCACTTTCATAGGGGTGTGCTACTATAACTTTTTCTTCTCGTGTTTTATGTGTGCACAAGAAGAACGTTAATACTTAAAGTGGGCTTTATTCTTTTCTTCAAAATCCATCTCGCAACTCTCACTGCCAAGGACATTCAGTTCTTACAGTCCAAAACGTATCAAATCAGACAGAGGTGTGAATGTAAAATCGTGTCAGTGATCTGGTTCAGGAGCTGTGCAGGCATAGTTGGAAAGGGCACGCCACCTGTGTTCAGAGTGCAACGTCTAAATGTGTGAGCTCAAGAGTTCTGCAGGTGCTTTGGACAAGGGAAACAGCAGTAAAGAGATGGATGGAATTGGATAGAAAGAAGGAGAGGGTTCAAAAACTGGAAAATAACTCCAAACCGTCGGTGAGGGCTAAGAATCAAAACTTGCAAGAGATCAGCCTGAGGGACGAGGTGAGAATCCTTCGCAGTGGCGTTAACGCGCGATAGGATTGGAGGGAGTTTTGATTAGACTCTCACACAGCTGGGCTGCTTCACAGAAAACCAATGAGAGAGAGGAAATGCGGAGTAGATGCAGCCAGCTGCATGTCCACTTTGGCTCACCAAGTTCCTTCCTGAGTACCCACAAACAAACATCCAACACTACTCTCTCTAAACGAAACACTCAGTTTATAATAGGCCATGATGCAAATTGGAAAAAAGAGGAGATTTCTCACCCAAAGTCACCCATTGCCTAATTCTTGGTTAGCGCGTTTTAGCCATCGTTAACATAAATCCTGCGAGAAATGTAGCACCACATCCTATATGGTGCTTGATATTAGGCTGGTCATGTAGCATCTGGAGATACTCAAGAGGCTCTGAGCAAATTCTGTGTAAGTGGGTGTGTGTTTTGAAGATGTTGGTAAAAAGCCAATTTCAATGTTTCCACTTTGTAAGAATGTGTATGGGATCTGTTGCAACAGATCCCATACAAGTCCTAAGGTGTGCGTGTGTGTGCGTGTGTATGTGTGTGGTGGGGGTGTATGCGTGTGTGTGTGTGGTGGGGGTGTATGCGTGTGTGCACGTAAATTTGTGTGTTTTTGGGTGCTTACATATTTAATACACCATATTTTATGACTGAGTGAGACGACCTCCAACTGTGCCCTATTTGTCAGTGGTGCTTTATGTCATGTATTACAAACTAATCGGCCATAATTTATAAGTTGAATTGAAAACACAAGACAATTTGCAGGGGCTGCTAGATGACTAAAGCAGAACTTTCTGGTTTCTTTCAAGCCTAATCTGATCTGTAGGCTGTTGGCAAACTCTACTTCAATTCTTAGTCATGAGAGCTTCCAGTTAATATCATCCTCCTGTATCGTAAGGTAATTAGTAAAAGAAATTAATCTGAACTGAAAGGCTGTTTTGCATTCAAATTGTTTGAATTTCTTCCTAGACTTTTTATGTGGCCATAATCCATTCTTCATGCTTACAAAAAAGCACATGCATGCAATTTTTTCCTCAAAGTATATAAGATCTAACGTTCCACATTTCCCAACATAAATATTTCTGAATTTATGAAATACGCCTGTCTATTTCTGTGCTGTTGCCTTCATCTCTACTAACCTTATATTCCACTGCCCCGACCCAGAATATTAACCTTAACCCCGACTTTTTAAGATAATGCTAACCAAAGCCTTTTTTTTCAGGCTCATCCTTGATGGTGAACTATGTAAGACTGTGGGGTCTGTGAAGTCAAATATATGAGCTAAAAATAAGAAAAAATAAATAAACTTAGCGGTAAACTGAAGACTAATTTAGAATTTCTCCTGTCTTCTAGTAGCATATTTGATTTATTGCTTACAAAATAACTTTTCTTCTTCATCTTTCAAACATGTTTGAACTTCCTTCATGCAGTGTTACATCCCCATCAATGGATGTTTTTTTTGTTTTTGTTTTTTTGCTTTGCCTTGTGATTCCAGGCTCCACTTCCTTCCCTCAGATCAGATGCTGCTTCCAGGGTCTCAATCAACAATTACCTGTGCAATATTTAATGGCTGTGAAGCCACACTTGCAGGACCTCTTGTCCACTTCACTGCCGTACACCCGTGTGTGTTGAACAGGCCTTAAATGCCTCTTTGTACTTCTTGGTAAACTTGGTCAGAGTGCTTTTTCTTAGATCAGTCATGTTTGTAGGTTGGTATGATGTATTTTTATTTGGAGTTGGGTACGTTTATCCTTTGTTTTCTTTCAGGGTTGTTTCGTTTATGTTGGCTCAAGCTGTCACTGAAATTTATCCGTCTGTATAGTAAAAATCTTCAAACATGGCATAGAATATACAATGAATATAATATTATATTAACAATTAATATAATATAAGAATTAATATATATATATATATTAATCATTTCTTTAGGAAGAAAAATAGCTAGTGGCTGAATGTCATAATCAAATTTGCATAATTAGAATGACTTTTCTTTAACATAAGGTTTTCTGTGATCTCGTTTTGTGTGTATGCTAGCTTCTTCTGGATGTTTCTCCCTGTTGAAGAGTTGTCCTTTCCACCATCACTGCATGCATACTTAGCATGAATGTCTGTATGTATGTATGTACATACATTCATAGATACATGATACATGTATCCATTCATGATACTTAGTATCATTCATGCATACTTAACATGAATGTTTGCTACACAGTCAACAACATATTGCAAGCGACAATCCTCTGTTGTAACATTCTCTTCCATGAAGAGGTAATGTACAGTTGGTTGGGTTTCATAAAATAAAAAGGATTTTAACCAGAACTTGACAGCATTGTTTGGTAACTTGGAGTCGGGTCGGATGAGATTGAATTTACTTTGTCATATGCCTTAATTTTTCCCTACCTAAAGGAAGTAATTTGAATTGAATTATTATTTTTTTTAAATCCAAAATTTGTTTAGCACTACAAATGTTTTTTTTGTTGTTTTTTTTTCCCATTGGTCCACCTAAGATTCTATAAAACATCCTCGTTAACCATAATTGTTTTTGAACACTTTTGTATTTAACCCATATTCACAATCTAAATGGGGACAGTAGAGATGCAGATTTCATGTAGTGCAGTAATATGTTTGAGCCAAAGTCAATTTTATTTTACATTTGCTCCCTATGTGGACTGTCAGGAAGCCCAGCTGTGGCAGCTCTAAGTGCATGGACTGCTCTGCAGAGATTCAGCAAAAAAAATTGAGAGCTTTGAAATGGGGAGATGATGCTTACTTTCCTATCTGAGTCCCAGAAGTCTGATATTCTTGTTAAATATAGAAATGTCTCTAAGTTGACAAGGAACACAAAAAATTTTTGTTAACATTGTAGGCAAATGTTAGAAAAGTGCTATAAAATCTGACAAAAATGTTTTTAGTTATTCCAGATTTTATTTATTTTTTCTTTTATAATTGGTGTGAAATCCAAACTACTCAGAAACACTAACTCAACTCTCACACCACTTTAATCATTTTAATAACTGTAAATTGGACAAAGCAACTAACCTGCACGAGAGGTTTTGTTTGCCAATAGAAATAATCACGTTCTCTCTTTTTTTTAATGGTTTGCTTAATCCAATTCTTGACTGATGTTGGAAATTCACAGCAAGCCTAAGATTTAATTACAGCTCTCTTACAGTTCAATTGTGTTTCTGTTAGTGATCCATGTGCTCACGTTATTCAGATTTAACACGGTGATTATGTTGCACCTTTTCTGTTTGACAAGTGGCTATTTTGTAAGGCTAATACAGGCGTGATTTTATCCAATTATATGTATAATTGCAAATGCTCATAAAATTGATTTCTGGTTGTACGAACACGCTTGCAGAAAGCCTGTGCATATTTTAATGTTCTATTTATATATACGGGTCTCCTGTTCCTCGGATTATAACGGAAAGATGCATTTCTGCCTCATTATCTTAACACTGGTAGCACATGGGAATGTGTCTGATTCTAAACCCCTTCTGCACACAGACTGTACGCTTTCAGAGCTAAATGTAAAACAGCTGAAATCATTGTGATGAAAACACGGTTTTGTCAACTCAATCTGGAGAGACTCACAAAGAGAAGAAAATAGCAGTTAAAAAGATTTAATGCCCCGGCAGAAGACCGTGAGCCGAGGATCGCCGTGAGCAGGCAGTCTGCTCGGCGAACTCGGGATAGTCTTCCCCCCGGGACCGAAACTGGTGGTGGAGCAGCCTGGAGAGGGAGACGACAGGGGATCCTGGAGGACTTCCCTCATGGTGGAGGTGGCAATGGGGAGGAGGTGGGTCGAAGCACGGCTGACGAGCAGGAAGTCCCCAGGGTAGCTTGAACTCTTGAAGGTGTCCTTGGATGACGATTGGCTGGAGTGGCGTGGAGCTCCGTTCCGGATTGGCTGAGGCCAGGCGTGGTGATTAGATGATGTGGTGAAGCTGGTCGAGTCTCCCAGTTTGAATTTTCGCCTAGGCTCCATTAAATCATGAATATGATTTAAATCTGAAATATCTGACAATGCTTGATGCAGTCATGTCAATACCGAAATTAAAATCACGGCTATGAGGCAGGGGGGAAAAAAAAGTCCAAGTTGGACCTAATAAAGTTGCCAGTGAGTGGATGTTGTATAGAAAGAGGTGGGAAAAGCATGGTTTAAGATATTCTCAATATTTAATTAAGCTTTGTGTGTTCTTATGCGGACTGCGAGGTTAAAAACCAAGTCAGACCAAAGAAGTCTAAACTAAAAAACCTAAACAAATTATTTTATTAAAATGAATAACAGTAAAAAAAAATAAAAAATAAAAAAAATCTGGCTAATTTTGAACTACTTCTGCAGCTTGTTTCAAGGAAGACCAAAAAAGAATTGGCTGAAGAAAGTTTATCTTTTGTTCTAAATGTATTTGTGATTTAAAAAAGAAAAAATCATATTATGTCACTCTCACAATATTATTCCTTCCTCCTGCCCCATCCATCACCAGCGAATGAAGATCTATAATTACAGGGACTTCCAGCTACTTTTTGGACAGTAGCATTTTTTCGAATTGGCACCACAGGAATCCAAAATAAATTAGGATTCACCGTGTTAGCCTTTACATCAGCGCAGGCCTGTGTGTTAACTCCTTGCTCTAGCAGTGAATGGCGTTTAATTACAGGAAATCAGCATTGTTTACCCACTGGTGTTTAATCGAGGCATTTACACTGTTTTATCAAAATTGCAGCTATTTAATCTACATTTTTATACTACATGCTGTATTTAATCATTCTAACTCTCCAATTTGCCACTAACATGGAGCGAAATAGTCCCCGTCTCATTTGTTAAATAACTCAAAACAAATTGCTATAATGTAGAAAAAATACAGAGCCGTCTCTTACTATACCCCAAGTCATATTCCAAATACAAACACAAGTAGCCGCCATATGATTGACGATCAGTTAGTTCATTTTGCTTTCTAAAAAGATTTAAAAAAAATAAAAAATGTGAACTGTGTTCAAATTGTAATTTATTTTTTTTTTTTTTAAATCCCCGAAGGACAGAAAGAAAGAAAATGGTGTGTGATTTCAGCTGTTGGAAGAAAAAGAAAAAAAGAAGCATTCATGCGTGGCACCTCCACATCAAAGCGCTATAACAACATCACACTGTCCATTTGTGCATTATTTATTAGGTGACTCAAACAACTTTACACAGCTTTATTGTATCAGAGGAGAACATGCATCAATATTTTATGTAAACTTTAAAGGAAGATGCGCCGGTTGATTAGGATGACAAAATGCACCCCTCTGTGAGCAACCTGTTCTCTTTCCCGGGGCATCAAATAGCGCTTTCTGCCAAAGCACCTGTCATCTTCTGTGATATGCACGATGTGTCCTTTGCCATCGGTGAGCTGACGCAACTGTTGCGGCGATATACGATGCCGACAGCAGACGCCGAAAACGTCAATCTGAAGAGTTTGTTTTTGAACAAGTGACAAGTTTGTCATAAAGCAGCCAGAGGAAATGTGAGTGAAAGTTATAGCACCCACGAAGATGAGACTTGAATATGAAATGAAAACCCTTTTTTTTTTTCCCACTCCCGCTTTATTTCTTCCGTTTGCTCAGTCACTCTGTGCTTTTTCTTTTTTCTTCTTTCTCAGTCTTTAGTGAAGTTTATGCATTTGGAAAGGATGATTGCAATACAACCAGATAATGTGATCACTCTGGCACATCGGCAGCCGACGGCTGTAGACAAACTCAGCCACCTTATGTGCATCGACCGGCTTGAAAGGGTTTCTCTTTCATATTGTACCTCGGAGGTATTTATTACCGATATCAAAGACATTTCTGACATTCAATGGACGTGGAAACTTTTGCAAGTCTCTGCATATGTTTAGAGAGCTTTCCCTGTCGTTGTTCCAGCACTTTTAAAATGTGTAAATAAGCTTTAAAGTGTCCCTGGGTGAATACTGGGACGGAGCCAGTGTAGCTGTTTCCCCCTGCTTCTACTCTCCATGCCAAGATAATTGTGTGCTGGCAAGAACGATAATTTTCTTCGCACTTCTCAAAAGTGTTTTACTATTGTTGGTTGAGCCACATTAGTTTGAAAAAAAAAAAAGACCATATGCATAAAAAAAATAAATAAAATAAAATAAATCCCTCCAAATAGTACGATTGAGCATAGTTTTACTGGCTTGCAGATGGAGCGAGATCTTTGTCAAGACTTGGATTTACTGTTAGTATAATAGTTATTGCTGTTTGAAGTCTTGAAATAGGAGAAAAATATCCCAAACATGATTAAAACACTACTTCACCTCTGGCAGACCACCTCTACAAGGCGACGTCTTTCTGCCAAATGTTTTAGTTGAAGAAAAGCAATTCATCAGACAAAAGCCTAAATCCTCTTACCAGGAGGCAAAGAAAACAGGTGGATGAAACGGCCACAATATCCAGTTACAATAATAATGGCATACTGTAATCATTTACATGCATTTGCCAATGTAAGCATATTAAAACATTAAAAACAGCGTGCAGCGTGAGGCGGTCTCTGATTCCCTGTGTTCGCTGGTGGTGACGCATACTTCTGACTTACGGCCCCTTATGTGTTCTGTGCTATTGCTTTGTTGCCTAGAAACCCCTCACCAAGCTCAGACTAGAGTGATCAGCTGCTAAGTGATCTCGCTCTCTCTCTCTGTGTGTGTGTGTGTTTAAATGTCCACAGCAATCATCACTTTGTCGACCTTTGACTCTTGACCAATTCACATGGTGCGTCAGGGGAGTTGACGTTACCTGAGCTAGGTCGGCACTCAGAGGGGGAAGGGGGGGGCAAAAACTATATGCTACTAGAATGAGCATAATAAATAGCCGCAATTACTTTATAGCGCCTTGACCTTATTTTTCATTAAGCCGCAGACACAGGTTTCAGTGTATTCTGTCGGGAATTTATTTGATACACCAAAACAAAATAATGCACATTTTAGAAAGTGGAGGACCAGTGACACATGGTTTCACGTCTGAAATAAAACCAAAGAAAGTCGTGTTCAAAGTTTGAATATAAACTCCACCTATATGACTGAACCTGGACCACAGTCTGAACCTATTAGGAGAAGGGAGTGTATATATTTTTGAAACACTTATTTTCTTACTTCGCTGTGCTGCTTCATTATTTTTATTTTCATTCCTTTTTTTTCCTATGTGTCGCTTGAAGGTTTTGTTATGGTAATTTCATTGTTTTGTTCCTGAAGAAAAGAGGCTCTGTTGGAGTGCAGGGATTGTGTTTTGTAATTATGTTCATGTTTGTAATATTTTAGCATATAATATCCAATAAAAAGACTTGGCGCAACAGGGCCATCCTGGGAAAAAAAAAAGAAGAGAAAATCTTAGAAAGCTCCACAAGATCTCTAGAGGTTCACCTCCCAGTGGAATAGTTCAGAATAGCACACACATGTTAAAGCGGCCCAGTCAAAGTTCAGACCAAAATCCCATTGGGAATCTCTGGCAGCATTTTATTGTCTGTGTTTATTTTTGCATAAACGAAATGGAAAGACTTATTGGATAGGCTTCCCCCAAATCCACAAAACTCAGCAAACCTTCTCAAACCCAAGATTTTAAAAAGTGTTGATTGTTGGGGCCTGGATTCTAACTGAGATGGAGTTTGTTTTGGTTTTGTTTTTTCAAAGTTTTACTTGTGACAACTATTGAGGAACTGACAACACAGCATATTGTAGTTTTAGAGTTAGTTTTTCACTTCTAAATGATTTCTAATTTCAAATTGTTCATCGCACACAATTACGAAAAAAACAACCTTGTGAAAAAGTTCAGGTGATATTGATACTTTTGCAAGCCCCACCTCGAAATCCCCACACGGTGTGAATTCCAAAATAATTCGCCATGTCCAACTGATCAGAGTACTTTTTCACACATAGAGAATAACTTCTAAAACCCCCTAAACAGAACGTCTGTGCAGGATCAGCCTGTCAGGCGGTTCCTCTCCTCCTCTCGGCTTGTGGAAACGTTGCAGGCTTTGCGTTTAGGGGCTCGAACCGCAAGTCCTCCAAGACCCCCCTCTGTTATCGCTCCACTGCTACTCCTCACACCTGCACTTAAGAATAATATTTACCCCGTCTGTCATCATCATTGCGCAGTGCATACGCTCGTCTTACTCCGCGTCCTCTCGATGATGCCTTCCATTCTCCACTCCCCTCCTGTGTCTTATTAGAAGAGGAAAAAACAGATTGTTCTCAGGATGCTCGTGCAGAACCAAAAGTTCCCCCAGCCGTTCATTTAATTCAATTAGGCCCAACAGAAAACGCACGAGGGTTACGCATGGGTGTGTGTGTGTGTGTGCGTGGGCGGGTGTGTGTGTGTGTGTGTGTGTGTGCAGCGCGTCCTAGATTTTGCCAGAAGATTATTGGACGTGTGTTTGGAGATCAGGATGACTATAGGTGGCTCGCCGCCGCTGCTGCTGCTGGAAAGGCGACAGATGCGATCAGCTGTGTTTAGAGAAAATAGAAGTAAAATCATGCTCCGCAGGGAATCGGGAGTGGCCGGTGTTTTGCTTGTCTTGTTTTCAGAGTTCTCAAGGAGGCTCGGGATTCATTTGCAATGAGATTGGCAACAACTGGTCGAGGATTCTTCAGGGGTTTTTCTTTTTTTTTTCTTTTACCCATGAGAAGAAGAGCGCAGAAAGCTCTTGAATACAGATGCATTTCCATCCATTTGATCTCTTCACTTCTCTGAAATTTGCTGCATCTGCGCTCTTGTCACGCTTTTATGGGTCTGTGCTGAAGATTTCAGTGTAATAATAGGAACTGGCACAGTTGGGCAGCTGTTAGGATAAAAAAACAAGAAAAAAACAAAACGTATATTATTAAAACAGTAACACTGGTAGCCGGGCTCAAAGCGTAGCGGGGAGCAGCTTAGAAGATTTTATGCTTTAGCTAATTTGAAAGTTGTTTAAGTAATATTTGATGTTTATATATTTTCAATTCAATTTTATTTATATATCACAACTAATGCCATCTCAAGGCAATATAAAAAAAAAAAAAAAAAGAAATTTAGTTCAGTCATACATACATTCCAATTGACTCTAGTTACCAAATGGTAAAAATTACTCAATTAATTACTGTGGCTAATAAAAAAGGTTTTGTCTGAACTTTCTGTTTTCAAAGGCAACCAGCACGGCTACCTGTTTTCTTAGCCCTTCATATTTGAACATTATGTAACGACGCATCAGCCAATTTTAAATAGAAAAACTAACTATTAGGTCACAGTGTTTCTTAATCAATATATTATCATTATAAATTGAAGATTCCAATTTTTATTTTATTTTTTCTGTCCCTCATTACTTAGTGGACACAATACTGAGCACATTAACACTGAATCTTGCTTTTCAGAATACTACATTTTCTCTGCTCTACAAACAGCACTTCAGATGCAGCCATTGTTGTTTTTGTGTGTTTGTTGCTTTTCAAGGAAAATTACACTTGTCATCTTTAGGATTTAGTTTCAGACTCAAATGGACGTTTCAAACCCCAAACAATCACCCGAAATGCTGTTTTAATGACTATCGCATAACAGAAAACGACAGGCAGAGACCTAATGCTTTAAAGATTTTACACTTTTTGGCATCTTACAACAACAAACTCCCAGTGAGATTCACGAAAAGGTTCTATAAGAAACTCCCTCACAAAGTTGTATTCACCCAGTTTTCCATGCTGGTTCCCTTCCCCAGCTGTCACTGGGCAAGAGGAATTTGGAGCTTCTTTCTACAAGGCGACAATGGTATCAACTGTTTTCAACTAACGATGACATGATAAATGCATGGAAGGTCTGCCTAAAAAAAAAAAAAAAGCCAAAACATATTGTTGATTTTTTTTTTTTTTTTTTCTGTACAATCCCTATGGAAACATTGAAGTTTGTTTAAGATTTAAGTCTCAGAAAGTTCAAATATGTTTGATTGACAGTTGGTTTGTGAATGAGTGCAACAAGAGCAACTCTGCCCATGTGGAAATCCAGCAGCACAGGAAGCAAAACAGTAGGAGCAGCGGGTCAGAGTCTCCTAGCAGCGTCATAGCTGAACAAATCAAACAGCATGCGATGTTTCCAAATGCTACATAAACTTTGAAAACCACACAAAAGTAAAAAAAAAAATATATATATACTTTAATAACTACTTAGAAAGTAAAACTCTTAAGGTTATTGCTAGTTTCTGAAAACATTCCAGCTGTGAAGTGTCACACTTTCTCAGCAGTGACACCTACTGTTATTACCAGCGCTTGAAAATCGAAGCGGTTTTTGTAATGTTAAATTTGTGAAACGTGTATTAGACTAGACTACTCTACTACAAATTTTGAATAGTTGATTTTTGTAAAATCGCAGATAAACTCATTAACTTGCGTAGATTCCCATGTTACCTCACACTGCCGTCCTTTACATGCATTCAATGTTGCATCCAAATCTGGACAATTTCATCCTGTGTAAACTGACCAGGAAGTGAGCTCCCACGGCCGTCTTCCACTCCCATGATCTTTTCACCTGAAGTTATGTCTGAATTTGCAAACTCCGGAATCTTCTTTCTCTCTCTCCCTGAGCCATCACAGGCACAGATTTTCTGTTGATAACCTCTCGTATCAGGTCTCACATGTTTGCTACCAAGCTTTTATGTGAGCAACATCGTATCTGTCATGTTGTAAAAAGTGCAGCCAATTCAGCTCTTGATATCAGCCGTGTTTTGACAGATGTTGTCTGGTTACCATTCCCAGCCAGTTTTCCTGGATCCGCTTTCTCCTGTCTTAAATTACACACTCATAGCTTCTTAATTTTACTGGCAATACTTTAGATCTATAAAAGTAAGTACATAAATCACATAAAGTTTGCAAAGAAAGAGTTTTGCTTGAACAAAACTCTAGCTTCTTTTCAACCACTTCTTCCATTTGATGAGGGACTAAATGTTTCATACAATTATTGCGATATGAGCCCTTCTTTCCCTTGATTTTGTAATTTTCAACCGCTCAAAGGAAGTGACTCATGAACGTTGAAGGATATTGTCGTTTTTCTTCAAAAGGGACGTGCAGAACTTTGCTGACTGGCCACTTTTCAACCTCAACAAGTTGGAGAAAAGCCACAGAGGGAAACACATCCCAGTTCGAAACACACCGAACCGGAAAACCATTAACATCGCATGCTTTTGTGTCTCACAGCAAAACAAGGACTGGATGGCGTTCTTGTAGTTATGACCTCTCCACATGTGTGATCAGCCATGTTTCATGAACATAAAGCTAAAGCGATAAAAAATAAGAAGGGAAAGTAAATGGTATTATAATGGAAATCCATTTATGTGTTTAGGAAGAGGGTGATGAATTTTCTCGGTGATGGTAAATTGGTTTCATATGCTAAGCTACAGGATGTCCATAAACCAACTGCACATAAATTATACCTGCAATCTCCTGAAATAATGCGAAACCCCCCCCCCCAAATGTTAAAGTGGTTTTATTAGAATTGCAATCAGTTTTTTTCTGTGTTTATTCTAGACTTTATTACCTAGAACTAGCTTGAGTTTTATGAGGTGGGATAGGTACAGAGTTCCCAAAATAGTCTGGGAATTTGATTTGAGATTTTTATGGATGAGGGTAAATATCAAACGAAAGCAGAAAAAATATACTTAGATACTTCATTCCCTATCCTATTTTCCAAAGGCTTCCCTATCCTGTGTTCCATATTTTCCTCCTTCTACTTTGCCATCTGTTTTCCTGTCCTTGTTTCCATCCTGGTGTCTTTTTTATCTAACCCTTCCTTGTGTCATTCTGTCTTTTCTGCCCTGTGTTCTTACTTCCTTTTCTTCTGTTCATTTCCAGAATTCTGTCCTGCATTCATCCCTTATGTCAAAATCCTTGTCCTTCTAGTCTTGCTGCCTTACTTACCTTCTTCCTTCCTTCCTGTCAGTCAGTCAGTCTATCAAATGTTTGCTGATAGATTCTGCCTATCATACACATCTGGCATAAATTCAAGTGGATTTTTTTTGTAGGGAAAAATAGCAATTTTTTTCTTTGTTTTTTTCCCCCCCATCAAACTGTGTAGGAAATCTTACGGAAGAGGGTAAGGGCCACTGGAAAAAAAAATCTCTGAATTCTCAAGGAAAAAATTAATAAATAAAAAAAAAATTATTGACCCAGAAAAAAAAAATCTCAGAAACCAGAATTCAGACTGATGGGCCCCAGCAAGCAACCAGCTTCAGAACCACAGAGACGAGTTGTTGCGGACAGCTAACTTTCTGGAGAAAATGTCTGCTTTAAGTGACTTTTTACGTGCCAGAGGAGTCCTACAGCCAGCCGCAGATCAGTGCAAGTCATACAATTCCCTTTTAAATATTTGCATATATAAACATTATGTCACTTTATATCATAGTTTCTGTCCTCCACTGAACTAAAAGTTACACAATTTTTTTTTTTTTTTTTTTTACTTGAGAATTCTGAGATTTATTAATTTTTTTCTGGGCCATAATCCTCTTCCGTAAAATCTAAGTAACAAAGAAGGTAAAACAATTGAATAGACATTTTTCTAATAGTAATATTCACAGGCTTGCACACAAAAACAACTTAACTAAAATGAGTCTTTTCTCCATCAAGAGAACAGTATGTTTTTGTACTGAGTAAAAGAGAGATGAATTGTAATTATGTATGCGAAAATGGTAGCCAACACATGGAAGTGGTTTCCTTATTTGCTTTGTTGTATTAAGTTTGTTCCAGTTTCTCTATAATGTGTCCAAGATTACAGCCCACTGAAAAAAATAATGAAATATATTTAATTTAATTTATTTATTTATTGTTTGTTTGTTAGTTTTTTGTTTTGTTTTGTTTTGTTATCAGTGAACACACGACATATATCAAACCACAGCACTGCAGGCCTCCATGGCAACCAAGTTGCTCAGTGTCTATTAACTAAGTATCTGCTGCCATCTTGTGGATACAGAGTGAATTTGTTTCTGTTGGTATAATACAACGTCTACACGACAGGTGTCACTGTGTAGCCATTTTCTTTTAACGTCCATGAATTTGGTTCAGTCGCCTTCCAGCAGCTCTCGTTTTAATGGGAATAAATACTCTTTGTTGTGTAAAGTCGCCACTAGATGTCGCCATATTCACAGCTGAAAACCTTTTGCGGTGTCTTTATTTGTTGTTTTTCATAATCAACTGACCTATGTTTGAGAAATACTTAAAGTGATTAAATAATTAAATTTGAATTTAATTCTGCCGCAGATATTTCCACAGCATTGTCTCTGACCATTCTGATGTTTTATTTTCACTAATATTCAGTAAGAAACTTCTGAGAACCTTAACACAAATAAATTAAGGTTGATTTTGAGGGCATTTGGTGACACAAGACTTAATGTATAAAGGACAGTAAAGAAGGATGAAATACAAATCTGGGTCAAACATTTTGTTAAAAAAAATGCTGAAAGTCATCTTTCATTTTCTTTTTTATTTTCTGAGATCATCATACAGGACTCAAATATTCTCTACCAGAAGGAGATTTATTCAGCACGTCTGTGTACACATTATGAACACATTACACATTATGAATCCACAATTACAGCAAGAAAAATCCAAAATCTCTCATTTCTTAACAGTTACAAGATATTGTATAGGACTTCATATCCGCTGGTACACTTTAGCACCTTTGTATGCCTCAGGTTCCCCTCATCTGTGATCAAGTGCCCTTAAACGTAGTGCATACAAATAAACTCTCCTAATAATGTATAAACGTATTCAGAGTTAATCAAAGGCCTGTGATTAATGACTCTTGTGCAGCAAGGTTTTGCTCATAATTCCACTTTCCCAGTCTCAAGAGTTTAATTTACAGTGAAGGTTGTGGAAGCAAAATTGTGTGCTGATTTTATATATATATATATAAAAAAAAAAAATCACTCCTCATTTCAATGTATCATAACATGGGTCTACGGGTTTCTTTCAAAAATGATCTTCACGGGGCTGGCAGCAAGGGGCAGGATTCCACCTCTTTTTCTGCCCTCCCTTGCACTCCTCCACCCTCCTCCACCTCTCCATCCATCCCTCTCCCCTTTCAGTTCTCTCCTTCTGAAAGCACTTTTTTTCCCCCCACCCCTGTCTCTGCACTGTGCCAGACTAGCAGAGGAGTGAAGGAGCAGAAAGAGGAGCGAGAAGAGAGGATTTGACGATCGGAAGAGAGACAGACGGGGCCGAGGGACCATGGCTGCTCTCTCCGCCTTGCTGAAGACCTGGGTCGTCCTGCAAACCCTGTGCCTGGCTCTGGCACAAGTGGTGAGTGGATGGGAAAGGTTGAGCCCTGCTGGACTCAGGGTTGTAGAGGGATGAGGGCCTTCGAAAGGGGTCAGCGGGCTTTGGCTCTCTTGATGCTGTGAGTTCATGTGGAGTCTTAATAGCAGGTAGAACTAATTAAGGAATTGAGGAATAAGGCAACGCAGACCCGAGCTTTAAGAAATGATTGAGGTAGAAGAAGAAACGTTCAAAGTTTTTCTTCTGTCTTGCTGTTTAAACAAGCAGCACTGGACTATTCTCCTTGGATTATCAGCCTCAGGGTGGATGGATTTTTAATTCTTTGAAGCCAACAACTTTCGATTGGAGGATTGTCGATGATAAGGATTTGTCTTTGCCTGTCCTACTCCTTTTTTGGGAAAGTGGACACATATTTCTAAAAACTGAACATGTCTCTTTGTTTCTCTTTGAAGCAAACATGAAAGCCTTTGAAAGACAAACATCAGTGCACACAGATGCAAATTCACACGTCACCTACAGACGATCTTGTTTTTTCATCCTGGAATTTCCTCATTCTTTTTCAACATGGATTACTGTCATTTTTTTATGTCTTGTAAACTTAAATTGATTTTTATTTTATTTTTTTTTTGGTGTATCACACGAGAGACTGGTTGAGGTGAAAAGATTAGGGGCTCAGCTGAGGGGGGGAGATGGGGGTAAACAGTGCCACCCTCATGACCCCTCCCTCCAACATTCCTCCACCTCATTTACTTAACACCATCCCTTTATTTTTAAACACTGCTGTCTAGTTCTGTCGCAGTTCTTCCCCATATGAACTTCTACAGCATTTATATGCTAAATTATATAAATAATAAAAGGGTTACTTGTGCAGCACTTCAAATCAGAGTGCAAATCCATCCTTTTTATTTTTACAGGTTTGCACTCACTTGTGTTAAACAATAAAACTGTCTTGTTTGTTTATTTATGAATACGAATATTCTCCACACGGCACATATTTGTAATATAATTCAAATCTACACAGTCCTTCATGCATTTTCCTTTCTCTCTATCTTCCAGAGGGGTCCGCCCGGACCTCAGGGTCTACCAGGTCCTCCTGGCATTCCTGGCTCGGATGGCATTGATGTGAGTATCCGTCCGCGCAGGTTTGCCCGGTGCACATTCTCACAAAGATCGGTATTGTGGCCGCTTCCTCACCGTGCAGTACCAGAGTTCTACCAGCAGATGGGGCTATAAATAAAAACACACGGGCACAAAAGGGCTCTGTTCCGCACTAGAGAGGGGTCTTTTTAGGAGCCCAGCGCTGAGTTCGTGTCGCAGTAATGTGATACACGCGAGTTATTTAAAGGAGGCAGGTTGTGTGCTGTGCTGTGCTGCTCTGGTGGGGGGCAGGAAGCAGCCTGGCTGTGTGTAGATAAATGTGTTTGCTCTAAAATCAAATGAAATAGGAGGAGGATGTTTTTTTCATTCAGCAAAAATAAAATCCAGCAGGTTGCAGTAGTCGGATTCAGTTTCATTAGACTCCCATGTAATGAACGCCACTCTTGACTGGCGTTTAAATAAATTTACAAAGCTTAATAATGGAGGGGATGAAGGCTTTGAGGCAGACAGTGTGTTATTACAGAGATGTCTCAGTTTTTCAATATAATATATATTTATGGAAAATTACCCTTTTAGCACTGAGAATGCCTAACTTCTGTTTGTGTTTTAAAATGTGGATTGTACACTTTAAAATGTTGGTCAATTGAATAATTTCATGAAGTTTTGTTACAAAAAAAAAAAAAAAAATCCACTTTGTCATTATCCAACCACGTATCAGAAATAGGAAAAAAATTTTTTTAAAGGTTCTTGTTTGTGCAGTACAATTAACACGGCTGTGTGCGTTTCTGCAGGGGGAGAAAGGACCGGCTGGTTCCCCTGGCCCACCGGTGAGTCCCCACTGCGTCACTATCGCTATGAAGGCTCAGTCAAAGTAATCGCAACCTCCGATTCACCTAAACATCAACTGCCTTGCTGTTTGTGTCATTGCAGGGACAAAAGGGAGAGCCAGGAGAGCCCGGCCCCAATGGGCCCCCCGGAGAGAACGGCATTGACGTGAGTGAACAGATTGTTTGGATGGGAGGTAATAAAGCTGGAAGAATATGTGTCAAACAAGAGGTCCACTCAAACAACTTTGAATAGAGATATGGATTTTCATACACTCCAACTACAAACAAGTGGGACTCTGTCTAATAGGCCATCGGAAAATGGTATGGGGATGATATGATATTTTACAAACAAAAATATATAAGGAAAACTAAAAAAAATAACTTGGTTTTTTCTGTGGGGTTTTAATCTCAGTGTAAATATAGCTGTTCCAGAAATCGTCAAGTCGTTTGCTACACAGTGCTGCAACAGAGACTCTTCTCTCAAGTGGGAGAATTTGAAGAGAGCCATTAGCCGTCCACTCCACACATGCACACACACACCTGACCTCTGTGCCTCTTTGGCAAAATGAAAGCCTTTGGAGGAAAAAAAAAAAAAAAGGCAGTTTTCTACAAGCCATGTAAACGATACAGCAAACAAGTGAACAAATAACACCAACATGTTGACTCGCAAGCAAAATATTATGTGTGGTAAGATTGTGAATGTGTGATTTTCTTTTTTTTATTTCTTTTCGTAGAAAATGATTCTCTCTGATGAGATGTGGGAGATTATGCAAGTATGCAGATGCAAATTAAGCCCTATTATTTGTTTACTGCCAAAATTGCAGGTGTCAAAGGGATGATGCTAAAACCATCACAACACTTTAAAAAATATACACATGTCAAGACTCAAAAATGGATTGAGCTCGAGCTGTTTTGCAGAGGGTGGGCCTAAATTTCAGGCGCTAGTTTGTTGTGAAGCATTTGACAAATGGATGACTCAATTTCAGATTTTTGTCGGTGATATTTTTTGTAAAACCAGGTGTTATTTCTGTCCCACACCACAATTATACACCACTTCTTGTTGGTCCATGAAATAAGGAGTTTCATATATTAGAGATTTGACAGACAGTAGTCGGCAGTTCAATTAAAAACAAGGTTCGTGATACACTTCAAGGGGAATATGAAAAAAATAATACCTGGGAGGTTTTACACTGTGTGAACTAATACATTTTTTATTACAGTTGGACACAAAGAAACAGTTAACCTTGTAATTACTTAAAAAAATAAAACTGATATTAAACTGATCTGCAGCTTCTTAGGTCAGTCATTGCATCTTCTCTGATTCAGTCTATACCAGCAGGAAAGTTTAGTTTCACTGGTAAAAGATCACATGCTAACAAAAGCTCACCCATGCAGGCATTCTGCACAGATTTAGCCACTAATCCGCCCTGGAATCTGAAGGTTTATTTCCCAAATACCTACCAGAACAGACTTGGCTTTAATCAAATGTGTGGTTGACCCAGTTGTAAGGTCACTTATGCCCCCTGGACAGCACAGTGTAAGCAATCTGCTTACACTGACTCTTTCTGTATTTCATTACTTTGCCTTATATAAACTATAGCTCACTGATTTTTATGCTTTTCTTTCCATCTCCAGGGTTTGATTGGAGCAAAAGGTGATCGCGGACCGATCGGTAGCCCCGGCCCAAAGGCAAGTGTTTCGGCTGACTATATTATGCACCAATACATCACTGCTGTCGGTGGAAAACATCCATTTCAGGAAGGCATGAACAAGATGCCTTTCACTTAAAGTATTTGTTCAATTTCAGTCCTGGTACGTTGTAGGAGAAACAGTTTTTAGTCATGCATCTCAAAACTTAAAATGAAAATCTTTAGCAGGTCCTTAAATTAAATAGGCTGACGGACTTACATTGTTGCGTGCACCCAAAAGCCAAAATGAAGGGTTAACTTTCCTTCTTTTCTTTAGAAATGAAATGTTTAAATGGCATTCGTGTTTATCCAGTTGTGAGCACATTAGAAAAACAAGTTGAAAATGGTCATTTTAGAACGAGAGAGAGGTTCTACTGAGACCTCTTTCTCGTTCTACCGAGAGAGGTCTCAGTAGAACCTCTCTCTCGTTCTACCGGGAGAGGTCTCAGTAGAACCTCTCTCTCGTTCTACCGAGAGAGGTCTCAGTAGAACCTCTCTCTCGTTCTACTGATGTATACTGTATCTGCAGGCCTCATTAACAAGCTGGACGCTAAAGTTCAGCACAGAAAATCCAGGCAGTAAAATTGTTTGAATGTGTGGCTGGGAGGAATCTCCTTTGAGAAAATACCAAAAACAAAACAATTTTTATCTGAGACATTATGATAAAACGGTGTACAATCTTGAAATGAAGTCAGAGGACTATCATGTTATTGCTAATCTGTAAATGCACAAACTATTGTATAGAGTACCAATGAGTGTAATAATACAAAAATATTGTAGAACAGTATTTTATAGTGTCTATTTTCAGGACAGTAGCATTAAAGCAAGTAGACTTATGCAATGCATTTTTACATACCATCATATATGGCAAGCAAGGCGTTTCTCAGGACTTAGATTGTTAATGTTTTCCATGGTTTCTTGATAGATGTTATTTTATGTGCTGCCTTCAAATGCTTAGCGCACCACACTCGTTAAGCAACACACAGCTTAATTCTGTACATAAATGCTCTACAAGTTTCACACATTTATTACAAGCACTGTTTTCATCCCACAGTCAATTGGACTGACCTTTTTTCACTTGCAGGGTCAACCAGGACCAAGCGGTGAGCCTGGACGTCCAGTAAGTGTCACGTTTTCATAAGAACTCCCAATTAATGCTTCTAGAAATAAGATCAATAAAACTAAGGTGCACCTGTGTAGCTGGTTGTTAAAGCAAGTTAGCAAGTCACAGTACAGCAGCTCAATGTTATCAAAAACCGAGATTTGCTGTGGAAAATGTTGCTGAACTTCCTAACTCAGCATCAAAATTAGGTAGAAGTAGGATACAAGAGACTGAATGTGGCATGTTGTTGGTCTGATTCATAAACTACTGATATATTGGGATTTTGTACACACTACCACTACTGGGTGGGATTTAAAGTTAAGGGTCCAAGAAAAAAGGAAAAAAAAAAGAGAAAATAATCCAATGATTTAACAGACTTGGTTAAATCACAAAGGCATTAGTATCTCAAATAATCTCTAGTTACAATCAAGTGAAACCTTAAAGGGCCACAGCAGCAGAAGTCAACCCATACCATTCCTCAAAGGGAACTGAATCTAAATTTACCAAACCCACTAAAGAAGGAAAATGACAGACCAACAAAATGTTGCATGGACTGTTGAGTTTTGATTTCAGTATCATTCAGGTCGTATAGTCGGAATTTGGTGTAATAGTGTGAAAGCATGTCTCCTGCTTTTTGTCAAAGGTTTAGGCTGGAGGTGGCGTAATGGCGAAGGGGAGATTTTCTTGGTTCAGTTTGGGCTCATAAGTGCAAAAAAAAAAAAAAAAAAAAAAAAGAAGCACCATTTCGACTCCACAGCTTTCCTTGAGAATAGATGAGGACCAACGTCGTCCTTTTAAGACCACAGTGTACCGTTCTGATGACCACATCCTGCAGGTTAATGCACCGTGTCACAAATTTGCGCTCAAGTGGGCTTCTTGAATATGCCCTCAGTGTGACTGCACTGCCCTGGCTTTTAAAGCCACCAGATTTCATTCTGATAATGGAACTTTGGAATGTGGTTGAAAAGCCTATTTGAACTGATGTCCAGCTGATAAATTGGCAGCCATATTTTGTGCATAAAACCCTGAAGAATGCTTCTCACATCTTGAGTTTGTGCCATAATGAATAAAGCTAAATGATGTTTAATTGTTGCACTACTTGTACTGATAAAAATGATGATAAAAATGCTGCTGAGTTAAGATAAAAGCAAGCAGAGACTATTTGATTCATGCATTAAAAGCATATGTTGGGATCTGGGTCGTTGTTAGGAATAGTTTCCACCAAACATGCTTAAATTTGCATTTTTTTTTTAAATCCCTTTTTGCTTTATTGCATTTTTGGCATTGCAAATACCAAAAAGCTAATTAGAAAGAATAAATGTTAAAGGTGAAAAAGGTGCTACAGCTTATCTATGAGCTATTACCGTGTAAATGCTACATTGACACCAAGCCCCTGAAGATTACTCTAAAGACGGCACTGGAGCTCTGGATAATGATGCAAAATAATTACAAAAATGATTTAAGCAACATACAAGAAGGTTGACTTTTGATAGCTTCATGATGATATGGAGTGTCAAAGTATCATTTCATAGGATTTGGTCAAAGGTCACAGTATGTCTGAAAGGTCAACTCGAGTCGACATCCTGAGTTTATGATGATTTGGCAGGACAAGCTAACTTACGGTTTTCAATGCTTATCACAGCTTATCAGTGTTTATCTTTTGTAAATAAGAAGACATTTTCACGACACCTAAGCAATGAGTTACAACTGAGGGAATCTTGACGGTGCTGTATTGTTTAATGCCTCGATGCTTTATTATCAAGCAAATTTCCATCCCAGCTGGCTTTTTTGTCAGGTCTGAATGCCTAACCAGCTGCACCCCCCTTTTAGCTCTCTGAGGCCAGATGTGACATATGCTGCCTTGAACTTATAATAGAAACGATTCACAGACAGCCTCACACACACACACACACGCACACACACACACGCAGGCCAACAGACCAGCTACAAATGACATGTAAGCACAGTCTGATGCCACTAGGTGGTGCTCTGTGTCCATCTTCCTGCAGGTATTCAATGTTATGCTTGGATGCCACACAATAAGTTAATCCTTTGTTCAGCATTATGGGGTGTCCCTGTTTGGGTGGGGGAAGGAGGGTGCTGGGCACCAGCTGTCTAACGCTGCAGTGACACAAGATCCTGCCCAGTGGGCTAAATTACCTCCATGAAGACCTGATTCCTTAATTATCCTGTTGAAGTTGATTCTAAGTAAAAGACCAAGCAAAACAAACTGCCAGATGTTCTGAGTTTGTGAGCACTGTTTACCCTCATTCAATACACACAACACACATGTTATCAAATCATTGCTTTTTTTTGTCATTGTTTAAATTTATAAAGCCTCAATCAGTGCTCTGGTAGATATTTCTGCGTCACAGTAAATTAATCCTACTGCCTCTTTCTGTTCCACACAGGGAGTCGGCCTTCCAGGTCTGGGTGTAAGTTGCATGTTTGCTATTTCACAGAAATGCTTTGACGCTTTTATGCCTTTGCTTTTAAGAGATTGGAAGTACAATGGATATATTCTAATGTTCTTTATTGCACTATTTGTCTACATTGCTTTGTGCGTAGGGTGCCCCAGGGCCAATTGGCCTTCCAGGTCAAATTGGACCGCCTGGACCAAAGGTAGGCCAACACCTGTTTGATCAGCTACATTGCTATTTTGCTTGCTGTAATTCCCGTTTCTACGGATTATCACCCCATTGACCATAATAAAAAGCATCATCCAGTCATATCCAATATGTCTTACAGCAGCAAGCAGCAGACGAACAGCAGAGGCCTGTTCAAGATGAATTTAGAAGTGGCTGAAGCCATCGACATTTATTTAGAAAAAAAAAAGCAGCACGCAAACACTGCAGCCTCTCTACAGTTTTTGGTGGAGTTTATTTGACGTATGTAGGAAGTAATATGGGACTGCAGGTAGTCATACTTTTAATTAAAACTTACTAAAATAAGTCATTAAGACAGCATCAAAGGCCTCTTTATAAGCATAGTATTATATTTTTATTATTTAGAAACCGATACCTAACATCAACCAATTCCAAGCCTGACATCAGACTAGCTTTTTCTCATTACCTCACATACCAAGACTCTGTGAATGACTTACACAGTAACAGTGGCTACTCTTCTAATTTCCAAGTAGCAGTATATTGTAACAAATTTACCAGCGTTAAGTCTTCTTCTTGCCCCTTCAGCAACAGCAGTGCAGTTACTTGTCTTACTATAAAAGGCTCTCACCATCATCTACACCTCACGGTTGCATCAAAGCTAAACAGAAAGTGTTTCTCAATTCTGCCTCCTATGGTTGAAGGAATACATTGCAATCAATTGAGGGCATCACAGTGGAGGAGAAGCTTCTACTTACTGCCACTGCAGCGTGGTATTAGTAATATACTGCGACCATCTATCAGCGCAGCAGTAGAATTGAACACTATTTTTGTATTAGGACTGTTTTTCAGCCATTTGCGGGCCTACCAGTAGAATATAAAGTGCTTTTTGGAGGCAGTGGATGGAGAACTCGTATGTACCACCACCTTGTGGTAGCAGCAGTACACTACAGCTGCATGTATTGGAACAGCTGCAGTGGAACTCAACAGTCTTCTTATAACCGAGCCTGTTTGCTTATTTTAATTGTGGCTACTTTCTGTTATGTCCTTCATGTAGGGTGTTTTGGGACCACCAGGTCCTCCAGGACTCCCTGGACCTCCAGGCAAACCGGTAAGTGTCGATTGAAAATTGTTTATAAAGGGAAATTGTGACCCCTAACCACAAAACAACAAAGTTGATTCTGAAGTAACATTTTAAAATAAAAGGATTTTACTGAGCACGCATATAGTTTGGTGAAAGTAACATTTCAGTGTATAACAAAAGTTTGTACATAAACGCTCAGAAAAACGACAGTAATATTTTTGCTGAAATGGTAAAAGTATGATACAAATTTTGTCCTTTTACTTTAATCAAAACTGTACAAGAAAATGCATTTTTCAAAAGCCTAATAAAAGAAAACTAGGAACTGACTAGATACTTGCATCTCATGCTCATTGGATGCTAGTGCTACCAAGATTTAGACGTCTCCAGTGTCTGTGGTGTTTAAATTAGGCTTGAAGTTGCTTCCGGGGAGTGATTAAGTTCAGCGAGCTGCTGTCCATACGTTAATGAAGAACGGCAGTATGAAGCTCGGGTCTGGTCCGCCTTCCTTTCTCCTCTGTGGCTGCATGAAAACCCTAAATGTTGACAAATGGAGTTCAGCGATAGTTGGGATTCCTCTCTGTTTTGTTCTATTTTGGTGGAACGTTTTAAAGTTGCTTTATGAAATTTTGCATTTCACCCTTAGTTGAGCACATAGAGAACAATGCTGCATTTGGTCACTACATGCTTTAAATAGAACTGAACAGGATACAGTATGTACAAACACTCATACATACTGTATACATATACTGCATAAGTAGATACACTCTGAATAATAAGTGGAGACATTGTAGTTGGTATAACAGCAATCAAACTGTTCCTACACTTGTTAGCCTTTTGCATGTTTCCACTGATATTTTGATAATGCATTCCAAGTCTTGTAGGTTGGAGGGCCTTTTGCCATTACCCTAATCTTTAACTCCCTCTACAGACTCTCTAACAGCTTCAAGTCAAACTTGTGACTGGCCTAGTCCAAAATATGCATATGAATTCCATTCAGACAAAAGAAGAAAACAATTATTTTAAATCTATTTTTACCAGGGTTATGAATAATTTTGGACTCGATGGTATGCCAGCCCTTTCTTTTGCGCAAAACGTCTGCAGCAGTACTTGCAATTAACCACAGTTCTGCTTGGATGATCTTTAAACTTCACAGTTTCCTATGACGACATATGTTTCACCAAGACTGCGGAGATCAGTAAATACGCTAACGGGTGTACGTTAGGCTTAATTAGGCTTATGGTTTTGTCAGTCTAATTGAATGTGCCTTATGTCACTGGATGAGATTACAGGGCAAAATGAAAGGCCTTGACAAACTACTAAGACTGATGGTTGTTTGTTCCTGCAGAAGTGGAGGTTGATATTTTATTCTTTTATTTATTTAATGCATGAAAATATCTGCTGTAACCACAGTGAGCTGTTTGTATAGGTCCCAGCAGACGGAAAGTGTTGAGGCAACCAAAACAGTTCTGAGAGTTAGGCTTTTTTTGAAGGTGCATGTACTCCCCTGTGTGTTTCTCCGAGTGGCTCCGAGAGCGCGGGGGTGGGGAGAGGGAAGGCAGAAGGGAGTGTCTTCACCTAGAATGATGTTCACTGCCCAAGGGAGTGTATTTGTTTAACTTTAGTGCTGTCCTAGGACAAATAAACCCCTATTAGATCAGTGGGGTGTCTCATCTGACTGCAGCGGTAATACATCAGTCTCTAGAGATACCTCACTTCCTAACTTAATCTATAAGCAGAGAGATGGAAAGATAGGGAGAGGAATCGCTGAAAATAATGGGGGGAGTGCTGAGTCAGCGCAAGGGAGGGTGGATGGGGGGAAGGGAGAGGTAACTCTTTTCCAACTGAGGCCAGCAGACTTCCCTCATATTTGTGTCCAAATGCCTGTCTAGGGTCCTCCAGGCAAGTTTATTGGTCTCGAGGAGGGTAGTGCAGACTTGCAGGTAAGATCTTTCACAACTAGTTTCTCACACTTTTGTTTTTTTTTTTTTTGGCACGGTTTCACTTCTGTTAATCCGTATTCTTTTTCTTAAAACAGTGTCCTCTCAACTGCCCAGCAGGACCAAAAGGCCCTCAGGGACTGCAGGGTGTAAAGGTAAGGCTTTACGTCTCGTTGTCTCCCGTTACAAAGTTTGCCGCAGCCCCGTCCTGACTAAAGCGTTGCTCTCCAGGGACACAAAGGGCGTGCCGGCATTCTCGGAGACCCCGGCAGCATAGGGAAACCGGTGAGCTGCGCACTGCACAAGTACCTGTACATGTCCATGTTTTTTTTTGTTGTTTTTTTTTTTATAGTGTTGCACACTCAGCCACTGCTGAGAGCCACAGGAGGCAGGGATTAGTTTTAATGAAGCCCCCCGAGGCACATGACTGCACTAATCTGGCAGCGATTAGTCAGGCCGGAGCTCGGACCTGCAGTCTGCATGCAGCAGCGTGCCAGATGAAAGAGACCGTGCAGGAGCCAGGTACATGAAGGGGAGGATGAGAGAGTCAAGGGTCACGCAGACCTCTCACCTCACCGTTTTAAGCAGAGGTAATGAGCACACCGCGGACTCCTAGGGAACAGCTAGCCGAGTCCGAGGACTTAGCCTCTGATCTTCCCACACAATGAACCTTCTGGCAGAGCTTAGATGCTGAAAAACACTCGGCTCACCGGATAACCACTCCACACAGGCCCGGCTTGGTTTTCAGAGAGCCTGCCTTGACTCAAGGTTGCTCTGTCTTTTCTTCATCTTAAAGACACCCGCCAGGAGCTGTTAACATCTGCAGCAAGCTGCTCAGGCGGAGACTCAGATGTTAGCCGAGCAGAAATGCTTTGCTTCCTGCATCCTAAATCACTTCTGAATGGAAAAAAAATTAATAAATAAAATAAAATAAAAATGCTGAGGGAGGCCACTCATCTTTATCTCTGCTCCAGCAGAAAATAATGTGGAGGTATTGCACTTCAGAAACTGTTAGACAGCTGTTTTAACAGAGCTGCCTGAGAATTATCATACTTATGGTAAGATGGGTTGACTCTCTGGTATGACATGTTCAAGCATTACACTAAAAGTTGAGACAGCAAACTCAAAGGTAAAATCTCTACAGAAACGTGGATATTAGAGTCCTTCTCACAAATACTTCTGCTAGTAGTTAAAGTATAGTAGTATTTGCTCACTAACATAATATTAAAACATGTAGCTTCATTTACTAAGTGAAGCACATTATATTGACTAATGTGAGGTTTTCAAACCTTCGTTTGAAGGTTTGTAGCTATTGAAAGCAACATTTGCGATTTGAATTGTGCATCAAATTGATTAAAACAAATAATATTACAGAAATGCAAAACTATGGTCAACGGTTGTTATTTTCAACAAGAACTATTAAACTGTCAAATGAGCCTCACTGTAGCATATCTTCCAATTTATTAAATATTAACGCATACCATCAGAGGACAAAATAGCAATTTTGACCTGATGTAGCTAACATCATTCAACATGTACCATGCGTGCTGTGACACAGAGTTTAATGAAAGGAAATTTTATAGAAGGTTTTATCAATAATTCTCTTATGCTCAGTTCAGCCTCAGTGTTTTGACTGGCATACATTTTTCACGATAACTTTACAGGGGGCGAAAATGTGACAGTTTCGTACATTTTCTACAAAGAACCAGAAATAAACCGAAAATGAAGAATAAAGGGATGGCCCAGAAACGAATGCAGTTTTATTATCCGGATATTAATTGTTCAAATTATGAAAACTGTAACGGGTCAAATCAAATGAATTTATAAAGTCCATTTCATTGTGCCCAGGAAAATCGTTCACAAATGTAGAATCAGCAAGCTTCAAACTTAATAAAAAAAAAAAAAAAACAAGTTCTTTCCTTCTTTTGACTCATAAGTATGAATTTTAGTTTAAGATTTTCACGTCTTTTGTAGCTGTAATTAAAAGAACTTCTTCTCTACCTATCCTCAAAATCCAAAGTGATTGTTTTGCACATAAAACAGCTAGCCACAGCAAGGTAACTTAATTTTGAAGCACAAAACTCACTTTGAGTTGCCCACCTTCAGTAAGAATGTCAACACCGAAGTTGTTGTTAGCACAACCTTTGTCATCATTTTGAATATTTTCAGAAACCAGTGGTTAGTATTTGCATTTGATTCACATCTTATAATCCCTTTCTGTGAACGTGACTAGGTGCATAGTGTTGACAAGACATAAGAAACCCCGACAGGTAAGGAGAGCCATGACAAAACTCTCAATAAAACACAGTTTTTGTAATCTGAAGATGGCCAAATCCTGTCCACTAAACATATGCGTTCCATTTGAATTCCTGGAAAATAAAAGCTCGAAATGTTGTTAAACCTCTGCTGATCAGCTTCCAGTGTACAACAGCAAGCATCAACATTCAAGTTAAGATTTCCCTCTGGAAATTTCACACCCGAACAACTCTGAGCCCCTTTAACTCCGACCTGCTTTGCATTTTTGCATCAATGTACCTTGAAGTTCATGTGTTTGTGAGGGAAACTGGGATCTGTGTGGGCAAATTTGGATTGGGCCATTAATTTTTGATTAGCTCGCTCTTGCTGGCTAATTAGTTTCAGCTAGAACTTTATCAAGCTTGACTCGGCCAGTACACAGTATACAACCATCAAAGGCCGGTTAAGGCATCAAAAGTAACTGTCTGAAACTGGCTTTGAAAGTACTTGCTATCAGGTTTTAAGTTTTCATGAATGAAATGAACACACACGAGACAAAAATTTGACCTTCTGTTAGTTTGGGAAATTAACAACTAGTCTGGTTTTTTTTTTTCTTTATTTTAAACAGGGACCCAAGGGAGATGTTGGTATCTCTGGGGAACAGGGCATCCCAGGACCCCCGGTATGTCGCAGATTCTAAATTAGTTAATCTACATGATTGTTCAAGCTTAACACAGGAAACTAACATTTGTAGTGCTCTGTTCTCCCCATCCTCAAAGGCACGGCTCTGCCTTACGCCACTGACGTTCCCTTTCCTTTCAGGGTCCGTTGGGTCTGCGGGGTTATCCAGGAATGATGGGCCCTAAAGGAGAGGCTGTGAGTGCCGCGTTTTGTTGTTTTCGATTCAGACGGAGCCTTATTGTCTCTTTGCTCTGCGGATGCGGGGGCAATTCAAATTCTGTGCTAAGCACCAAGTAGGCACAGCCAGCCCGAGCCCCCGTCTATACAAACACCATCCATTACCAGCAATGGGGACATATGGAAATGATGCTAACACAAATCTCTCTCCTTCTCTAATGAGTTGGGGTTGTCTGGGTCCACTGTGACTCCATCTGTAGTTAATGATCCACTGTAGCCATCCATCTTACTGTTAACATTAGCCGAGTTAGCCAAGTTAGCACCCCGGCTTAAAGCCAAAACAAGAGTGGCTGGCTCTCTGCGCTGCTCCCATTAGTGGAGTGAGTTAAGCACTAATTATCCCTTTATCACAATAAATAATAGGCTTCTGCAACTTAACTTTCCCTCTGATCTCAGGTGATTGATGGCACTTTGTTGTTCTTCGGCAGGGCCCTCGTGGATACAAGGGCATCGTTGGACCTGTAGGAATTCCTGGACCTCCTGTGAGAACACACACACGCACACACACACACTTACTTCAAAATAAAGTTCTGATTATTCTAAGGTACCCTTTCTTTTTTCTTGCAGGGTGAGGAGGGACCTCAGGGGCCACTTGGAGACTCGGGAGACAAAGGAGACAAAGTGGGTGAAAGCTCTACAGTCATTGCCAAACAACAACAGTTATCTCTGAAAACTTGATCGGATGGCACCGTGCACACGCTGAGGCAGACACATTTGTTTTCTGCAGGGCGGCCGAGGCATCCAGGGCCCGCAGGGGGCCGTTGGCAAAAAGGGGGAGAATGTGAGTGAAGCCTCTTGTTTGTGTGTTTGCTGATGTTTTCAAAGATCGTGCCAAATAAAGTCCTTTGATTCATCGCCCGCCTGCTATCCCAGGGTCTTCCGGGTATCGATGGAAAAGATGGCACACCTGGCATTCCTGGAATCAAGGTAAGCGTGCACCTGCTGCTGTGACGATCAGAGTCTGGAAAAAATGACACATGTTTCATCTAATTCTTTTTTTTTTTTTTTTGCTGTATTTTTGTGTAGGGGGCTCCTGGGCAACCTGGAATACCCGGCCCTCCTGGTCCTGCGGGGACGGCAGTAAGTGATATTTTTTTAAATATATATATATATTTTTATTTACAATTGTGCAACGTTTTCATGCACAATTTGCCCTATTTGTCTCAGAAAAAATCAAAGTCCAATATTTATTTATTTTTTTATTTTTTTTTTATTTGTGCAATCCACCCACATAAATTACTGCATAAATTGGAAATAATTAGATTTTATTTATTTATATTTATTTTATTTGCTTTTTTACAATTACAAATATGACAACATTATCCACAAAACCACCCAGATATAGTTGGCTACCCAAGTGGACAGGCTGGGTGCAAAGGCATCGATCTGAGAAGCAGACACATCGTTGCCATGGTGAGACATGGTGGTGGAAGCATCATGCCGAAGGGCTCAATCTCAGCCAGTTAGACTGATGGGGAGATGAATGCAGTAATTCTAGAGGAAGACGTCTTGGAGGTAACAAAAAACTGTGAGACTTAAGTGGAGGTTCACATTGCAGCAGAGTAACAACTCAGAAATACAACTTTAATACTTTAGATAAAAACCGTATTCAGGTATTAGAATGCTCCAATGAAAATCCAAATCTAAATCAGTGGGACGGCTGGAACATTATTGTTCGCAAACAGACTCCATGTGATCTAACAGGTATTGGACAAAATCCATTCAAATCTGTGACTGGCATAATGTGAAAAAAACATGCGAGGTACTCCAGACTTTAATTACTTGATACTTTTCTCCATCTCGACTTCAAAAATAAAAAAAAAAATAAAATAAAAATTATGGAAAAAAAAAATGTTGCGGTAGGTTGAAGCAAACTGATAAGTTTGAGTTTCGGCTCTGTTTTCTGGGCAGTCGTCCAGGGTAACAGAGACCCTTTGACCCACTCTGGTTTGGAATACGAACCACCTTGAAATGGCTCTCTGCTGCCTCCGCAGACCATTCATCACTATCAGGCCGGACAAATGTGTGTTACTGCGTGTGTGTGCGTGTGTATATGTGCGTATCTGCATTATTTTGACTAAGAGGAAACGAAGCGCGAAATGCACACTTTGCTGTGTGATCGCTTCTGTGACACTCGGGCTGCGACAGACTCCTTGGATTTTTTTCTACACACTTAAACACAAACGCACACAAATGAGCAAGGCAAAGCGTTTTGGCCCTGGTTCGCAAAGGTGGCTTTGTTGTGCTCAGACATTTTTTGCCACTTCACTGATATGAGTAACACAATCAGGTTTGCACCGTCGGTTTTGCCCTCTGCGTTTCCAAGCTGCACACACACGGAGTTTGGATTTGCTGTTTTTTTAAAAGCTGTTCTAATTCTGTCTGCAGGGTTTGCCTGGAACGCCGGGGGGGAAAGGGCAGCCTGGAAGAAAGGTATGCTATTACTTTTTTTTTTTTTTTTAAACATTTCTGTTTTATTTAATACTGCATTTTGTTGCTTTTTCAGGGGGAGCCTGGACCAAGGGGCCACAGTGGCATGCCTGGTACTCCTGGTCCTTTGGTGGGGAATATAGAATTTTAAATTTATGCATATGTGCACACATAATTATTCTTTTTTTGTTGTTGTTGTTTTTCCACTGGCGTAAAGCTTTAATTGGATCGAACATTGAGAACAATTGTACAAGTTTACTGTCTCTCTCTTAGGGTGAACCAGGTATTCCTGGAGAGCCAGGTATGGAAGGAGTTCCCGGACCTAAGGTAAAAACTGATAAAAATAACTGACAACAATAATGAACAAACAAACAAACAACATATGAAATAGATTAAGTTTGTATTGAATTGCCATTGTTAATAAATTTGATGATATCAATAAGTAAGTAAATAAAACCTTCCCATTTTCTATTTCATTAAGCCACAGGGCTAACCTCACACCTATTTCTGCAGGGTGACAGAGGACAGCGGGGACCAGTGGGGCCACAGGGATCAGTCGGCAAGCCCGTAAGTTGCATTATATAATTATTGAAGCGTTTTTGTTTTTTTTTTAAAGATGATTGCAGAGTGAACACTAAACACTGTATTTATCTTTTCCAACAGGGGAGCAAAGGAGAAAGAGGGCCTATTGGAATCCCAGGCCCACAGGGTCTTACTGGGACTAAAGGGGACCAGGTTTGTGAACAATTTATGCAAGGAAGAAAAAAATGCAAATGTAAAATTATCCATACATTTATAATCTAGATATTATTAGATAATAATCTAATGTAGTTTGCAGGCCTGACCATTGGGGGCAGTATTTACTAGTGAAACTAACTCAGATGAGGTTCACTGTAGATCATTGAGTAAGGCAAGCAATATAAATGATAATCCAAGCGTCCTCATTTTCCTTGTTTCGGAGATGAGACAACATTTTTCTTTCCTCACAATCTCTGGTGTCAGTGGCCTCAATCAATATTTAGCTCTTGTGCGTTTGGAAGGATATTAGATTCTGGATGTAGCCACAGTCGCATGTACCCACCTCTCTCTCTCTCTCTCTCTCCCGCTCTCTCTCTCTCTCTCTCTCTTCCTACCAGGGCTTCCAAGGAAAAGTTGGTCCGAAGGGAGACATAGTGAGTAGAACTTTCTGCTTCTTTTTCAAAAACGAGCTGGTCAGAAAACCAGAGCTCAGTGCAAGATGATTTCCCTACATGCATCCCCCGCTTTGTTCTGCTCTTAGCTCTCTCCTCTCTGTTGCTTTCAGGGCGACCCGGGTGTTGAGGGACTGGCTGGCGAGAAAGGCGAAAAGGTAAAGACGGGTGAAAGCCGCGTCGAGCTCCTTGTTGATTGGTACTTCAACGAAGTCTGTGGATAGGGAAGATTCAAACACACAGCACAGCGAAAACATGAAAAACACCGGCATAAAAATGTCGCCACCTTTTGTGTGGATACATTTTTATACGTTTGTTTACCAAATTCCATTTTGATAGTGAAGTCATTTGTATACATATCCCTTGATATTCGTCACATTTTCCCCACAAAATTATATTTTGGGGAAATAAAAAAAAAAATGGCTTCACGGAGTAATGCTTTCATTTGCTGTGACAGGGTTTGTCTGGTGAACCCGGGCCCAAAGGGCAGGTGAGTGGACGAGATCGCCGTTCAGCCGTCTCATTTTATGAGTCTTTCCTCCTGACTGCTCTTTTCTTCACAGCAAGGAATTAGGGGGGACCCCGGACACAACGGCCCCACTGGAGACCCCGGGAAACCAGGGGATCCGGGGCCGCCTGGGCTGCCGGGCCCAAGGGGACTCAACGGAGAGAGAGGAGTACCCGGCGTACCGGGCATTGCTGGACCAGCAGTAAGTGTTTCACTGTGACAACATTTCTCTTTTCGGTTTATTTCACTAACGGGACGCTGAGGCTTCTCTTGCTCCCTCCAGGGGCGTGACGCAACCGACCAGCATATCGTTGAAGTGGTGCTAAAGATGTTGCAGGGTGAGCATTAGCATCTGGAAATACACCTTTGATGTCTGTAGGGTGGATTAGAGGAGCTCATTTCTTTAAGAAAAAAAAAAAAGAAAAAAAAAAAGGCTTTTTAGCTTTTGAAGCGGTCTGTTGTCTTAGGAATCACTATTCGATTTTCTGGTACAGAGAGACTGCAGGCCGTGGCAGTGAGTGCCAAAAGGGCTGTGCTTGGTGGTGCGGGTGTAATGGGATCTCCGGGGCCTCCTGGTCCACCGGGGGCACCTGGCCCCCAGGGGCCACATGGCTTACCTGGCACCCGTGGTATCCCTGGGATGATTGGAGGACCTGGGCAGATTGGAAACACTGGACTAAAAGGTAAAACACCACAGCATTGGAGTGAGATGAGATGGTGCTTATTGTTGGCTTTTGCTAAAGTCGGTAATCTCTTTGTCTTCGTCCAGGAAAGAGAGGGCCAAAGGGAGAGAGAGGAGATCCAGGAAAACCTCACCCAGGTCAACCAGGACCTCCAGGGATCCAAGGTGACATTTCCTTTTGTAACTGAAGTATGCAAAGATTACACTTTTAAAGCACCTTGCTTTAAAAATTAGTTCCAAAAACCTTCAATTTTGGTTTACCAAGCCTTAAATTGTGTCTGTTCTGAACTTGCAACAAATGGAATAAGGGAATAAGAGAAGGAGAATTACTTCTTAAACTTGTAATCATGTGCATCATAAGTTCTGTCACAAATCTCCAATTGTTGGATTTTGGTTTCAGTTTCAATAGAACGTCATTGGTTATTTATTGTAGGAGAAGTGACTGGACAATTAAGTATTATGACTGTTTTAAAGTAAAAAAAACTGAGGAAACTGAATAACCTTTGACATTTTGATAACACTTTATTTAAAGGGGCGTGCATAAAACTGGCGTAATACTGAACATGAAAAAGTCTTCATGAATGTCTATGACTGTTGTCATGAAGCGTCATTCGGTATATGAAAAGATTTGGTGCTCGAAATGCCTTCGATTGTTGAGACCAGGTCTGATGGTTCCTCAGTTAGACTCAAGAAAAAATTTAAAAAACTGCCTTGGTGTTTGTTGGTCGGTGACTCTCAACCACCGACTAGAAGTTTTACATCACCCTTATATACCATCAGCAATAACAGTGAGAGGCTGCTTCTTGTCCTCCTATATTTCCCATCAACTTCAGAAGCTGCACAAACTTTGCCACTGATGGCGATGTAGAGAGCGCCGAAAGCAGCTGCTATAAATAACACGTCTGACATTTCTGCACGTTTTATTGCATCCGTCTCCAACCCTCAAATAAGCGTCTTTATTTGGACAATTTCTGCGGCACTTAGTTTTATATCTGTCAGTAACAGTTAGGGGCTGTTACCGAGGAGCCAGACATCCAATAAAACATTTCCATGTGACCCCACAACAAAGTAAAAACTGAATTTGGTCTTTTAACAACAAACCCCAAGTTGTGCTAAAAGCTATACCACCAATTTTTATTTTATTTTTTGTCAACAAATCAGCACAATTTTGTACATGTTGGCAGTTAACATGTTATCTTTAAAACGTAATTTAGCATCGAAGTCACAAAATAAAGATGTTTCAGTTTGCAGCAAGACATAGAGGCTCTTCCAGCTGCTGCCATCAGGCAAGAGATACAGAGCAATAAAAACCAGGACAAGTCGCCTAAAAAACACTTTCTATCCGATGGCAATCATGGCATTAATTTAAAAGCATAAGAACTTCTGCTCTTGACACCACTCTGTTAAAAATGTAAATTCTGTAAACTCTGCGACACCTCCTGGCGCTGCAACCATCTTCTGATGTCTATTTAGTTCTCGTTTTGTGCTGTTTCTTTCTCTATCTTTTTATGTATGTATATTTATATTGTGTGTTGACTTTATCTCGAGTCAAGCAGAGTCTCAGTCTCGTTGTAATCTGTTGATGACAATGACAAATAAATCTTATCTTATCTTATCTTAACTGGTGGAAAACAAACTCAGTCAGATTTAGTTATTTGCTGGAGAGTTGTGTGTTGAGGATACATGTCCATACGTTAAACTGGTTGGTGTTTACGTTACATTGTAATAACAGTGTACTCCTTTGTTCTCTCATTTCATGTATTTCATTTCACTTTGAGATAGCTTAGTTCTTCACTCGTCCTGTTCACTTAAGGAGCTACAAGCACCGATGATGAAATATTGAATAACTACGCTCTTGAGAAGATGTTTGGTCTGTTGCTTGACGTCGGTTCTATCGGCTTTGTACAACCGGTTTACAGGAAACACGTTTGTTCAGACGGAAGCAAAATGGAAGAAATATGGAATCACCCAATCATTGGCATTTGTAAAATCAAACACCTGACCTGATGTGAGAAATGATTTTCTCAACTAAAAAACATGAATGTTACATCACTGAATTAGAATGGTTAATGCCAAAAGATTTATTAAGTTGATCATGAATCCACTGTGAAACTGAAAAGGCGAAGGAATATCATCTGCAATTGGTCTGCGCAAAACACAATTGAAAAATGTACCATCGGCAGAATAGTGGTGATTTCAATTTGTTCCTTGTAGTTGGAGTTCACTACTTAGAAACACATGTTTGACCTTTGAGTTGGGTTCAATACCGATTGAATTACCATCGCAGAATGTATCGTACAATATCTGTGATTGTTAAGTCTGTATTTAAAAACACTCAAACTGAACAGAAATGGCTAATATCGGTGACAGTAGTTGGCATCAACACAACTTTAAACCAAAAAGCACTCAGTTCAGGAATGACGTCACTCCAGACAGATCAAACACATCAGTGTGCCTTGACACGCTTCTCCGATGGATTGACGCAACTTTCAAATTTTAACACAGATGTTGTCATGTGAGCAAATATGTGTTCCAAAAGGTTTTAATTAAGCTTCATAATTTTTCAGTGGAAAACGTTCGTCTCGGTGCTCAAAATAAGTTCTTGGTTGCTGCGACATTTTCACCTCAGCACAACATAAAAGTATCAATGTTACTGCATTTACTAAGGGTTTTTATGGACCACTTGAAAATGTCTATTAAAAAAAATAGAGAGCTGCACAGGGAAGGGAGAGGTAAAGAAGACAAGAGAGACAATAAGGCCACTGAAGGACTTGGTGTTATGTCTGCCGCTATCAGATAGGATCCTGAGAGGAATTTCAAAGGCGTCGTTAACTCCAGCCATTTAACAGATGCTCCTGAGTGGGGATGTGAAAGGACTGCGACAGCACAAGCTAATTCAAGCTAAAGGAAATCCGTTCTGTTCCGCTCAACTAGGCGCAAATTAAGTAAATGAATGCCTTTCCTTCAGTGTTAAGCAATGTGCCTGCTTGGCTTTCGGTCACCAACTTAAGTTTCTCTTATGACCTTCCGACTTCACAGGTCCTCCTGGCGTTGATGGCGTGGCTAGAGACGGCAGGCCTGGAGAGAGAGGACCTCAGGGAGCCGCTGGTGAGCCGGGTCACCCTGGCAAGGCAGGACCCCTTGGTCTTCCCGGGTACTGCGAGGCAGCAATGTGTCTGGCAGCATCGGCGTACACCTCGCCGAGATTACAAGAGGCGGGAACGATCAAAGGACCCAATGTTTAGAGGCTCTCCTCACGCCCCCCCCTCCCCCCCCTGCCCCCACTCTCTCTAAATCAACTGTTGGAGGGAGGGAGGGGAAGAGGAAAGGGAGAGACTGCTCTCCTCAGTTGGACAACATCAGGAAATGAGATTTGGGGGGGGGGCAATGATAGGGCAGCAACTGGCTGTTTAGCTACCCCCCTTTCCTCCATCTCTCCTAGATATTACAACTGGAAGTTTTTTAACTGGTGGGATATCATGATCTTAATCCCACACATCACCATGACAACACCAGCTCACAAGCCACCCACATCCTTAAGAATTCTCCAGTGTTTTTTTTTTTTTTTTTTTTTCCATTTTTTTTTTGGATGATGTCAGTGTCAGTCCTGTCCAAATGCCACACTCCTTTCCTTGGCAGTGAGACTGAACCTCCACGTCTCCTACCTACCGACACGCTGCCTACAAGCCGAGAGATGCGGGGAAAAATAAACGGTGAAGGGTGCTTTTCTTTAACAACACGATCACTTGAGGATGCGATAACTTGTGTGTTCTTGAACATCATTTTGCCTCTCTTTCGACTGAGACGTCAAACCTTATAAATGTACAATAAGGACCAATAAATGATTGCAGCCCAAGTTTTCACTCAGTACTGTATTATGAAATGTATCCCCTGATCTGTAAGCTTGAGTGAAATCCTTGATTTAACTCATGTAAATTGCTTCCCCCCCCCCGTCTTCCTCTCTCCTCACCCCTCCGCTTTCCACCTAAGTCTCATTTTAGAACCTAACGACAAGCTTTATCTCTTCCCCTTGTTGCCAAGCAACAGCATATCCCAATAGGCACTCCCATCTCCCACAATGCAGTGCTGTAAATCTTTGTAAATGTGTGTTGATTATTATGTGCAGGAATACCATGCAGAACTCTCAGAAATGATGACTCTTCCTCGAAACAATTAGCTATCGGTTTAATTGTGCTTTCCATGCCACTGTCAGATTTCTACAGGATTACTGATTTATGTCATTAAAAAGAAGTTATTTATTGTTCTTGATAATAATCACCTGTAAAGAGAAGAGGGAGGGTTCACTTCTGGATGTTCATTCTTCCCAAACCAATAAAGAGGAAATGTTTTATAAAATCCAATGTTCTTCTGCATCAATGTTGGGAAGGTATTTAGTCTCTTTCAGAGCCTTCTCTCTCTTGCTATATATATATTTTTGCAACGTTAAAATTATTGATTAATGCCTTTAAATAAACTCCCTTGCCTCACATGTTCAGCTTTTAGCAACATTTTTGGTTTACTGAGCCCTAGAAGTCGCCTAAAAAAACGAGCTCTACACTACTTTGATTTAGTGTACACCAAGAAAAAAACTGCACAGACAAAACGTTAAGAGTTCTTGTGAGGAGACAAGCTGTTGGTACCAAACGTACCAATCCAAAACCTCACAAAACGACCTACAGAAACGTACTGCAGGAATAAAATAGCTGCGCTTCCCCACTGGGGAAGGGTCGAAGTGTGACTGAAAAATTAACTCCAACAAAAACTTGCTAAAATGATAAGAATGTCCACAGAAAATAACTTAGAAGGGAAAAAGCAACAAAACATGCAAAAGGTCATGGTGACCACCAATGCAATTTTAAAAGGTATTCTGAACAACAAACGGAACAAATTAAACAACGGTTAAGTAAAACGGCTTCTAGTCAGATGCTACATGGGGATACCAGCTAGAGGCTCCGTTTGCATTTCTGGATGTGTAGACATTCAGATCCAACGCTGCTACATAATGGATGCCCTTCAAACATTGACTAAAGCAACCTTTGACTAATTGTCTACTGTAAGGAAATGTGACTGATGTAAATCATATCTACTGGCATAAGCTTGAGAGTTTGGTTTGACCTGTGGTCATAATTTATATTGTGAGTCCACTGGGCTGGAAACAAAAACAAAACCCTCAAAATTGGATGTAATGACAAAGACTTCAGAAAATAACATGCAGTGAAATTTGATGGTGGCCTTTGTCGTATTTTATTCTGGTGAAAATACGTCTATAAATATATGTGTTAAATTATTTTCAACAGTTAATTTATGGGATTTTTACTTTTTTTTATTTTTATTTTTATTGAAGTTATCATAGTTGTATGGAAACTCCCAGGTGTAGGCAAGAGAGATGCAGTTCTATAATAAGGATTTATAGGAAAATGCAAAAACCCCCCCCAAAAAAAAAACAAAAATGGAGATTCAGAGGAAGTTACTCAGGAGAAACAGGAAGCATGGGGGGTACAGCAATAAAATCCAGCAAAGTGTGACATGAAAACAGACGTTACAATGCCGAGGATAAGTGATTAGGAGAATGATTCACAGGTGAGATAATTATCTGAATGCGTAACAGCTGTGAGACAAGCCTGAGGATATAAGAGGCTTACATTGTACCCATAATGAATGCGAAGGGATCTGCGGCTAAGAAACTAAGAGCTACAGAAATTGAGTAACTTTACAGACACAAGACTGCGATGACGCACAGAGTAACTTCAAAAGGTCACATGGCACAAATATAAAAGGCAAGACTTTAACACAAAACAGGTGCATATTTAAAGGACAGTAATAGGAAAAGTAATGAGCGCGCATTAAACGTTTTCAAAGAGAACAAAAAAAAGGAAAGACAAAACATTTGCTACGGTGCAAACTAGTAATTTTAGACATGCTCTCTAGACAAGATGAAGGGCTTTCAAAAATCTACATTTTAGTTGCCGAGCAACTAAAATCTTAATTATTTGAGTTGCATTTGGAAATTACCTCAAAGCACAGATTTAAATGGGGTACTTGGAGATGCTACACAATGAAAATAAAAAGCTGGGAATTTAAAAAAAATTAAAAATTATTTGGCAAATGTATGCTGCTGTTTGTGACTGACCTAAAATAAAAAATAATAATATGTGAGTTTAGTTTGATTAAATGTCAAAGTGATTGAGAAAAAAAAGTAAATAAAAATTTATTTGTCCTTTAATACAGTGTATGTGTTTTCAACTTGTCGTCTGGTGAGCAACTATAAATAAAAACACACACAAAAAAAAGAGGAGAGTTTGTTTGAAAAGCATTTTAATTACAGTTTTTAAGAAACAAAAGCATGACCACGGTTCAAAGTTCAAACTGGTGGAAAAAGTACAAAAACCTGTGTTGTTCAAACTTCAAAACTATGATATTGGCTGAAAGCAACGTCGCATATTGACGTTTTATTGACGGAAGATTTAACATTACTTTGAAACATCGGTAACTAACGAGGAACAAATAAAACAGTAATGTGTACAACAACAATCAAGTGATTGGGACATGAATGTGAAAATGTTCTTGCTGAAATGAAGAGTGAGGATTGGCTGAGCTGCATTTGTGACATAATTATGATGAAGTGCATCAAATGCCTATAGTTTAACCTTATTCTCCAAAAATAAAAAAAAAATAAAAAATGTAAATAATACAGAGTGGTTTTCATTAGAGCCAAACTGGAATAAAATATGCAATCAAATTGATGAACTTTATTGACACAGACACAAAAGCCAATTTGTTTTCTGTCTAAATACAAATTACTTCTATAAACAATTTGTCTTTCACTGAACTCATTTTGTTTTTTCATTTGAAACCTTATAGACAAAAAAAAAATAAATCCATTAATATTTTATTTTTGATTTTTTGCAAAATAACCACTGGCATTTAAAAAAAATAAAATAAAAAAGGAAGCTCTGAGTTGTATCAAAAGCCAATATATATATACATATAAATATCTACAAAACAATCCATCAAGGAAAGTCTGCCTGATACGTGGAATCTGTTTCAAAAGAACTAAACTGCATTTCCCAGCATGCTGTCCGTTAGGCGACACACCTCACTCAATTCAACCATGACAACATTAGAAATGCATGGGACCTACTCTAATGTAAATGTTTGAGGACTGGAACAAAGATAGGAGTAATGGAAGCAACATACTAAAATCTATTTTTTTTTCCCTGCTTACAGAATTAGACACACAAAATGACCAACAGAAGGAAGAATGGGGGAAAGAGAAGACAGAAGTCTGAATGTATGAAGGAAAGGAAAAGACAGATTGTGACTATTTTCTCAGTTTGCTCTCCTGAAAGCAGGAAAAGATGTAAAGCGTAGTGGGGGAAATGAAAAATCTAAGGGTGTTAAAGCGCTGATCTGGCATTTTTAAGGGTAGAAACAAATGGTTCAATAAGAATTTTCTGTCAGTGTGTCTTTGCAGGCCTCAGTTCCAGCGGGACTCTTTTTTGTTAAAAAAAAACAAGAAAAAAAAACAAACTTTTGCTTTCTGCCATGCGGCCTTACTGAATAACTTTGGGTCCTTGTCTTTGGTTTGCTTCCTTCCCCGAACACTGTAGTCTCTTTGTTCCAGCCCGCTTTCCCTTCATCCTGCAGAATCTTACCAGGGGCCTTTGACAGGTGGGCCCTTGGGGCTGTAGTCCACTTGATGGCTCATACAGTCCGCAGGATTACAACGGCCTTCCTTTCCTTTGGCTCCAGGCTGTCCAGGAGAGCCTGGTATCCCAGGAACACCCTGCTGGCCAACAGGTCCAGGAGGTCCCATTTTACCATAACCTGGAGGGCCTGGAACGCCTAGGAGCGAAGACAAAAAAAATTACAAGAAACATCCTCAGTAACTGTCTTTAAGCCTGGAACAACACTGAAAGAGAAAATAACCTCTCAAATGACCATAAAGTAATTTGATTTCAACATTTCAGTGGACATACAGTGTCTTTAAATAGCATCCCATATTTTTGGGGGTTTTTTCCCCCCCATTTTGCTTCACATAATCAAGAACTTGAATGACTTTTAATTAGATTTCATTTAGTATACCAACACAAAGTAATACGTAGCTGTGAAATGGACGAATTACTGATTTGGAAAATCTGTCGCAAAAAATACAATATTAAAGATGTGGCATGTTATAACTTCCTCAAGTTAAATGAATTCATTTACGACAGGAGCAGAAACACCGGGAAACAAGAAACTGTAATCGTCTGTAAAAAGAATAAGAGATGTCCGCTTCAGAAATGACATTAAATATGTACAAATCTGTTGTAGTTGTTGCGCTACATCTGTTGTAAAAACTTGAGCCATTTGAAGTGTTTTTCCACTTCCGTGAGAGCACGTTTGCCTTTTTAAGCTCAAAATTTATCAAACAGCGCCGTGTGAAATGTTGGCAGCTGCCAGTCTTCCAACGTAGCCGACACTATCTGAACCTGTGACAACTAAGGATTCTTGGATATGACTGATATGAGTGGAAGTGGTTAATTGTAATTAGAACACAAACTGGCAATTATTTCATCACATTGCCAGTTTTTTTTTTTTTTTTTTTTTAAATCATCAATCAACGCAAACACTTTAATTAGTGGAAATGACTGAAATATGAGCTAATTCTGTGCGCAACATCTGGCGCAGGTTGGACCTGCTTGCAAACTACTGTGGAAATCTAGTAGGGAATTGACTGCTGCTAAGTCAATGCACCACTTTACTAAAAGTTAGCTTGGCCTAATTATTCAAATTTTTTTTTTTTCAAAGAACCAATTGGAAGCATCACCTGGTGCTCCAGGTGGTCCCACGTCTCCCATCTCTCCAATACCCTTGTCACCCTTTACTCCAGGCGGTCCTCGAGGTCCTATGGAATTATTATTATTTAGCATAATCTTGAAATAATAATAATAATAATAATAATAATAATAATGATAATAATAATAATGATTTTAAAAAAAGAAAAAAAGAAAACCCATTCACCGGGGAGTCCTTGTCCTCCTGGGCGTCCCTGTCTACCGAACTGTCCTGGGACTCCCGGAGGACCTTGAGGTCCAGGAGTGCCCGGAACACCATCTTTTCCTGGGGGCCCTGGTCGGCCGGGTGATGCCACCATTTCTACTGGCATCTGCATACGGGACATATAGTAGCCCATTCTCTCTAAGAAGAGGGAAAAGAAATGGGGGAGCAAAAAAAAAAAAAATATTCAACAAAGACAGAGAAACTTGTATTTCAAAGAATTCACAGAACTAGTTTCAACAAAAGGCTCAATTTAGAAAACGGTTCATTATGCACAGAAAGGGTCCAGACATCTGCATGTGCTTGCGAACGCTCTCACCATCGAAGATCTTGATGACCTGTTGTCGAATGAAGTTCTTGATGTCGTCGTAATTAACAACTGCCTATTAAAAAGGCAGAAAAAGAAAGTTTTAGTGGCTAAAAAACAAACAAACAAACAAACAGGCAAACATTAATGAAGGGGAGGAGTAGAAAATGTATTGTTTAAAAAGACAATACATTCAATACAGCACATATTGAGTATAGAAATGATCTGTGGTTGATTAAAATTTAAATTTAATTTAAAAAAAAAGAAAGAAAAAAAAGGAATGAAAGTGAATCTCACATCGTTTCCTGGAGACCCAGGGGAACCTGGAGGTCCCGGTAGTCCATCAGAACCCGGGCTTCCTCTTTCCCCTCTAGGGCCGACCGGCCCCATCATGGGTTGGGCGTCCTTGCCGAGATATCCTCCTCCGCCTGGGGGCCCCGGTCTACCTCGTTCGCCTGGAGAGCCCCTCTGTCCAGGGGTCCCTGGTTCTCCCTGTAATTCAACACACATAACTTAAAGATAAGAGTTTACAGAGAGAGAAAAAAAAACTGTACTCTATGTCTTCATAAGATACATTCTGAACGGAAAAGAAGAGTTTGCTATACCAATATGGCATGAATATAAGAACATGTGCTTAAGTATAGCATGGGCTTTTCCTTAAATTTGGCAAATTTGATTTGCCAAATTTAAGCACCCCTTGTCCTACTATTAGAAATGTAGAGACAAGGAGTCTACTAAACCCTGCAGGGATATAAACCGGAACCGCTGTATGTACGGTTGAGGACGTGTGATGTCATTTCTCTCCTCTTCCAGAAGGCAATGAGAATCTTGATTGCCTTCAGAGAGGATCTATAGAGATTTTCCAAAGAGGAACGGGCAAAGATCTCTATCGCTGTATGCTTTAAACTTTGTGGATATATTTTTTAAGTATTTTTGAGGTTATAAAGTATGTACAGTTGAAACAACCTTGTTATCAAAGTGGATAGACAGGACGTATTTCCAGCAGACGTACCGTCAAACTAAATGTTGGATGTTACAGTGACATTAGAATAATGGATTTATTTATTACTACTATACATATGAGACCTACAATGTGATCTAATCTTCTCCTCTTTTTTTTTAGATTTTTTACCCAGCTCAACCTGAACGTCTATGTTCAAATGTCATTTTCAAAATAATATTCATTAAGATTTTGCTATTTTAAGAAGCGAGCCTTTTCTTAACGACAGCTCTGCTCCTGCGTCTCTATCGTGTCCCACACAGCAGCCGGCTCGCCATTCAGGCCATGTAAACACCCTCAAAAGCAGCCCCGCTACATTAGCGACAGTGATTTATCGAGGACAAAGCGGCCCATAATGGACGTCTAATGTTTACACGTCACCGACAGACGAGCGCTTCCTGAAATAGAGACGAGCGAGAAGAACGGAGGATCCCGCTCTTGTCTTTCCTCGCCGTTCTGCACCGCTAAAACCCTGACAATGCTGTCCTGTCAGCGTGACAAATAGCCTCATCTAGCATCTCCCCTCATGCTTAATAGCATTATCCCAGAGGCTGAAGAATAACTCTATCACTGTGCCCACCTACTGTAAGCCACTGTCTGCGCAGAGATCCAACACACTCCCGGGCCAAACGGCTAGGGGGAGTCTGTCGAGTTTCTCAACCGGCTGCCCGTCTGATGAGTGAAGTGAAGCGAAGAGGGCGGAGGTCGTTTGGTCAGAGGGTTAGTGAACTGATGACTATGTGGGTGCAGAGCGGGCAGAGAGAACAAACGCTTTCAGGAGCATCGTGTGCCAACAGAAGCCTCCCCGGGCCGTGGCACAGCGGAAAAAAGCAAACTCTTGCCGATTCCAGATAGTCTGAGGATGTAATGGATGTCTGACGCTCTGCTTGTTAACACACACACACACTGTATCAAGACATCACCACGCCAAGCTGAGTCATCCCTTACCTTCTGACCTGGCTGTCCGCTGTCCCCCTGCAGGCCTGGTGTTCCCTGCCACAAGAAGAAACAGAATACAGTGCTGGATTTTTTTTTCTTTCTTTCTTTCTTTTTACTAGAGAAACGTTACATTTGTGCCACTCTTTGCAAAGCTCTTAATGCTCAATCACAATGGATAGAGTATCTCCAAATAGACATTTCTCTGACGTCTTTTGCAACTTCTAACAGATTTTTCTTCTCATTTTCCCGCCCTTTTGTTGTTTTTTTTCAGCTCCATCCTCATAGCACCAGGCTGCCACCATCTCATTTCACCTGGATGGTGGCAGGATTTTCCCCATCATCCAAAAAAAGTTCAGTTTTGGTCTCATCACTTGTCTGCTTAACTTGCAGCAAAGTTTTAACAAGAATTCTCCACACATTGTTTTTTGTTTTTTTTTTTTCAAAAATTGGACTCTCATTTTTTAAATATATTTTCACAGAGAAGTAAAACCTGCCAAAAGACATTTCTATTTGAAGATACTGTCTGTGAAGAATTTTGCAAAGAATGGCACCAATCTTGTTTTTTTTACTTCTGTCTTTCAGAAAAAAAAAAACAAAAAATAAACTGCCCTATTTTACCAATAGTTGTCCAATTGAAAGACTCTCCTTCCTTTTGTACAAAAAATTTTTTTTTAAGAAAATCTAAATTTGGGCAACACTTTCCATCATATATCAGTGGAAATAAAATACACTGAAGTTTGTAACTGTTATGTGACAGAGTATGGAAAAATTGCAAAGCATTTTTATTAGATGTCATTGAATTACACTTTAGGAAACACACTCAGCTTGACGCTACTTACATCTTTACCAGCAGCACCGTCGCTGCCAGGCTCTCCCTGAAAGCCAACACGAAAAGAGTGAGTCATGTTCAAGTCGGACACGTCGACTTTGCTTGCAGGTGAGCACATTCAGAGACGAACCAACCATAAGTCCTGGATGCCCTGGTTGTCCCGGAGGTCCAACCAACCCCGGGAGGCCTCTCTCCCCAGATGAACCCTTATCTCCTTGTATCCCCTAGAAAGGAAGATATCACTCACATATTTAGCGTCTACAGAGAATTTCAGATGATTCCGGGTTCATTCGGTATCAGACGAATTAAAACGATGCTGCATAGGGTTGCGATGAAATAGGAATCAGTTGCATCCCTACTCACCGCCGTGCAGCGAGAAGGTTTCAAACCCCAGCCTTTCTGCTTGGAGTTGGCATGGTCTCTATGTGTCAGTTTTCTCCAGGTACTCAGTCCAAAAACATGACTGTTAGGTTAAGTGATTAATCTACAATGGCTTTAGGTAGGAGTGTGTGTATTAATCTTTGTCCACTTTTTCTGTTCACCGTAATTTGCCCAATGAATGCTGGAGAAAGACACCAGCTGGTGACCTGCTAGTGACTCTGCAAGTTTATTCAGGTATGGTGGATTTATTTGTTTTTTTCTCTTCTAATTTAGAACAGTTTAGTAACTCAGTTTTCTTTTTCCTTAATGTTTCTCATGACAAACATGTGGAATTACAGTAACGTTCGAGATGTACTCTTACCACTCCTGATGGGCCAGGAGGCCCCGGAGGTCCCGCTGGCCCTGAGGGACCCTGACGATGAAAGAAAAACAAATTATTCAGGTTTGACATGCTAAAGAAAAAATACATAAAGATTAAGGAAACCCGTTCAAAATATCTTAAAAGAGAGGGTTGTTTACGATCTGGCCTGGAGGACCCGGTCGACCCTGAAGTCCTGGGATACCCTGGTCCCCCTGCAGAGTCCACAGAGCAAACCTTAGATTATATTTTGAGTTTGTCTGAATAGTTTTATATGTAGTTGTTCTTTAGCAAGTTGCAGAGAACCATCAACAAGATACTGGTGTAATCATGACTGAATGTTTGAGCACTTCTCTTGGTAAAGTAAGTAAAGTTCCTTTCAATTATTTGGTTTCAGCAAAGAGCTTTAACGTTTAGACTCACAGCCAGGATTTTAATAACAATGTGAGCAAAAGTGCAAAGGACTCACTTCCTGTGAAGCTTAAACCTTTTGTAGGTTTGGTGGCCAAAATGATTTGGCCATTTGAAAGTGGTATTCCACAAACGTTAAACAGAGTTGGGAAGGATATTGCATTAATTCAATGCCAGTCTGCTTTATTCCATTAGAGAATAATGTAACGAGGGTCATTGTTTGGCATCATTTAAGCTCTACATCGCCATAAACCCCAGGGGGTTCTTGACACAAAAATAAAATGCAGAATCGAAAATTCAAGTGTGTACTCTGGGAATTAAGCTTTGAGCATAAAAGCACCCAATTCTTGCTTTGTATATTTTTTTTCTGTGTAATTATGTCACCCTAGAAAGAGAATGGATCAAATTTATCAGTACAAGCCGCAAATTAATACAGCATTAACAACAACGATGAGTATACGCAAACCTTCCATTGCAATTACAGTTTCCTGTTGTTGAGAAATGGTGGAGGACAAAAGTACTCACGTCATGTCCTGGCCTGCCGGGTGGTCCTTGCGGGCCTGCGGGCCCGGCATCTCCCTGTTGGGATGCGCTACATTTTAAAAATGACAACTGGAGACTCAACAGGGGTAAGCAGTAAAACGTCTTTGATCATAATCGAGCATGATGCACAAGAAACCGGCTGTAGCCGTAACTGCGCAAGCGAAGACAGTCACAGTGCGATGGTAAGGTAAGGGGTTTATTGACTGACCTTCTGTCCAGGAAAGCCTACGTGTCCTGTTTTCCCTTTGAATCCCTGAGGAAGAGACATCAAGGAGAATGAGGCAGGAGGCATAGTAAAAAAAAAAAAAAAAAAGAAGTCGGTGCTGCTGGAGGAGCAGGAAGATTGTGTTTGAAGTTTCAAACACCTGCTCTCAGCGAGAACACAAACTGAAATGCAGCGACGAAAAGAGAGTTGTAAGAGAAAAAAAAAAAAAGAAGTTTTTTTTTTAGAGGAGACAAGTGGAAGCTGTGCGAGGCTCAACTCGAGTGTGTTTCCCTCTTCTCCTGGGTCAGTGTGTTCGACAGAAACACAGCGAGCACCATGTAATGCATTTGTAAACAAGGCCACGAAAACAGGCGTTATTGTTCATGGTGATGTGCAGTGTCTGTTTTCCTGCCACTGCCTGTCGCTTCGACTCCGAAAAGATCAAATTTGGTTTCGTCTGACCAAAGTATTTTCATCCACATGATTGCTGGGCCCTTTGTCACTTATGGCAAACTACAAATGGAACCACTTATTACTTTTTTTTTTTTTTTTTAAAAAAGGACTCTCTGCTTTTCCACTCTTCCAAATTTTGAAAACTACTTCTAGTTTATACTATAAGTTTTAAAATCCCAATAAAGCGCTTGGTCATTTTTGGCTTTGACATGACATGAGCAAAGTAGTTCAAAGGTGTGCAGACTTTTAAAAGTCCCTTTTTTAGCTTGTATGTTTTTTGGGGGCTTTTTTTACAAAAAGAAAATCTAGAAATTCTGGCAGTATAAATGATACAGGCGATACTCACTGGGATTCCTCGAGGTCCCGCTGGGCCTGGAGGGCCCGCCTCGCCCTGATAATGATGAAAAAAAAAAAAAAGGAACACGCTCTGTTTCAGAATATTAACAACACAGATGCAGGTTTTTGCAGCAGGATCCTCTGCGTGATTTTTGGCAGATAAGGTTCGCAATTGAGTTGCGCGACGTACCCGCAGTCCTGGTTTCCCATCTTTTCCGTCTATTCCCTCAATACCGGGAGGTCCCTTTTTAATATAGCATATATATTAGTAAAAGTTCCAGACATCTGCGACAAAGATTGCTTTGTGCATGCCGGGGGACAGGGGAGTAAAGAAAGTAAATAACAGTTTTACCATCAGGCCTGGAGATCCAGGTGAGCCAGGCGGCCCAGATGGTCCCTGGGAACCTGTGGAACCGTCGTTACCCTTTGGAAGTGCAGTATTTATTGTGTCATATGACCATTTTCAAAATACAAATACAATTAACTATTTATTTATGTTTTTTTCAGTCTGTACTCACTTTTTCTCCTTTGAGCCCAGAAACGCCTTCTCTGCCAGGTTTGCCGGCTGGACCAGGAGGACCCTAGAATTACACAATAGTACTGACAGTTCCTACCGTTGTCGAAATAACCATAGAAAACACAAAAGATCTTTTTAGAACGTTTACATACTGGTGGTCCTGGAAAACCCGGTTGTCCTTGGAAACCCTTAAATAATAATAATAATAATGAAAAGAATTTAAAAAGTGGCCATTATATTTATTTATTTATTTTCATTTTCAAAATGGCCATTTACAGCAAGTACAGACATGGAAACACCCCTGGAAAAGATGCATGAAAAGCTCTGAATAAATATTCTTAAGTCAAACAGTGTTATGTATAAAAAGTTCCCTACTTTATTTTAGTGTCGAAACACAATAGGGAAGGCTCTATTTTAAGAAATTGTTCAATTACTGGCTCTCCCTGCCACAGATAATTTGTACAAACACTTCTGACATGAGTTTGCATTTGCTAAGGTGTAGGAGTATGTTTGTAGAAACTGTCCCGATTATTTCAAAACTACATTAGTGAGGTCAGACACTGAGAAGACCTCCTCTCTAATTTATCCCAAAATTGCTTTATCAGGTGAAAATCAGTACTTTTGTCTGGAAGTTCTGCGTGAAGAAAACCTAACTATCCTGATTCAAGTCTTCATGGATCCTGCTTTGTTCACTGGTGCACAGCCGTGGCCGAACAAATAAGGGCTATCTCCAAACTGTTTCCACAAAGGTAGCACAAAGTTCTCCACTAAGGCTCGGTGCTGCAGAATTAAGAGATATTTCATAGGAACTAATGACCCAAGCCCAAATGTGATTGTTTTAGCGCTTTTTACACATTTTGACCAGGGATGCCAAGCAAATGTGTGTGTGCCTGCATGTACCATACCTGGTCACCTTTGGAACCAACAGGCCCTGCTGGTCCTGTGTCTCCTTTAATGCCCTGCGAACATTGAACATTAAATTTATTTATTTTCCCTAACAAATACTTACAAAAAACAAAACGTAAAACTCATTTAAGATAAAAACACTGACTGGAGAGCCAGCCTGTCCTTGATACCCAGGGCTACCAGGAGGACCCTGCAAAATGAAAGGAAACGTGAGAATCTTTATGTAAGCTTTATGTAAGAACATGGGCCTCACAGAGCAACCACTTACTGATTCTCCTTTCTGTCCAGCACCTCCTGGGCTTCCACGCTCACCCTTCAGTCCCTGACAAACATGCAAAAAAAAAAAAAAAAAAGAGAGAGAGAGAGAGAGCAGTGAATGTGCGTGGTCCCTTGTGTCATTGGAACCTGTCTAAAAATTGACAGGAGCCTGTCAGTTCTTTAATAATGAGGCAGCAACCTACGGGCAACCCAGGTGGCCCCATAGTTCCAGGATAACCAGGCGTCCCTGGAGGGCCCTGAAGGAAAGATCATGCGATCAATCAAACAGGGAAACCAATTATTTCTACTGTATGTTATCATTCCAAGGGAAGCTGCTTGTCAGGAATGTACCTGCTCGCCCTTCATTCCTGGGAGGCCGGCCGACCCTCGTTCACCCTGCTGACCCTGAGGACGACAGCGGAGGGACCAGATCAGAACAAAGGGGCGGTATAGTGGTTTGTAAAAATACAAACATTTTAATTACCATGGACAACGGGGGAGAGGGGCAGTGAGGCTGATACACTGGGATGGCAAGAGCCACACAAGCTGAAATCCACACCGTACCACTTGCTTGTATCACTTCAGTTTACTTTGGAGTCACTACTTCAACTAGATCACTCATTATCCAATATATTGCTTCTTTATTAGTTAATCACATCTTACAATGTTTGCATGGGGAGTGCACACATATCAACACTGCAAGGTCAAAACGCAGTTTTATGTTGTATCCATGTCTCTTTCTTTATTTAAGAAAGATGTTTTGATTTTTCCTTCCAGGTTGGCAAAAGGCATGGCTAATGTCTGGGACAGTCTGATTGGACTGAACCACGTGCTTCATGGAATTCTTTCATTGTTTTGTATTACCGTAATTGTTTGGTGGCAGCCATCTTGTGTTAAAAGTTATCTGTCAGAGTGCGGTGAATGAACATCGAGAAAAATTTGAGTGCAAATATTGATACACATGTAGGTGTGAGCAGTTGCCCGGCAACAGCCTAAAGACTGTAAGCAAAGACGGATTAACTGACATTTTAATTTATAAGAGTAGGTAGAAAGTGCTGCAAATAAACTACTGTATGAGTCTCTAAATTTCTTCTAAAAATAACATTTTGTGAGTAAAAGCTTTCTACTACATGAGGTAAGATGTTATAGAGTTTGTCATGGTTTGAAAGTTTTAGAAAACTAAACTTTTCATGAAAACAAGCTCACACACAGTACCAGTACAGTTCTGGTATGATATTATTACACTGTTAATGAGAAACAGTTAAAAGAAAAAAACTAAATAAAATAAGACTGTCGCATATTTTTGTTTGTACTGCTCTGAAGAGTTTTCTCTCTTTTTTTTTTTTTTTCTAGGACTGAGAGAACTAATTGAAGTGTGAAAACATAAGTGAGACTTACAGATAAGCCAGATGGGCCCTGAGGACCTGGGAATCCAGGGGGTCCCTGTGGACAGAAAGCAATGAAGACAACACTTTCAAACACCTGAGACAAGCTGAACCAAAGGACAAACACACACCAAAACAAGCTCACAACTTTAATTAAAGCAGGTATCTATTTATTCTTGAAAGTGAACAACACAACCTAGATTCTGCTGTGGGAATTATGCATTTATAACAATATTAGTTTAGATAGAAGGATTACGTTTGTTTTTTTTTGTTCCCTCAATGTGCCACTAGGGGGCTCTATGACCACACAGGAAGTGGCATGCACTCACTCCATTTATATCAAGTCACTTCAAATCTGGGCTTTGAGACAAAAACCCAGCGGTGCTGTTCTAAAACGATGATAACAAAGAAATGAATCCCTTTTTTTCCCCCCGCCGCTCACTAAAGTTCTTCCAAAAATAATACATGACTGCAAAGTGCGCTAAACTTTTCTGTTTCAACTTTTCTTTCATAAATTTCAAAGAAGGTTAAGTTAGTCAAAATGTGTGAGGATTTTAATAAAAGCGCCATCAAGCAGATGAGATCCCTGAACAGATATTCAGCCAGGGGAGATGTATCTAGTTAAAACCTCACAAATTGTTCAGGTTTCTCTCTTTTCAAATGAAGATCTGATGTGAATGAGGAATGATCCTTACCATAATTCCTGGCGGTCCTGGCGAGCCCCTATCTCCCGGAGAACCCTGAAGTGGAAGAGAGGTAAATCTGTTCTTTTTCCACGTTTGCTTGGACACAGAAATATGGCCGATAGAAGAAATGTGTAAGACCCAGCAGCCACTCTGGGAAGGACACTCACAGGGTCTCCTTTTATTCCCGGTGCTCCAGGCACTCCTGGAATTCCGGGTGTTCCGGTGCAAGATCGATCACCCTGCGAGGAAATCAAATACCGATGAATGGATTTCACATGTACTGTATATAAGCAGTGCTTTGCAGGAGTAGTTTTTCCCTCCCTTGAACTTTTTCACATTTTTGCCACATTGCGTTCCAAGCATCAATGTGTTTGTTTTCCAGAATTCTATTACGAGACCAAGTCAAAGCAGTGCATCATTGTAAAAAGGGAAAATCAAAAATCAGAAAAGACATGTGCGCGTTTGTATTCATCCCCCTTTACTCTGACGTACCCAAAACAAAACAAAGTCAACTGCTTTGTGTCGGTCTCTCATTTAGCATCCAAGCAAATTTCATGGAACCTTTTGATCGTAATGTGAAAAAATATGAAAATCCTTCGAGGGATAGTCACACTTTTAGCACAGCACTGTATATTTATACATGTTGAGTAATCCTTATTATGGCAGCAGTTTCAAACAAACCGTCGCTTCAGTCGCCTGTGCCCTCTGCAGTCTCTCCAAACACTGTAAAGGTAGACGAGAGAAGTTATTAGAGCGCTGGCTCCCCACCATCACACAGAGAGCGGATCACAACAGGCCATGCACTCTAGAACACAATGCAAAACGATGGACTGTCATTTCGCATTTATCACGGTACTGCAAACGCTGCATATAATTCCAAGTCCGGAGTGGAGGGGGAACTATGCAGCGAGGCTGAAAACATCACAACAAGAAAACCCGCTCCCACAAAGTCTCACCCTGTCACAGCCGTCCATGACTGTTGCACCAGGCTTGCCCTGGTCTCCTTTTTCACCCTTGGCACCAGCCATGCCAGGGACCCCTGGCAGCCCCTGAGAACAGCCCTCTCCACAATCCTCCTGTGTCGCACACATAGAAATAATAGTTTATTTCTATATACACGAGGAAGCTCGCTGACACGTCATGCTGCAGAGGCGCGCCTCGATAACATAGATAGCCGTGAAACTCGTGCACATTCATTGCAATGAATTAAATTTATTGCAAATTTAATTCATGTGTTTCATTTCTGATCATTTTGATGATTATGGCTTACACGCTTAAAAAATAATAATAATAGAATTATGGGAAAATTATTCTCCACATAGTCTTGAAGACAGTGGCTGGCTTGACAGCTGCCATGCAGAGAGTCATTGACGAGGAGGGTCATTAAAGGTCATCGTTAAAGGAGCTGCCAGCTGGAACGGAGCTGTATCCAAGCAGAGTAATGAAAAATTGAGACAACGGAGTACTATGTTGTGGCACATGGGGCAGGAATACCTGCCATCTTCAGAAGACTGTGAGGCAAAGACAATTCAAAAGTTTAGGGCAGATTCACTTGAACCAAAGGCAATGTCAGGAGTGCCTTTTAGATTTGAATTTCAACCGGGACAATCGGTGAACAGAAGGAGGAGTCGTGAACGATGGTGATGTTTGTTGTAGAATGGCAGTGGAGAAAGTTAACAAAGACGTTCAGTCCATGTTGGTCACACCTCGAAATATTGAATTAACAATATTAACAGCTTGGCACTTTACTCTTTAGCATGGCAATTTCCAGTAAGCTTCATGCCGTCAAGCTGGTGGATAACTGTTAGCGTTTGGGTAAAAATTAAAATGCCAGCAGCATCCATGTTTCTAGAAAACAATTGTTTTCAGAGTCCAGACTCTGTGCAAAGCAAATGGTAGAATAAGACACTATTTTTTTTACTGGGCTACCTCAGACCAAGCGTTGATTGTATATACTGTACAATGCAAGGATTTTTTTTTTAAGTAGGTGAGCATTTCTGTATTTAAAAAAAATATTTTTTTTCTTATTGTTTTTGTAGAATATTCTGATTTTCCGAGATACTAAATTTCAAGTTTTTTTTTCCGTTGTAAGCTTTTGATATCAAAACGACCAGAAACAAGTGCTTGAATTGTAATCCTCTATGCATAGGGAATCTATAAAACACACAAGTTACCTTGAGTTATTTGAATTGACGTTTGGATAAAACATAAACTTACTGATATGCACTCCTATGCATCCTAAGACCACAGAATGGCACATTAGAACATAAGAGCATAAATGATTTGTACTTACATCTCCCACTTCTATAGTTGTATCTTGAGGCAGAGTGTGTGGTCCAGTGTAGCTCTAAATGTAGGAACAGAAATTCAGTTAAACTCATTTCAACATTTGAAAAAAAGGGAAGAAAATCAAATAAAAATCTAGCCTTCAACATATTTCTTCACAGTCACTCAAATCGCCTCAAAACAGTCCATTTCTGTTTTTCTGAGTTTATTATACTTCAAATGTCATTGTAACCAACTAATAAGGAAATTCTGAGCTATACGAGGGACTGAGCATTTTCAATTCTTTCAAGGCTGAAGCATTGCAGCCAAATGAAAAAAAAAACAAAGACAAAATAAACAATGACATATTCAGGGTATAATGAAAAAGCAAACCGGTAAGACGATGTTTCCTCCTCATCCTGTACGAGTCTTTTTTGTCAAAGGTAAACTATGCACACACACACACATACACAAACACTTTTTTATGATTGATGTTTTGCTTTCCAGATTTGAAAATTGACTGCAATTCCACACATTTGTAATCTGATTGACACCCATCTGGTTGAACAAAATTACTCACATTCAACCTGCCAAAGCAGCACGCTGTTAAAATTAGCACACAGTGTTCATCGTAGGAAGCAGCATTTTTTTTCCTGACAGCAGCCCTCCTGGCCTGAATTAACACGCAGACATGTCTGTTTTTATCCAACACCATCCTTATTCATCCACCTGCTAGCAGACTATCTCTTTTCTATCTAAACTCCGAGCTGGGTTTTTTTTTCCGTCACTTTTGCAACTTGCTGCAGAAGCACCATTTCATCCAGCTGCTGAAATCGCAGAATCGATGGGGTAATCTTGACTTCATCGCCACAAATCTTTTCCATCAGAAAACTCGGTGCAAAGTGCCGTTTTCCTAGCAAAACTGTCTTACTGTGATGTCAAAGTGAACAGGACTGAAAAAAATGATTACATTTAAACCAAGAGATTTACATAGATGAAAAGATGATTTTTATTATTATTTTATTTTTTTATTCCACAGTTTATTCTTTCAGCATTCAAGTAACTTGATGTCGTGAAGACTGCAACTGAAGAAAATCATTAGCGTCATAGGATTGAGCGGAGTTCAAAGTAGGTCTGTAAGAGCTAATATCTTGAATATTTTAGGTATGTCCCTGGTTCAGCAATTCTGAATCAAACTCATATATCTTCATGAGGCTCCTGAAGAACTTGGTGACATGTTGAGCAGCTGATTCAAACATTAAAATCAACTATTTTGGAGCCGGGGCACATTTAAAACAAGCAGGACTGGAGTTTGACATCTCTGCTATAACAGAGAGACTAACCATTTTACCCAGATGTTAAGAAGATATTTCAGTTTTTCATTAAATAAAGTTGCAAAAACTACATATGAGTAGGTATAGACAGACGAAGAAAAAAAGGTCAGATTGGAGAATGACTGCATTAAACTATTGGCATCACTGTGGGTCCTACTTAAGGGCAAATTTTATGTAAAAAAAAGAAAAAAAAATACATAAGATGTTTGTGGCTTGAGTCAGTGCTTTAAAGCAAATGTTTATGCAGGATAAAATTTGCATAGAAAAGTGTTTGAAGGACTTTTGTGTTATAGCAAAGTTGCAAAATTGACAATGTAAAGTAGTTAGTTAATGTTTGTCGATTTATTGCAATGCAGTGTTGGTGTCACTGGTCACCAATGCACTACAAGCTACACAGAGGCACACAAAACAAACTGATATACATGCACACATTCTCACTTAACGGCAGAGAAGCTAATCAACATAATATGCTTTTTTTTTTTTTTTATAAAGGAGGGATTCAGAATTCTTGTGAAGAACCCACGAATGCACCATGCAGAAAGTTCATGGTCAAGATTTGTGCTCAGGACCTTTTTTTTGTTTTTTGCTGCAAGCCCACAATGCACCGCTGTGCAGCCTTATATTGAGAAATACACCTCACAACCTCTGAGAAAAAAAAAAAAATTCTAAAATGTCGGCAGGCGCTCATGTCGGCATCTCAGATTTATAAAGAGCATTGCCGTAGGAAGTGTTTTTGACTACCCTAAAAAAATATGTAGCAGTGTCAGAGTTTCGCAATCGAGGGGACATATGCAGCCAGAAGAATATATTCACTATTTCCACTAAACAAAAGCTGTTCATTCGTACACCAAGTACATTTACTGATAGTCAGCTCTATAAAAGATATAGGAAAAAAAAGGAGCCTTTCCCCTGAGAGTGTCTGTCAATAGCACTTGGGCTGTTATCAAAGTCATTACAGCTCCATTTGACTCTGCTCAAACTGAACCCATTAGGCAGGACAACTGTTTTATACGACACACTGTTGACCATTACTCTGGTTAGAATAAGGTCTTGTGCATTAGTAGACTTGCCCAGAGGAAGGTTCCCTGTAATTATATGCCACTGTGGAGAGTTCTTTTCTTTGTTACAGTCTGCAAATGGCTAACTTTTGAACATCTCAAAGCTGCTGGCGCTAATGTTTTAAAAATCTGTTTGTGAGCGTCCTGAGAAAAAAAAAACACAAAAAAACAAAGCAGCTCCCTTTAGAAAAATAAAACCTGCTGAAGGCTAGAAAGAAAGTGATGGAATTATTTTGAAGAAGAAAAAACAGGAAAAAGAAAACATTAAACAAGAACATGAGTGTGTCCAAAGCATTCCACTGTTGGTTCTTCACTCATCAATCTATAGGAATTAGCGCCCCCCCAAAAATCTTCATTCTCTCAAATTATGCAGTTACACATCACAGTTTTTTTTTTTTATACATAAGCACAGTTCTGTGTTCATTTAATAGTGGAAGTGACAAAATTCCACTTTTGTTTATAGATACTATTACATTTATTACTCCCCGTATCCCAGAAGATAACCCACCCACCACTAAATGATGGTGTTTGCAGATGTTCCCCAAAGACATTAAGTCATAACACATAATACAACAAAGAGCACAAAGGCAATCACAAACCACAGATGAATTCAAAGCAATTCACCTAGTTACTTTTTCCCTCTTCAATATTACCAATTGATTTTCTGCTACATGAATAGGTTCTCAGACCTCCTGAAAATAATGAGCATGTTTTTTTTTTTTTTTTGTAAAGTTTCAAGGAGACAGCTCCTAATCACTTCTTGAGTGACTAATAACAAACTCATTCAGCCCGCATGCCAAAACAGTAATGTAGTTAAGTGCACCAACTATCAAAAAATTATGAAGATGGTTAAGAATTCTGGGGAATCCATCATTAATATTCTGCCTTTTGCTGGGGGCAAAAAACCCCCCAAAAAACAAAACAGGACCAATATCCAAAACTTTAATTCAAGGTAAATTGACCTTTTTCCCCTCTTAGATATGAGAACCTAACCTCATTAAATTTTCATAACCTCATGAATTTAAGGATTTGCTTCCATACAGATTAAGTCTCTCTTTTATAAACCACTAGGCTTCATAACAGCATGAAATATATATGAACATTTTAATACATAAATAAGATCTCTTCATACATTTGGTAATTAGTAGCACCCATGGGTACCCTTTTATCCTGGTGGCTATGATTTTTTTGGGGTTTCAGTCCTTGGGTGTTTAATGGCAAATCGGCCTCAGGGAAAAGTGAAACTAAAAATAATTCAAGGACGTTAAATTTTTGAAAAATTGATGAAGCATCTGCAGGTTACTGATAATGGGGCAACCTTCTTGAACATCTACTGGTCTGATTTTGGCTCATCTCCCCAAAAAGCAACAGAAAATCCCCTCCGGATGGGCCCACCACCTACAGGAAAGGAACATGAGGCTGACTGCCATCTAAGTTGGGGGCCTGGCAACATAGATGACAGTTTGTGGCATCATAATCTGGGTCTTTGGGTTTGGAATGTTGGTTCACTGGTGGAACCAACATTCCACCAATGAGTGAGGTGAGTGAGGTTGAGTGATACCAACCAGACAACTAGACATAGCAGGTTGACCTCCAGAAAGACCTTGGAGGTTGCTCAGTTGCTTCCAACTCAAAAAGTTGATGTGGACTCTCCCCAACTCCAGAATTGCTCAAGGGAAGATGGGCATGGTGACACCTGAGTCTCTGTATTTTTTTTTTTTAAGTTGCAAAAACTAAGGTAAACTTAACCAGTTGATCTTTTTCCCCCATATAATCAAACATGCAACTTTTTTGTCAACACATCAAATCTGAAGAAGCACCTCTCATCCGTCTTTTCACTAATTTTACTTACGCTCTTTCCAGGCAAACCCGGATTCCCCGGTATGCCGTCGTTTCCAGGGATACCCTGAAAGAAGGAACTGAGGTTGAACTAGTTTGTTTCCAATCGAGGGCTGGCCACTCCCATCTCCACCAGTGGTTAAAGGTAGAGTCAAAGGGGCAGGGTCAAACAATGAAACCAGTTCCTTGTCCTGCCATATCTTGTGAAAATGACCAAAAAAAGAAGTCTTATGCCCAAATATGTTTGAATAGACATGGCTTTATCAATTCATTCCCCACTTCCGATACCTCTACTTACACCTTTGACTCTTGCAGCATTTTCACTTTATTTGAAGGTCTGTTTCTTTGAAAAAATTCTTTAGAAATTAGTTAGATTTGTGGTTAAGCACTGAATAAGTTTACGAACTTTCTGAACTTTAAGCCAGACCTTCAAATAACTGTTCATGTCTCGGCAGACATTACGAAAGCTTGCTCAGTTGCTTCCCATTTGGGTTAAAGGCTTGAAGCACCAGATGGGGTTAGTGTGTTTTATCAAGTTTGTTTGCTCCTTTTAACCTGGTTATGTTCAAGCTTTTGCAGACATACTTTTGGTTTATCGTCATTCCATATCCTACATGCACTTCATGGACCGCCTAAAGAAGCAAAGCACGTAAAAGCCTCATTTTCAGTATGTACCCAAAGGCCCAAGCTGAAAGCCTATGTCATACAGAGATGCTGGAAAGTTCTCAGAGCCTTTCACATTCTCTACATGTCTTCTTTTTTTTTCATTTCAGACTCAATATGATATTTATGATATTATATATTTTCACAACTGTATTCCACAATTACAAAGCCTAGGCTATAAATTTTATAGTGATGCTGCTAACTTAAAATAGATTTCTTCTGATGTTTTTTCTGTCTATCTGGAGTTTGTTTTGCCTCAGTTCATGAATTTTACATAATAGAGATGACAAAGATTTGTCTCCTTATGGGGTCATGTTGATGTACAGTGAAAGTGTTTTTCTCCTCAACAGATTTATTTTGCTTTTTTTTTGTCACTTTAACTTAAATACAAAAGCCTATATTTGTGCTTGTTTGCTTTGGGGACCAAGTTATTTAATGAGAATCTGTGTTAAGTGTATCACTGTCACTTGCTCTTTCCTTTATGTTATAAAATTCAATAAAAATATTTCTTAAAAAAAAATACAAAAGCCTAAATGACACTTTCAACGTGGAACTAATAAGCAAAATATACAGCAGCTCTTTGTTGAACAGAGTGCTTAAATTCTGAGTCTGCTGCAAAAGAATATAAAAAACATAAAGGAGATTCTATCAAAACCCCACAAGAGAAGTAGTTCTTAACAGACTTGCAAGTACTTTTGTGGATGCAATTGTGGAAAATTGTGTACATTTTGTTCAAAAAATACCTAATCCGTTGCGTCTAAAACAACACAGAAATGTAGAAAATGTAAAAAAGGGTTTGACAAGTTTCCATCAGAATCATACTCACAGTTCAATTCAGACAAATAGAGCAACTCCTGAATTGAACTAAAAAAAACAAACAAAAAAAAAAACAAAAACATCCTTATCACCATCCAACAAGCCCTCCATTTTACCTGAGGACCTTGGATTCCAGTGACTCCCTGAGGTCCAGGGGGGCCAGGAGGGCCAGGAGGTCCAGGAGGGCCCTACAACACACAAACAGAGACCACAAATAGCACTGCAGTAAGAAAACAAAATCCTAGTCAAACAAAAACCGAAGACTTTTGTTTTCTTCTAGAGAACAAAAAAGGAGCCAAAGGTTTCAAACAAAGCATAAGGTTTGTTCAGAAAATTTGGCTGGTTAACGGATCCGACCTGAGGCCCGGGCTGCCACGTGTTTGTTGGGGTTCCTGGGGCTCCCTGCAAGGCAAAGACAGGCAAAATCAGAGCAGTAAACATGAATAGTGTGATGTTAAAAATAAATGTCAACAAATGTCAAGCCGCAGTAAGACACGTGGAAGAAATAACAGAGCTTTCTTTTTTCCTACTTCCCTTATAAATCTCCTGTTAAGTTACAATTAAACGTTTGAAAGTAGTGTTGCTATACTCGGTCTTCTACACCACGGTGCAGAAGTTTTCTTTTTCAGCCATATTGTCATGAGTTTCTTGGAATTTTTACGTGTGTGTGTGTGTGTTTTTTTTGCAAGTGTGTACTCACAGGTCCACCTACAATTGCAGGCCCGGGCAGGTTGCAGTTACACTCTCCTCGTTCCCCCTACAACATTGGTGTATAAATAGAGCAATTAAAGAAAGCGAGATAAACAATATGACAATGATAGGGGGTACTTCAACCCAGTCCTTTCAAAATACACACATATATTTATAAACTGCCCTTTGTACCAAAAGCAATTCATTTCTTAAATGCATGCTGAAGCAATACATTTTCAAAATAATTGTTCATGGTCAGCAGGTCTCAACTGGTAAATCCTTTATGTTCTGTTCATGAGGACATGTTTGAACAATTAATAGGTTGTATTTTCAGAAATGCAATCAGATAACCCTGGTGAATGATTAAGTTAAAAGCACAAAAGCCAGGAATGTTAGAGGATATTATTGATGATTCTAATCTAGCCAGTGTTTAAGTGTGTTTTCATTGAAATTGTGTTTTACTTCCTATTTTTTTTGTTGCTGTTTTTGGTTTTTTAACAGTTGATATAAATGGCTAGAGTCATGCATTCGCTCACTGAGCAAAATTTCCCTTTCGGGGGGGGTAATAAAGTATCTATTCTAACATGTAAATTATCTGTCATTAACATCCGAGTCCCATGCCCCAAAAGCTCCGCCTTCTTTAATTCTTCATCTCTCCCTTCCTCAGTGACAGCCTGCAGCTCTGACTCAAACAGTAATTATTACTCATACGCAGCGTCTCTCTTCAGGCCCGCAAAACGCCTCCTCTGCCAAGAATGGCATCCATGTCACCTCCACTGATGCTTTGCCTGTAGCCGCGGGACCGCGTGTACACAGGTACGTTAGAGTGAGTGTGTCTGTGACGCCAGGCAGGGTCAGTGGAGGGTGTTAAGCTTTCTCTCGTGATTACCATCTGTTCCGCCCCCTGATCTTCAAACCCCTTCCAGTTCCTGTCATCCAAACAAAATGGTAGACTTACCTTGTCCCCCTTAGCTCCATGAAATCCCTGCAAGAAAAGGACACACACAAGCAGACACACACAAGGAGAAACACATGAAGTTACTCTTTGTTGTTTCACATGGAAGTGAGCTGAATGGAGGTGAGGGGGCTAAGGATGAAATGGGAGCAGACATCGCCTCTCCTACGGATCGAGGCAGAAATCCTGGGTAAAGCCTAAATCAAGAATAATTCCCGAAAATAAAAATAAAAAAAGCTCAAGGGGAACTAAAACTTCTAACCAAATAGAAACATTTAGTGCAGCTTGAAACTTCAGCTTCTTCCCTGAACTGCAAATGTGCACACAGATAAACATGCAAATGGAACGAAGACGTAAAAATAGACGGAAACATACGGGTGCGCCGTCAGCTCCTGGAAGCCCTCTGGGCCCAGGGACTCCATCTTTACCCTGCAAGTCGAAAGTCAGCCCCGTTTTGTGAGAGTCAAAATAAAAGGATTAAAATATGTCTTGTTACACCAATATGACATATTGGAATCTACCGGCGGTCCCACTGCTCCAAATCCCGGTGGTCCCTGTGGCCCTGGGAGTCCCATATCACCTCTTGAGCCCTGTGAACAAAAAAAGATGCAAAGCAAAGTTTGAAAAAAATAAAAACTGCATTTTTTTTCCCCCCAGATTAAAATGCCATAGTTTCAATACAAAAATCTACCTTTTCCCCTGCAGGGCCAACAGAGCCTGGCAATCCTGTAACACCAATGGGTCCCTCAAGAAATGAACAGGTTAGACCAGGTTATAAATGTGCAGCCTGGTAAATACAGTTGTGAAGGTGGAAGAGAAACTCACTACTAGTCCTGGGAGACCTCTTGGTCCCTCAATGCCCTGGGAAAAACATTTGAAAAAATGAAGCAACAAGAAAAGAAGTGGGGAGGTTTTTAATGTAAATAACGCTGAGGTTTTTGTTTTGTTCTACAATAGATCAAGTGATTAATTTGTGAAAAGTTTTTTTCAACTTCCCAGAAGTTGCAGAAATAAATCATCAGACAACACTGATGGATTTTAAGCAAAAAATGTTTAGGATCTTTTTCCTATTTTGCCATAACACAACCGTAGACCTATTTTACTTGTAAAAATGAAATGTAAATTTCCTTCCTCTTCACAATCCTCTGCTATGTGTTGGTCTCTCTGATAAATGTTAAAAAAAAAATAAAAAAATCTTACTTGTGGTCCCGGAAGGCCCACTCCTGCAGCTCCAGCATCGCCCTATTGAGGGCAAGGCGCACCACAAATCAGAATGACAGCAGTATAGTAAATAAAAGATCAAAAGAAATACTCCGTATGTATCTACATATGTACAGTTCATACCTTGCTTCCTTTGGGACCAGAGGGACCTTGCACACCTGGTACGCCACGATTTCCCTAAAGAGAACAAATGCAAACTGAGACTTTGGGGAGTTGAGCAATTCTCAAAGTGCAAAGCTAAAATTAAAATGAACTCCAGCTCACAGTTTTGCCAGGTTTCCCCGCTCCTGGGGACCCAGGATCTCCTTTTTCTCCTTTGGGCCCTGGGACAGCTGCACCGTCACCCACCACCGTGCCAGCAGACGAACAGCTAGTACATGAATCACCCTGGCAAAACAAACCCAAAGCACGATACACAAATCATCAGAAGAGGCAGATCAGACTGTGGCACGTTGAACTGAAATGTTCTGTTAGCTTGTAATTTTACCTTCTCTCCCTTCAAGCCCCTTGACCCATCCTGACCGGGGTCTCCAGGCAAACCCGGGACTCCGGGGACACCGTTCAATCCTTTGTCTCCTTGTTCTCCACGCTCGCCCTGGTAGAACCCAAAAACACACAATCAGAAACCTTTCTAGTTTTGACTGGAGCTGTGCATTTTCTGTTCAAAAATAACAGAGCCGACAGAATGGAGCTTAGTTACCAACTCCTGCTTTATTTATTTATCTCTCAAATAATGGAAGTGGTTTCGACCTCATTATTTCAGCAACTGTCTAGTTCCACTTTGAAGTTGGGGTTGAGTGATTCCAGTGTATAAGGTAATTTAAGGCATACTGGCTTTGTTTTTGACAGATTTTCTTTTTTCTTCTTAGATTTTTTTATCAGGATGATAAAAGTATTCCGAATAAGTTTCGAGGCATTATGTGAAGCAGAAGCTGGACTATTTGTACCCCAGCTGCCTGAAATATTTAAATAGTATCCCTTGAACTGATCCTTGTGCTGGTGTTATTTATTCAAGATTCATTATCAAGGTCTCTCTCACTAGAAAGGCCATTCTTGGGCGTTTAAATGCATGATTTAGAAAGTGTTTGGGCAATGAGTTATTTAAAAAGACTGACACAATGCCCAGAGGGCTTGATTAGTTGGCTTTAACTTAGCAGCCAAAAACAGGGCTCCAAAATGTTTGGAAGATGTTTCTCAGGGGTTTGGGGTTTAACAGCCGGAGCACAAAGTGTGTAAATACACGTACACAAAATAACAGAAAACGTACCTTTTCTCCCTTAGCACCAGACTGGCCTGTTGGTCCCTGTTAAAAGTAACAACGAGCAATCACTTGAGCTGCAAGCACGGAGCAAACGTCTGTCTGGTCACAGAGTAAAAACCGTTGACATAAAGCGAAGGGCAGAGGCACATGGCAGGTAAACCAAATAGTTGGCAGAAGCCAAAAGAGATTTTTGTCTTTTACTATTTAGCTGCTGTTCTGTGGTTCGACGAGATTCCCTGCATATTATGTTTGTACAATGAGCATCAGGATAGATTTTACCCCCGGGGTTGAAATCTTTCCAGCATCGTAAACTTTTCACTCTTCCAGATGGCGCCTAATCGGTTTTACTCAGCAGCAGAACAAAGAACCTCGTCTCGTGGAATTGGCTAAAAATGTTATTTTGTGATGCCAGTTTAGCTCGTACACGCTGGACTGATTATTTGCACTTAAACTGGCTTATGACTGAGAGACCTTATCCGTGTTCTCTTTAAGCAGGATGTATATTTTTCTTTGTTTAATGAGGATATAAACAACAACGTGCAATAAAAACCACCGGCAAAGATAAATGACTGTGACTCAGATTAATATACTATAGCAATGGTGTTAATCCATGTCATTAGTACCATAAGATTCTTCAGAAACATTTTTAAAAAGTTGTTTATCCTATTGATATTTTTAAAACAGATATACCTGTTTGCCTTCAGCTCCAAGTCCTGGAGGTCCAGGGGGACCTGGAGGGCCAGGTTCACCTTTTCTTTTCTCATGCACTTGGAGGCCACTCGGTTGATCCCAGGTCCCAGCCTCTGGTGGTTGGCACACACCACAGTCGCCCTGTGGATGGACAAAGACTTGAAGTCGGTCTGCATAGCAACAGGCGTAATGACCTCCTGACACAGTCACACACACTCACCTTCTCACCCTTTAGACCAGGGGTTCCCACACCGGGCTTCCCGTCTTCACCCTGTCGAAAGATCAGGAAGGAATCATCATTTTTTTTTTTTTTTTTCCATATTTCCACCATTTTGTATTTCTTTCAATAAGTGTTATGTAGAGTTATCACAAAATATGCTCATGTAATTGAATAAAATTGTACAGGCTTGTGCATAAAAACCAAACAAAATCTATTTTTCATGTTTTCAATTGGCCGACTGATTTGACTTTGAAATCAATCCGGACAATTTTACAGTTGCCTGGAATGAGTGATCGTAGCTCTATAGGAAAGCGCTTAGATACTTCCATGACGTAGCCTTCGAGGTCAGATGATGGAACCACAAAAAGCATTGAATAAGGAATGGTGTGACATCAAATTTCATCAATATTTTAAAGGAATTATAGAGTGAAAACTACTAAAATTTTCCATCATACCACTCCTAGGAGTTAAAATTATTTTAATGACACCAAAAGTTACTAAGTGACTTTAGCTTGTGCAACATGACATGTTGCAGTAGCTAATGAAGTGACACCCATCACTCTTGTTAAATCATGCTCCGTTAAAACGCCCACAGGCAAACTGCAAAGAGTTTTTCCATTAAGCAGCTGGCTGCAGGTTGTCCTTAGCCAGACTAATTAACCTGCTAATATCAGCTCCCAGCATTGTTCTATAAAAAGAGCAGCACATGCTTTTAGTTAAAAAGTACACCTGAATTGAACAGGTTTAGAAAGATTACAAATAAAGAATATGAAGGTTATAAATTTTTGCTTACGTCTTAAAGGGGTTTTTTAAACAAGTGTTTCCCATTTAACAAATGAAACCTATTCACTTTTTTTTCCCCCACACTTAAATTTTTTGGATCATCAAAAATATATATCAAAAACAACTAGAATAAATGCAAAAAGTAGTTGTCAAATAAAAAAAAGTATATTGATTCACTAATAAAAAGAGAAAATGCTATTTAAACAAACTTATGGTCATGTGTTGGCAAGTTATTGCTCCTCCAACCTATTAAAGGACAGCACCACACTTAGAAACAGCAATTACCATCAAACATATCCAATAAACTGTCAACAATTTTTTTTTAAAGTCACTCCAGAGGATTTCTGGCACTCATTTCCTTTTTCCAAATTGTTCCTACTCCAGCCGAATTGGAAGGATTTTGAGTATGAATGAGCTGCTTAATCTCATGACACAACAGCTTATCTTGGATTTTAGTCCACACTTTCACTAGGGCACGCCCAAAGTTTTCCCCAGTTTGCTCCAAACTTGACGGATCAGTTTTCAAGTCCTTTAAGTCTCTCCGTTTAAAGGACAGTGGCCAGACACCACCCTTCAACATTTTCTGGTGGCTAGTACCATTTATGATTCCATCAAGTCTGGAAAGCAGCAGCACTCTTTTTTAATTTTTTTCATCAGTTGTCAACACAATTCTGTCACATCTTGTTTTCTAGGACATCCAAAAGCAGCACTGTAGTTAACTGCAGTGGTAGAAGTGCAAAAATGTTCCTTTAAGTATCAAATGTCGCACAAGCTAGCTGGCAAGTTTATCAAAGTGTGATTAAAAATAAACCTAGTTTGAAAATGGGAGAAAGAACTTTCAACAGCTTTTGTCAGGACGTAGAATTATATGTATTGAGCTATTGTCAATGATTGTATTTCTGCTTACTGTGTAGTTTCAAACTAAATTGCATATTTAATTGTTTTATTGTTTTGTTTTGGTTTTTTTTAGCCAAAGTGTTAATTCAACAGGGAAGAATTAGCAAAACAGAGAGAGGGGAGGACTGGACCTTTGTTACTCTGAGAATACAAAGGAAGAAGCAAACAAAAACAGCTGGAGGGTCTCCAACACCCATGTTTTCACAACAGCCATGTTTCGGGATCACTGTCAAGTCAATCTTAAGCAAACTTTCTTCTTATCTGTAAAAGGAAATTCTGTTCAACAATATTTCATCTGGCCTGTGTGGAGACACCAAAATACGGCTTTCATTTTAATATTTACAGCTGTAAAGCTTGAATTAATTTGAAGAGTTAATTTAGGCATCTATCTTTTCGGATACAACATGAAAAAGTACAAATAAAATAAGAAAAAAACCCCCCAAAAAAAACCAATTAGGAAAAATTTTATTTGATTCATAACAAAGTTGCGAAGGCTGTTAACCACTTCTCCTACCTGTGCACCTCTCTGTCCGTCCTTCCCTGCAGGCCCCCTCGGTCCAGGTTTCCCCTGTTTGCATGGCCACATTTCATTTCGTTACATCACCAGGTTGAGGAACAGAAAAAAAAATAAATAAATCTGATTCAAAGAACTGAAGCTGGACTCACCGGCTTTCCGGCAGCTCCCGCGTTGCCGGCGTTACCCTGCAGACAGGCAGGGGAAGAAAAAAAAAAGATCACTGAAATTCCCCATTTTGATAAAAATGGATTGCTTTTTAAATTGGTAATTCACCCCTCAGAGTTAAGTTGCACCCTATGGGCAGCTATGTCAGATGATATTGGTTTTTGAGTACCTTGGCTTTTTTGCTAATAAGCTTCCTGCTGAGAATAAAATCCCTATGGGAGACAGTTTGGGGCCTTAAAATTAGTACACCGCTGTGATTATCTTCTCAATGCAGTCATTAAAAGCCGTGCTCCAAAAACTGATTAAATGGGCTTCACTTATACAACCCATATTTGTTACTTTGCAGCACTATGTCTTTTTTTAAACTACCTTTTCTCCTTTAAGGCCAGGTGAACCAACGTTTCCTGGCTCCCCCTGGGAAATAAAAAGAGGACAATACATTACTTTAATGAGGCTTATGCACTTACAGTTTTTTTTTTGTTTTTTTTAAATACTGAAGACTATTTTCTCACTTGCTCTCCTTTCTGTCCAATCCCGGGTTCCCCCTTCTCTCCCTTCTGCTGCAGAGTTTGAGTTTGGACACCCGGGATGAACTGAGGTGGGAGTTCTCCGAGGGTGGGGCACACGGAACACGGTTCTCCCTAAAACCCACAGAACACACCGTGATATCTTCAGATATTAACATCTTATTCTGCGACCTGCAGATACGTTCTTGCAGTCAAACTTTTTCACATTTTGTCCTGTTACAGCCACAAAAACATCAGCGTAATGCAAGACTGTCAAAAGCTACCACTTGATGGTAAAGTGGAAGAAAAAAACAGTTAAAAAAACGATTTGCAATTTTGTCAATGAAAAAATGAATCTAAAATGTTCCTGGAATTTACATTTTCCTGCTCTAAACTTATTAAGTCTCGACTTAAGTCTTTTGGAGTAGGTCTCAGCGAGGAAATCTTTGCCTCCTTTGTGAACAGTTAAACTGGTAGATGGACTGAACTTGTTGACAGCTTTCCAATCATGTGATCACTCAAAGTGCTTCACACTGGAGCCACATTCGCCAACATTTGTATACCAATCAGAAAGAAACTAAGGATTAAGTATCTTGCACGTCAACATGTAACAGGAGGAAGATGGAAGTAGACTTACAACTGTCTGATTGCAAGACAGCCAACTACCCACTGAGCCACAATCAACGCTAACAAATGTCCGTTTGAATGGATGGATTGCTTCTCTGAACATTTTTAAGTTTTTCCAGAGTTTAAATGGGGGTGTTCTAATACATAAATATGCTACAATAAAAACTCATTTCATTGTAGCACTGGCTATGGGTCTTATCCTGCTGAAAATTGAACCTCCTTTGAAAGTCCTATAGCATCACTGCTCTGTAGTCAACTCCATACTTCTTTTCATCAACGGTGAAAACCTTTCAAGTCCATGCCTAAGAAAGGCTTCTATCTCCATGATGCTCTCAATATATGCCCCAGTTGGGATGGTGTCTTCAAGGTAATGTACTTGTTTTCTTCCAAATGTAGCGTGTAGCATGTTGACTGTATCACAACAAAGTAAAATGTGTTCTAACATAAGCAGAGTACTTTGTCGCATTGGTGTGTTGTCCCTCTCAATATAAGGCGACCGCTAATGTGACAAAATACGTCAAAGATGAAAATCACAGTAAAATAAATTTTAAAAACTCAAACTTTGTTTGGTTAGCTTGGAAAAGTCCTTTAGGAACAATTGCAAAGTTTGGTTAAGTAATTTGGAAGCTACATTTGGCTGACAACTTAATGGAGAAAGCTTCTGAAGGAGAAGAGATTTAATTTCAGGCGTAAGACAGACACCACACCAACCTTTTCTCCTTTAGCGCCATCTGATCCGTGTTCTCCCTGCCAAAACATACAAAAAGCACAGAATCCAAATTAATCCCAGCACATCCTGCCAAGGCAGTTTGTGCGATGATCTCGCATCTGAACACGGCACTGGAAGCTTTCTGGTCACCGCAATTAGGCAGATGTCGACGCATATCGGTAAAGTGAGACTGTGGGTGCAGCGTGGACTCGGGGGTCATAGACTAAAGTTGAGCGACTTTCGTAGCTGCAGACCTACATGATGTGATGTTCTGAATGTAGGAGTTTGATTGGACTTTTTGTCTTTTTTTGCATTTTGTGCAGTTTGGTTCAGCTAGTTTTGCTTGCATCTGCTGTGGGAAGGAGTGTTCACACAGTGCTGATGTTAGCATATCTGAGGAATGCAGATGAGTGTGTATAGGTCACACTTGAGCAGAATATGAATTAAGTACACATTCAAACGAACAAGTAAGAAACCCCATACCTTCTGTCCCGCTTTGCCATTTGCACCTTTGACACCCTGTCAAAGAAAAAAAAGGGGAGGAAAAAGGAAGTAAAAAGAAATGAACCGATGTCAGGATGTTTGTTTGAAGGGAAGCCATGCTCTAAGGTCTGTGAAAAAGTAAATTTTCTTATCATGTTAAATTTTTCAGATAATTAAAAAAAAGTGAGCTCGAGTTTAAGGCAAGTTACTGATGGCCACAAATACTTCCGCAAAAGTCTTGGAGATTATCAAAAATTTTGTTCATTTTGGCACAGGTGACGGATATTTATTTACTTTACTTGGTCAGCATGAGTTACTGAACTAGAACTGTCTCACAAGGGCCTTCTCTTGCCAATATTCTTTCATTACAGAATCACAAACACTGTTCTATCTGGTAAGTGAGGCCTGCAGCTCTTCAGATATCAATCCCGATTCTTTTGTGACCTCCTGGATAAGAAGTTGACGAAGAGTAATTTTATACCTGCCGTTTATTGCGAAGGTTCACAACCATTCCATGTCTTTTTTTCTTCCATGTATAAATAGTGGCTGTAACTGGGGATCATAGGAGTTTCAAAGCTTTAGAAATGGCCATGCAGCACATTTCTTTGTACATAATGTGCTCTTTTTCTCTCTCTTTTTAACCTATATATATATATATATATATATATATATATTTATATATATATATATATATATATATATATATATATATATAGTACTTTTAACCTAGCTGACATGTTCAGGTTCTACTTAAGCTACATGAAGGTCTGACAGAAGGCAGTTGTGGAACTGGCAGGTAAAACTGGACCAAAAATGTGGCTGATCATAGCTATTTAAAAGATTACCTAGGAAATTTCAACTTAAATGAATTCAATTCAAAGCTTTTTTTTTTTTTTTTTTGCATTCCATCAGTATATAATTTCCGATGTTAACATCTAGTTAGTGATCTGAAACTTTCAAGTGTGACGTAAATCTTTAAGGGGCGAAGACTTTTTCCAGAGCACTGTACCTCTCCTTTCTCGCCTTCTCTACCTTGTTCTCTCTCTCTGCCCTAACCAGGTATGACAGATTGATGCTGGCACTATTGGAAATCGTTGCACAGAAAATCTCATAAGGCTAAAGATTTATATTCCATCACCCCTCCGCCACAAATCATTCCCCATTTCACCTGCTGGAGTAAGTGGGAGTTATAAAAGATAAAAAAAAGAGAGAGAGAGAGAGAATTTGGACTCACTAGAGGGACAGAAAGAACGAACCCCTCGCCTTGGTGACTAAACTTTTGACAGCGTATCACGTCTTCTCCCGTTAAGCTGCCGCAGCGCCACAAGAGTTACAGGGGCACACACAACCCCGAGGTGGAAGTAAATGCTGCGCTTTTCCTCGGAATGATAAGAAAGATTAAATATATACGCTATCACACGAGCGCTCAGGGTTCAATTGTCAGCTACGACTCACATCCCTATCTACAACTCTAATAAAACATGCAGCGAGATCATAAAAATGTAAAACGGAACAATCCGGCAGGTGCGGAATACATTACGCGGCACGTCAAACCGGTGTACTTACAGGGAGTCCTGTCTCTCCGATCCCCGGCAATCCGGGTTCTCCTTTAGGGCCGGGCTTCCCCTGCAAGGCCACCGTGTTGCCGAAGTCGGCTGGCAACACTGGGCACACTTCGCACGGGTCACCCTGAAGATTTGCACACAAATTAAACACGCGGCGTGTTGATCGGAGTGCAGGGACAGGCAGATGAAAAGATTAAGGATTGTGCTAATGTGGCATTATTAAACCTTCTCTCCTTTTGAACCTCCTGGGCCTCTTGGTCCCTAGGAAAACAACAGATCCCCTGTCAAACACTGATGTATCAGTTCGTCATTACAGTACAGTCTGTTGGAAGCTGCTGCATGCACTGCTGAATATCAATCAATGCTTAAAAGAGTTTCTCACCGGGTCTCCTGGCAATCCGTCTTCTCCTTTCGGTCCGGGGTCTCCCTGTAAATGGAAAGTTGAAACTGAATATGATAGCATGAAACACGAATTGATCTCGTCAGTGAGGTTAGCTTGAACCCGGCAGCAGAATCCCTAAAAGATCAGGAAAAGTTGGGCCTGGTTGTCTCTACTCTTGCTCAATTAGCCACCATTCTCAAAATGTCTACTTAATAACTAGAATTTATTTTAAACAATAGATTCAGACGGAAAACGACTCTTGATTTTGAGTGTTGCAGCGAAGGTAAAGGTTTGAAGAAAAGAAAACAAGTAGTATTTAATTAAAAAAAACATTTTGGATGTCCAAACATCGGGGCGTGCACAAATATTGTTTGGGATAAATGCAATCCCATAGATTGTTTTGTTAAAAATGATTCAAAGTGTACAATTGTTTGGTAAGTAAACAGGAGAATACATCTCTTTTCATTTTTAAAGAGTGTTAAGACCTGCTACCACTGCAGCATGTCAATCATTTCATCAGACAGTTTAAGCAAACAGCTTACCTTCTCACCTCTACCATCGCCAGGAGGGCCCTGTGAAGATGAGCAAATTATTCAATTTACTCTTGAGTGCATTTTTTTTCTTTTCTTTACCAAATATTCCATCGTGGAAAAGTGCTCTCACCGGTGGACCCGGTTTTCCAAATCCTGGCAGACCCGGAAGTCCGGGCTTCCCTGGCTCCCCAGCTAACCCCTCAGGGCCCACCAAACCCGGAGTGCCCTGGCAAAACAAACCCGGCGCAGGTTCTATCAAATCCACACTGGGCTGCAAGAATGTGACAGACAGGCTGATGACAGACAGCCCAAGAGTTAAGGCAGACAAACCTTCTGTCCCTTGGGGCCGACGACACAGATGGACCCTTCTCGACCCTGGGAAATGGTGACAGACAAGAGGGGAGAGTGACATCATCAGCGAGTTTTATTTCTGAGAGGAAATAAAACGAGTGCTGTTGGTATTAAAGAAAACACAGAGCTTGTGTCCTTTATAGAAATGTTCAAGTCTTTTAGATTTCCCTAATTTATTTAACATCGTTCATCAGAAGAAAAAATAGACAGGGTTATCATAAAGCCTGCGAGATGAATTGTCTTCAGTGGTGCATGTGATATTTTCTGCCTGCCTGACTCAAGCCATATCGACGAGCGTATTCATTTTCAGAATGTCAGATGGATGGGAGGAATTAAAAACAAAATCTATTCCCCCGCCCCACCAAATCCATCTGGCTACAACAAGCACTTTGCTTAGAAAACTTCTAAATGCGAGTTCGTCGGATGCCAGAAAAAAAACTGCTGGAATCTCTCGGCGCCCTGCTAAGGCTGCAATTTGTTCCTCAAAAGTTTTCATGCGTTCGCGGGCTCATTGCACCGTTCAGGGGGGAAGATTAAAAGGTTTAAGTCTTTCCTGAATAGACGGCTGCCTGTGTGAGAGACAAACGGCCCAGTCAATGAGGCGGCATTGATTGTGCAAGCTTTGTTGCTCTAGCCTAATCTAACAGGCATTAGCAGGTTGACTTAACGCAACAGGAGCGGGCAGATATCAAATGAGAGCCTGAGTTTAGAGAGTGGTACCACATGGGTTTACTGAATATCTGCTTAGGCCTGATAAAAGTAACCGCACAGCAGGATGAGTGAGCATCTCTCGGAGATGTCCTCTCTTTTTTATGCGATTGTAAAACCAGTATTTTGACCTTACTGTCTGACTTGCTCTAGATGTGTTGAAGAAAACAAGCACAAAACACGTACATCCTTCCCCGGTGTTCCTGTCAGGCCTTGCGGACCAATCTCCCCTTTCTGACCTTTTTCTCCCTGGATAAAACCACAGAGAGAATGAGAGGTTAGAATCTAATTGGATGATCATTAAGGGGTTACGTCTTGATTATTAATCACCAAAAGTTTCTTCAACTGTTCACCTTGTACCCAGCTGCCTGACCCCGGTTGGAAGCCGTTCCCTGTGGAGGCAATCAGCGGAGATAAGGCCAAGATCAATGACTTGGCTCTAAAAGAAGACAAAATGTACACTACACACACACACAACTTCGAGCATGGCAAACATAGCAAGCAGTCAGTAGCCTGCGTGGGCTAACACCAAGAGGCTATTGCCCTATTTACACAAACTGTCAGAGAAAGGAGCTGGTCTTCTCTAAAATTGGGGAATCCTCAGAGGTTTTTTCACATTTTGCCAAAATACAACCACAGACTTTTTATGGCAGCAGGACAATTGCCAAGTAAAAAAAAAAAAAAAAAATAAAGTTTTTTCAAAAACAGATTTAAATCCCATGGATTTATTCACTGTGTCGCCCAAAAACAGAATAGTGTGACTATATAAAGTGTATAGTGTGGCAGAAAAGTGGGGGAAAAACAAACAGGTGATCCAATTTACATATATTCCATTAATTGGTCAGAAGTAGTCTAAGTAGGTTTATTCAAGTTAATTTATTATGTTTATTAAGTTGACAAGTCAGATAAATGTATGCCATGCAAAAAAATTTAACAAGCTCACTTTAATTAATCGGAATTAAATAATTGTGACCTGCATTCTCTCTAGATGCCCTAGTTTATGTTGGTCTATAATGTGAAATCCTAGCAAAGTACATTGAATTCTGTAGTTATAACTATGGAGAAAAAAAAAAAAATCGAGGGGGTGTAAATATGTTTGCAACTTATATGATACACATGTTAGTTGGTTGCAGCTTACTCATTAAATCCCCCTTTCGTCCTGCAGGTCCACACATTTACATTCTTGCATGGTTAATAAACACTCTACCGGTAAAATAAAAATACACAAAGAGCAACAGGGTTTCCAGCTGCATAATTAATACTGTGGCTGAAAGCCTAAAAAATGAGGCTCTGCATAAGAATAAACCCAAAAATGCTGAAGGGGTTTAGCTGGGTTGGAAAGCGCTGGTACGTGCTGCTGCAACCTGTTGCTGAAACTCTGGCACTCACCGGCTCGCCTTTCTCGCCTTTCTGGCCTCTGGATCCATCTGTGCACTGAGGTTAGAGACAGTTGGTTGGCACAAATTTTCACAAATCACTTTTGGCAAGAAGCAGGAGAAAAAAAAGGCCAATCCTAGCACACTGTATGCTATGTAACAAAAAACAAAACAAAACAAAAAAAAAGCAAAAGGAAAGGCAAGCAACATGAGCGTGGGAAATGACTAGTTTACTTACTGGGCCTGAGCAACCATCGCCCTGAGACACAGAGAGATACAGAGGATGGATGATTATTTGTGAGAAATCAGAATGCTGTATCGTGATCCTATTTGGTCGAAGTCTAGCTTTTAATTGCTTCCCATTAATTAGTTTAATTCATTTTAGCTTCACATTACATCTATATCCTTCATACTCACCCGGCCACCTTTTCCTCCAAGGTTTACAACCTGAAAAACACACACAGGGAACATCGTAACATACCTCTTGGATTGACATTTCTAACCTGATCTTACAGAAAGAAGTAAAGATCAGCATTCCTTACATTTTCCTCCTTACTCAGGAGTAAACAACCAGCACACTACAGACAGACACAGAGAAAGAATAAATTAACACTGCTTTGGGCTTTATGAAAAAATGAAGTCTTGTAGTTTCTGCTGTCACCTGACAGTGGCACTCTTGCACAAAATTCAACTTTTCAAAATCTCCCTGCTGCTACATTATGCTGCTAAAAGAGGATGAGTCGTTTGCAAGTGGGCACATATACGCACGCACGCACACGCACACGCACACTTCTCCCCTGGGAACAGGAGATCAATAGGAATGTCTGATTCCCATAGCACCGGAGTGAGCAGACCAGCTGCTCCTGCAGGATGGTGCAAAAACATGAACAGTCACATGCACACACCAAATAAGGACAACAATTATAAATAACTGAAGCGATTCTTTTTTTTTTTTTTCCTTTGGCGGAAGCGGGTAATTAAAGCTGAATTACTGCAGCCCGTGTTTCTGTGAGTCTGGCTTTCACACACCAGGAAGTTTGCAATATGCTGAAGTTGTGACTATGCGAGCTTGCCGAGACGAGAGAGAGCTAGAGAGAGAGAACGGTTGTAACAGCACAGAGACAACGTGTAATTCTAGCTCTTCCCTTTATTCCCCTCTTCCTCTCACACGCTGCAGATCTATCAATGGCTGCTTGAACCAGCTGCAGTGACGACTTGCTCTTTCCATGTTCTCCTTTGTGACTGAACGCCGTTTAAAAATGATCTACTAAAAGCCTACAGAGTACTTTATTTATTCCTAATGTTATATTACAAGGCAATAAAAAAGAAACACTGCTCTTATAAGCTCATATTGCTGATTTTAGTGCTGTTAACTAATTCAGATAGCTAGAAATGTGAACACACACACACACACACACACACGCACGCACACACACACACACACACACACACATCTCTTAATATAAAAGTTTAGAGTTTGCATATTGACTCTTAATGGCAACTTCACATCCAGGCTTGTGGATTCTAGAATGAAGATTAAGTTAAAAGTGAGTATGTGAATTGGCAAGAGGAAGGATTTTAGTGACTTTGAAAGTGGGATGGCTGCTAGTGCCTGACTAACAGCTAAATTCTTCATGAAACCTATTTCATGAAGAATTATAGCAGTTTAGAGGCGAAAGATCGTTTTTGCCAGAACTACAAGGTGAACCTAATACAGCGGTAGATGAGTGTGTTGTTAGCCTTAACGGTCATAGAACCATCTGTTTTCTGTCTTATCTGTAGTGAATATTAAATACTGCAAACTGTCCCCTTTAACTTTATTGTTACATTGAATTTTATTTGCTCAGTTTCAGTTTCAGTGCTTACTCTCTTTCTTTGTGGTTTAGAAGGTAACAGCTTTTAAACATTGGTGTTTCTGCCAAGTTTCATATAATTATTTATAATCAGGACATTAGAATAAAAAAAATTCAAGAAGGTTTATGTTCATTAAAAAGATCCTTCCAGAATTTTAAACAATCTTTTATTATATTTTATTCTTGGTCAAAAAGAACATCATACACAATCCTTTTTTGTAGATTTAAGTGGGTTTTCTTTTAAAAAGAATACGCTATTTGGATTTATTAGCATCAAAGCAGATCACTTCACACCCTAATCTGTATCCTACCTAAGACAGATTAATATTTGGGCACATTAATATTGGGTGTGTGATGTCTTTAAAAAACAATGAAAAAAAAAAACTATCATAATATATGCAGACTATTTGTTTTGAGTGACCTCAAGAAGGTAACTATTAACTGAAATTGAATCTTAAATTTGTATAAATATTTAAATAAGTCCAAATCCATGACACACTTTGGTGAAACCACTGGTTAATCGTCAGTCCCAGTCAGCGTGGATAAACAAAAAACAGAGTATTTAAAGGGAAAAATGAAAAAAGAAGCGAAGGGCTTGGAATTACAAATACCAATAGAAAACAGGACTGAAAGGAAAGTGCTCTCGGTGAATGGGGAGGTTAAGCTTTGCTGTCCAGTGGCGACTTTGTGGGTGACTCCACAGCGGCTAGCTGTACCTCATCAAAAGACTGGGGCACTGAGCCGTGTACAGTTGGTGGAGCAGCAGAATCTTCTTTGTTTTTTTCTTAGAGATGGGTCCAGGACCTCTGATGTCATGACAATATGAAAACAGGCTTTCAGAAAAACAACTTATCCAGAGTGGAGCCCCAAACAGACTATGTCCCATTGGGAAAGACATCCGGTGAGTAAAGATGATTCTTATTGAAAGAGCCACCTCATTATTTCAATTCAGGCTAGGAAAATACAATGCGTCTGTCAGACGCTGCATTAGCAGGAAGGATTTGTGCATTAATTGATGATATTTTAAGTAAAACCGCAGTAAAGACAGTAAGTACAACAGGAAGTGTGTTTGGAAACACAAATGTCAAATCGCCGAACAAGAGAAGATCAGAAAGCCTGAGTCTAAAATGCTCACATTGATGCAGCAGTAAAAGGACAATCGATTCATTCCTGTTGAAGGAACCATCCACTGTTAAGCAATGTTGGAGGGAAGTTACTATTCCTGCCCTTGTTGTTCCTGGTGAAGATTTCAGGAGAGTTAAAAGTGACCATCAGGTGATTGACACGCTTCTGGATTCATCCCATAATCAAAACTACCTAAATATATCCTAAACCTACCTATTTCTACCAGAGCACAGCATAACACATGGTGTTGTGCATGGCCAGAAAGGTACGGTCAATGCATCTTACCTGTCCTTAACAAGTTGTAAGGAGTTTGTTGAGTTAATGGCTGTAAAATAAACTACGCAAGTGATTATAAAACAGCTATGCAAATATTAATATTTTGCTGTTTCTATAGATGCAACACCTTACATTGATTTAGATCATCTAACCTTCATTTTTAGACTTTTTAGCAAACAGGAGAAAATTGTGAAACCATTTTTGGCATTTGAACCAATTCATTGTCATGCAAGACAGTTTTGCAGCTTTTGTTATTGCGATAGCGGAAAGCCTTGGTTTGGATTTATCTAACTGCGGAGGCCAATGTTTTGATAAATGCAGCTACATGTCAGGGTGGAATAATGGCCTGCGGCGCATTTAAAGCAAAGAAATAATTTATTCCTTTATGTCCCATGCACAGCTCATTCTCTAAACTTGGCGGGTGTTAACATCACAGAGGCCAGCATTATTGAAGTGGGGAAGTTTTTGATTTACTCCAATATTTGCGCTCGTTCCGCTCTGCAACTGCTTCTAGATAGGAGCTTGTTTCTGAGAACTAGGACATTTGTATCGGTTTGACATTGAAGTCACTGTCAAATACTTGTCGAAGTTACTGTGCTGGGCCTTGTTAAGCTTTTTGGTATAATAATTCCAAAATGTGAGAAGCTCTGGGGATGATGCCCAGCTATCAGAATGAAAAAAAATAAAATAAAATACAAGAAAAATGCAGCCACCACACTGAAAAATGAGATTATGTAGGATCTACCTTTTGGTGAACTCTAGGGGGAAAAAAAACGTACTTAATTGTTTCTAAAAGACAAATGTAACTCTTCAAAAGTGTGACCTAGACGTTTCTCAGACAAAGTGAATCACTTCGGAGCTTTTATTAAACCTCACAGATTGAAAATGTGTCCTTCAAAACGTCTGACAATGCTTATGGATTACAGTCAGCATTTCCCCGTGTATCTGTATCTGACTGTGCTTGTCAGCAGCTGCCAGGACAAACTATCATTTCACCAAATGGGCAGAGTTGAAAAAATAAATAAATAAAAAAGAACTAGACTGAGAGATGCCTCAACAGTATGTCACTCATGGCCATTGAGTCTAAATTGGTAATGGAGCTGGACATTGATATAATTCATGAGTTTCCTTCAAGAAACACCAAAATGAAATAAAATTCTTTCTTTCTAACCTTTTTTTAGTTGACAGATTACAGTAACATTTTAGCAACAATTAACCAATCAGCATTGCTGTCTTTTGACTTCAATGCTGTGGATAACTCTGAAACGGCAAAGTCAAATAGCACTAGATTGTGTTTGCATGGTCATAATGGCAAACCTTTAGAATTGCCATATGTCCTCTTGAGCATGGACTTGTCTCATTTAATTGCACACCCCATTTTAAATCAGTATAGGACAAATGTTTTTCCAGTATTTCCGGGTTGTCCTGAATGCAGCCTCATATCGTCCAAAAGTTCTTTCTTTCTACACACAGGTGGATTTATTTATCGGTGCTTAGAATGCCAGAGAACGAGCAAGATAATTTGCTGAAGTTTGGTAAAAAACATTATTGCTTGTCTACGCTACAAGTGAATGAGGAATTTTTTTTATGTATCTTTTTGATTGGTTATGTGGTAATGAATATGTGGTAGCCTGTTATTAGCAAATAATATTTGAAACAGAATATATTCTTGAGCTCATAACTCACGTTGTGTCAAATGACCAGATAAGCATCACTTGGCACTGTCTGTTTGGAATGTGGCAATTACCTGCAAACCATATGTGTCACTTAACCTTCTGCTAATGTGGCTGTTTATAAAAGTATTGCGTAGGCTGGCCTTAATTAGCGTCTGTACAGAGTGAAATTGTAGCGCCAAGGTCGTTTGATTGATCTCTGACTTTTTTCTAACATGATTTACTGTAGCCGTCTTCCTCAAGTGCCATGTTTGATTAAGCCAAGACTGCAGCTTAGCAGTAAATTGCGAGCATGCAGATTTTCCTGAATTTTTATCCACTTGCGTCGTGTACGATTTGTGCTTTGTCCTGCAAACCCATGCCAAAGAGAGGGAACTACATTCTGGGATTGCACCACTGAAATTGCCTTTTTGTGCTGCTAAGAAATTTCTGCAGATTGATGGGAGCTTCATGGTTGCACTTCATGCAACCATGAAGTGCATGCAGAGGGGGGAAAAAACACAGAAGAATAGCTGATGAGGAATGACATGTACACTGGTGAAAATTGCCTCTTGACTGAGCTTCGGGATCATGCAGTAGAGGTAAAATCTAACACACATTCACCCCGTTTATTAACATAATAACATTAATGCATGAGCCTGCTTGGTGCAAGGGATAGCTGAAGAAGTGCATGGTATCATCCGCCTTTCTAAATCGTTCTTATCCAAAGGGTAAATTACCTTATATCTGCATTGAATACCAAAAAAAAATCTGAGCTCTTGTAATCTAACCAAATTAAATTCACTTTTATTTCCTTCCTCTAATGCTATAGTGAGACACGAGCGCCAACCCGGGAAATACCCCACATTGAGGAAGTCAAGAGAGGCAGCCTGATACATTAGTAAGCACACACCGGAGTAACATAATGAAGCGTCTGGAGTTTTGTATTCTATTTGTGAACAGAGCATGCCTATTGTAGGTGAATGACAAAAATTAATAGGCAGAAGGAACACCCCAACTGAGACTGGTTGCATAATGAGGTGTAAATCAGTTTCTCAGTCAGTCAGCAAGTGTTTGAGAACGGCAGCAGGAGATGGCGTCAAATGCACAACCTGCTTAGCCTGCACATTGTCCTCTTGTTTTAATTTAAACCGAACATGCAACTCTCTGGACGGGCTTACAGAGACAGCAAAAGACTCAATTCAAAGTCGGTCCCCAAAGTCGGTCCTCGAGAGCCAGCATCCTGCACGTTTTAGTTCTCTCACTGGTAGTACCAACAACCTTTACAGCATGTCAGTGTTCTTCTTAGGCCTTCTAACGAGCCATTATTTGATCCAGGTGTGTTAAACCAAGGAGAGAACTAAAACATGCAGGATGCCGGCCCTCGAGGACCAACTTTGGGGACCCCTGCTCTAATCCATCTGTTTTTTTGTAGGAAACTGGAGCACATGCTGGAAACATGCTCCTTTCGCTTTGTGAACCGAAGAGTTTACAAAGCGGTCTTAGCTGGAGCCAGTTGTCCTGCTAGTCTCATTAAAAATGCAGCAATGTTAAGTCACATGTGTGCGAGTGGGTGTGAATCGTGAGGCTTACTTTTTCTGCAAGATCCTTGGATGCAAAAATATCCTGTTGGCGGAGAGAAAAAAAATAATGAAGGTCATCAGACCACATTTTTATATTGCAGGAAAGTTGTTGCAGTCCACCCTTTTAAATTTCGCACCATTTACAGTTCATTGCATCAGACAAACAACAACAACCATAGAGGAAAAAACGGGAGGCATTTCAGTTACATTGATACGTCATTAGGACTTATTCTGTACTGTATTTGTAAGAGTTAAAAAAAAAAGGATGAGCTTATGAAGAACATGACGTACTGTATCATATAAGCCCCAAAGTACATAAATCTATATACCCCCTGCTGTGTGCAGAATAGCAAATTGATTTGGAAAACAAGAGTCAACAAGGAGGTAAAGGAAGCAACTGAAAGCTGAATGGAAGCAATTTTGCTCAAGACAGCAAGTTAAGAGGCAAGAAATTAGAGCAGTGGCATAGAGAAGAAGGGAAAAGCCATTTTACAGGTAGTGTTGAACTTCATCATAAAAACTCCAGTAGTCACACATAAGGCTTTAAAAAAAAATGGGCACAAAGAAGACTTTGGATCTTTTGAAGGCTGGATGACCTTTCAGTTGGAATCTGGGTTGAAAGCCAGAAACTGAATTTAAAAAAAGAGGCTTACAGTGCAGCAAGATACGAAACACTGTGGGTGAGATTTGTCATATTTCAGGAAGGCAGCAACTGCTGTGACCCCCCACCCGCACTCGCATGCGCCTACACACACAACCCTATACCAAACCTTATTTGATACTAGTCGAAAAGAAAGGTTGTTTGACATCATCAGAAGATGGGGTTTGGTACTGAGGGTCAGAGGAGTCAATTATACCTCTTGTATCCTGCTGCCCTGCCGGTGAGACAACCACTGCAAATTGCAACCAAACTATTGATAAGGGCAATGTAACCTTACTGTAAATCTCCCCAGAAGGTTTACTTTTTTGCATAGTATTGTTCTTTAAATCTCTAGCAAGCTGAGTCACTACCATTATGAAGATAACATATTTGTCTAAATATTAGCCATACAAAGTTGACTGCTAATGGCATTCTACTTTAGGTTGATAAAAAAAATAAATAAATAAAAAATAGAGCAACTTACAAGACATCGATTGTACTATTGCATACCTGAATTTCATTTGTCTGGTTAGGAAACAGCTATTTGGTACACTCTTCTCAAGATGTCAAATGCTTGAAAGTGAAAGCTAAATTTACAGACTTTCTGATTAATTTGGTTATTCATTATAAGACCCAGACCACATAAAAAGCACTTACAGATAAATTGCCATATTATTTCCAAAAGCAGCCCTGGTCTCTAAAATAGAAAAGGCATATGAGACCATAGTATTATTGCAAAATAATAATAATAAGACCTTCATGGGTAATATTGTAAATAACTAAAACACACGCTTTTTAATGGTTACCTGCTTGAATAATTGCCAATGGACAAAAATCTTATTAGTTGTTCCACAACAGAAAAGTCTTGATTTTGCTCTTAAGCAACTTGGTCCTTACTCCTACATTTCTAACCCTATGTAACAACTGACTGTGCTGCATTGTTAACTGTGGCTTGGAGGCAAACAAGAACAACAAGATGGAATGTGATTTCAGCAGAGCTTCTTTTATGTTTGTTTTTCCTATAACAGTGCTAAAGAATCACTTTGCTTAGCACCTTCACTCGATTAATTTTATTCAGCCAACGTCGGTCAAATTAATTCCAAAACTGTGCAGATCAGATACGTTTGAATTTTCTCCAGTAGACAGAGGTTTAAATTCAAATTTAAACAATCAGTTTCAGTTAAGGTCAGTCTATACTTTGCAAAAGCCTGTGTTGTTCATCTCAATACCACAAATCTCACATATCATTTTAAAGCCACTCAATGGGTTTCTTGCACTTCTCATGTATTTCCACTCATATTTCAAAGACAACGATTTTAACTGTACTTAATTACAGAATTTCAAATATTAGGATATAAACGTAAAGTTTTAAATACCATTAACCAAACTAGGAATTTTTATCCACACTCTTGACTTGCATACATATATGAAATAAATATATACAGAGCCTGTGTCTTGAAAACACATCCACAGTTGTTGCTTTTTAAATTTGGCTGACCCCAACTGAACCATCCTGTTTGTTTGGTGAATACTCCATAAACAGAAGACACAATAAAGCGTGCATGATGCAGAGTTTAATGTGCCATCACCTAGAAAGGTTTTGTTTATGGAAACTGGTGTATGATTCAGTATCATCTAGGCTGCATGCTGGAATCTTGGATTTCACAGTCCATTTACTGTGTAGGAAACTAATAAACAGATAAAAATAGAAAGTTTTCTAGTCACTTTATGTGTCTCTGTGTGAATTGGCGTGTGCTTGCAAGTGTGAAAAAAACAATAGGAGAAAGGTTAAAAAACAGAATCAGACAATCATTATTAGGCTTTAACGAAAGATGTTTTTTTGTACAAAGGTTTCATACATAAAAGGCTTTTTTTAAATGAAATTCTAGATATAAGGCTGATCCTTGCAAAGCATTTGGAGTTCTGCTGAAGACGCTCTCACATAGTATGGAAAATATGTATTCAACATGTCGATATTTTTCACAGAAAAAAAGTAATTTATGCTGATTGATATCTAATACACACATACAATTAATTAGTCAGCGAATTATGTACGATGACGAGTGAAAGATTGAATAAGCTTGGAACATATCAAGAAAAGGAGGCCCTGAAAGGAGTGACAGGGATAAAAATCTAAGAAAACAGCCAAAATTTGTCAGAGTTTGGAAACGAATACTTAGATCCATACGGACAAATTAATACCAGATGCTTTAGATGCTTGTCTGTGGTCTATAGAAATGGTTCTCATTATACAAGCATCACACAGGACATATGTGCCTGAATGAGTAACAGACATGTTCAAGACAGTTTAAGGTTGTCATTACCAACAAAGGCTTTGCTACTGTAAAGTAAAAAAAATAAAATAAATTACTAGATGTGTTCAATACTTTTTCCATGCCATTTCACATGACATGCGGAAAAGGTGAACAGTATGCACTGACGATTTGTATCAGTGCATACAAATTACAGTTCATTCAGTAATTTGTATGAACTAATATGAAAACTTGAGTTGACATCGAAATCCGGTATCAATGTTGCCGCTATGATAGATAACTGATATTTACCAATATTATGTATATTATTTTACTATCTTTTTGACACTTAGACCACACTGCTGACTTCACCGCAGCTTTTCTGCTATACAGATTTGTTACAAAATGAGTAGCATTGACCTATACCAATGTTATTGCTGATGTACTGTGCATTCCTCTTCATTTGTGACAATTTCTTTTATATTTGTGGACTATTTGGGTTGCTACTAAAATCTGCTTTGTTCAAGAGGTTTTTTTTTTATTTTTTTTCCAGCATGCTTTTAAAATCAAACACTGTGGTTTGAAATAAACTAAGATAAGAGATTACAGTGTGTGAACTACAAATCATGGTCCTTGAGTCTTAAAAGATCTCCATAAGCCGGCGGATATTCATAATAATTGTTTTTAGCCAAAAAAAAAAAAAGTAATTTGTTGTCTACTCCAAGATGCTTAAACATGCAAAATTGTAATAACGTCATTATCCTCCAATGTAATTTTTGTGTAGTTTTTGTAAAAGCTTGCATGAGTTTATGTTGAATATACATGTCATCTAGCCCCCCTTGCGTTCCAGGAATTTTAAATAATTTAGTTGCTCCATCCATTTAGGTTTACAGATTTTCAGAGTGAATTACATTTCACACTAGAAGAGTAGTCGAACTGCAATTACACAGAGAAACAAGTCCAAGTGACAGTGAGAGATGAGGCAGAGAAACAAACATGAGATGTTTGTGTCTAGCTGTGAGCATCAATGGGATTGATTATTATGTCCCAGAGTCTGGCAGAGCTTGAGCTTCAAGCTAACTCCAGAGAGTAACAAACGCAAGTCCCAATGAATAAATAACAGATTTCAGATTTCCCCCCCTTTAATATGTATGATGAAATAAAGAGTAACAAAAAAAAAAGAAGACGGTACAAGTAAGAACTTTGAGTCATTGTTGAGACAATCACCAGAACCAACATTCACATAATACTCCAAAGTGACGCAAAGTCTACAGCAGGGTTTAGTTTCAAGAGGGAAGAAGTTTCATTTTTGACAAACTGCCCAGAATTAGTTTTTCTCTGAGACCATCCAAGATAAATCCGTCTGAATAATAACACTGTCTGTTTCTTTGTGTGTCATGCATGTCATGCATTGCAAAAAGACTTTTTTTTAAAATCCAATTTGTTGAAAAGCTTAGATTCTTGTCGCCAAATTTAAAACGAGAGCCTTGCAAATGAAAATGCATTGCCCCACGCTCTCTTTAAAGCCTTGTTTCTGTCGGTGAAATGCATTTTGTAACTGAGGATGTTGGGTTTGTTGGTACCACTTTCATACTTCAACTCCGTTAAACAACAGTTCTGTAAATGTTTGGGAGCTGGGGAAATCAATATCTGCACTTCTAAAGGCAGAAATGTTTTCACTGTTTAAAGATTTCCTCCATTGAACATAAAAGCTTTTGTATTTTTTATGTTTTTATTTTCACATAATGCAGCAGTGCTTTCTGTGGGTTATGGGTAGGCACTGATGTCAAAGCTGTTTAGCTCATGCCAAAAATACCAGTTTATTAATTTTTTTTCTTGAACTCCTCTTTGAAAGACATGAAAACCACCCGTCCTTTGTGCACACATGCAACTGCATATTGCCAAGCAATGTTGGTTTTGTTCATGACATACACTGTCGGATGGCTTCTTGGCTGTGCAGCCACGATTTCGATCAATAATGCTCGCAAGACAATTTTAAAGGAGCCTAACATAGAATATCCCATCATTCTTTTCATAAAGTGATCAAAATTTAATATTATTTTATTTTCCTAACAATTCTCCACCCTATTGTGTTTCAATACTATGTATTTCTCAGCCAGGCTGCCTGTAAAACCCATCTCTGCCTCTTTTATACACTCCTAATTCCTGTGTATACTGGAATCTTGTGGGGTTGTTGATACTTTCTTCAAGTGGTCAACGGACAAAAGGCGCTGTCAACTGTAGACCAGTCAACATTTCATCACGGCGGAAACATATAGCAGACCAGACCAGAAAGCATGAGTTAGCCCTTTACCTCTGTGGCACAATTTTATGTAAGTGTGGTTCCAATTGATCCAACTGCAATGTAAACATGTATCCCATGCTAGGCGACATTCTCTTTCACATATATTTGGAGAAAGACCTTTTATTATTATTAATAATAATATTATTAGAACACTGTTTACGATTAAATTTTTTATTTTTATCGAATAACAGCCCTTCTGTAGTTTGTGAGTGTCGCGGACGTGGAAATTACCTGGCTAAACATGTTTTCATCCAGGTCGTTTTCAGCTGCTCGACGGCTCTTTGCAGAATCAGTAGGACACTGCAAACAGGAGACAGAAAAAACGCAACGTTATTGTATACTTTTCACTTTGTTAAGCTACCTTAGTAACAGTAATGGCAATCAAAGGACAAAGTGGCAGCACAGCATTACATTTTTTTGATAGCAAAGCCAAAGGCCAATTCATTCACCCTTATGTCAGCAAATTAGCGTATTAGCTGCTGCAAGTTAGCATTGCCCGAAAGTCAGTTGGATTGAAATGGGATTGGTGTTGACCTATGGTTATAAAATAACTGTATAAACGCTAAGACTCCTTTAGATGTCATTGCAAAAATAATTACATTAACTTTTTCTTCTACTAAAGTCACATACATAATCTTCCTAGTTAATAGGGTTTGAACTGAAACACAAATATTTTGAATAGTGAATGGGAAATGATGCAAGACTGCTAGGTTGACATGCATATTCTGCTCCATAAATCATACAGGTTATGTTTTGCATATCTAGAGAGTAAAATCTTTTTTTCATACTCAGTAAGACTGGATGTAACGCTCCTGGCAATATACAGTAAATGTTCAAGTCATGCCAGAGACTCTGAATTGTTTTTAGACTTGGCCTTTTGCTGGACCGTACTGACATGGATTAGCTTTGATGACAACAATTCTATTCTCAAGTCTCTTGTAGCCTCTCGCATGATTTTCTTGCGTTTTCCTCCAGCTATCTTCTCTACCAAGCTTCCCTGCCAAGCTGAAGAGAAGCATTCTCATGGAATGATGCAGTCACCTCCATTATTTCACAGTGGAGACGGGCAGAGAAGAATTTGCAAAATGTGATCCCATCAAAGCACCTTCTTCCAATGTTTTTATATACCCTTGTGGCAAGTACAAACGGAAATTCTCGTGCCTTTTATCCCCAATGTCTTGTTTATATGCTCTATCTTCAAACAGGAGCTTCTCCATTGTCGCTATGAAACTCTTGTCTGGACTCTTATTTGTTGTGCTTTATTTTAGTTAGGAATATCAGAGTTAAAAGGGCAAGATATAAATGACTTCTTAAATCAATTAATCATTTCCCTTCCTACTTGAAGAGTTTTGTGGTCGTAAAATTTCAAAACCAACATTTTTTGCAGGGCACTGCAGAGCAAAGAAAATGACCAACTGGGTATAATCACAACCAAACGGCGCAAATAGAGTGTGGGAATAAAGGGGGCCAGAAACCAGGACATGACAATTGTACAAAATGTGGTTCATGTTCTCCACTGTGCTATTTGTCTTTAAAAATACTTCAGTTGCCACAGGTCTCCAATTTTTCACACTTGCCTCTCCAGCTCTCAAGCCAAATTTAGCTGTTCCTTAGAGGAAGCCCTGCAGCACATGTACAAAGAGCTAAAGTGTAATGATTTTGTTCTACAAGCCCATACAATTCATTTTACAGCATAAAGTCTTCATTGCATAAGACTTAACTTTCAAACATCCGAGGGAGCATGTGCCCCGCCTTTTTGACGTCCGACTCCTTCAAACTCATTTGGCATAAGAAGGCACAAACACAAAGGCACATAGGTAATAAAACCTTAGAGAATTATGTTGGAAAAAAAAAAACGCAGACTAGGAGTTAAAGAATTTTCAGCTGAAAAACAAACTCTTGTGGTAGATGATTGCCATTCTCCTCATGCCTGAGCAGACTCCTGTTCTGCTGTTAATCAAATGAATCTGTTTTCAATTTAATAAGTCTTTGGAGGTGTGCAAACAAAAACTTTCAAGACAGAGAAGAAAGAAATCGAGCGGACGGACAAGAAACAAGGGAAACAGTGCGGAATATATTATTAAAGCCCTTCGCTGGGGCTGGAAGCAAGATGTCTTAAATTAGATTTGTATTCAAAGCAAGAACATGTTTCACAATCAAAGCTGATGAGACTTAATTACACAGTATGTATTATATATATATATATGTTCTTGAAATACTCTGAAGAATAAATAGTTAGACAGCTGTTAAGGTGTTGTGTTCTGTGGATAGCAGTCCTGCTGCATCTTCAGCCTATTTATTTATATAGTTATGACAGATGCTGGAAGAAAATACAGCAAGTATAGCAGCATGAAGACAAACCATTGGTTATTAACTAGAGCATACCTCAAGAGCAAACCATAAGTTCCCTTATGGTGTTTCATTTAGATAATACACACTCAGCTTTTTGTGCATCTGCTCAGTAGAAGCCTTCCAACACCACAAAGAAGCTTTAACGAGTGCCCAGTAAGCATTTTTTTCCTGGCTAAAACATTGACTGATTTCAGTTTTTCAATATGACCAGCGGAACACATATAAATGTACAGATTCATAACACATAGGTATAATTGTAAAGCATTTATTTCTGCTTAGTTCATGAGGGCTTACAGCAAATGTTGTGTTATCGGAAAATCACTAATACCAATAAAAAGCTTTTCTTAAATAATAAAATGGCATGGCCATGGCCTACACAATCATGTGGAAAGACTCCTGACGGGACAGTTGTCCTCACACTGTCCACAAGGAGGGTAAAGCCACAAATGGTCATCAATATACAAACTGGTGATGTTCACAAATACTTTTGCATTATTTCTGCAGCAATATTGGTCTGAAAAAAGTGCACAAGCAGCATGGATGACTGTGGCAGTGAGAGGACTGTAAAATACTTTAAACTTTAAAAATTTTAAAGTTTGGGGGAGGTTCAAAAGGCGTGGACTACAGCTGGAGATACATGGCTTACAACTGTCCCACTCCATCTATTAATCCACTTCTGAACCAGAGATCATTCCAGAGGTGTCTTATATGGGCTAAGGAGAGAAACGACTGGATTGTTGCTCAAGGCGTCCAGAGAAGTATTTTTTTAATTTTTTAATCTGAAAGTAGCTTTTTCTTTTCATTTTGAAATCAAGGTCCCAGAGTCAGGAGATAGAGAGGAGAGGTGTTAAGTGCAAGTTCAGATCCAGCGTGAAGTTCCCACAGTCTGTAATTATTCAGCTGTGTTTTATGAAGTTTAATGGCCCGCCCACTCCGTTTATTTTTTTTGTTTTTTTTTACTGGAAAGTTCTTAACCACTTGTGCTTCATGTTCACACACTTTATGGGGCCCTGAAGTTTTTTTTCTTTCTTTTTGTTTTAATGGTTCCAGAGAGAAATTTTCTCCTCATTTGAACAGCGAAAATGCCTCTTTTGTTAAAACCACTTTTAAAGCTAACCTCATGTGGAAGCCTTATGCCCACATCACGTGCTCCACATTTACCCCTCCTACTGGACTGGGTGAGTAAAAACAGCCTTGTGGGGTAGAATGCAACCAGGGTTTCCTGAACTCTTTAGCAGACTGGTTGGTTCTCAGTGGTTCTCGATTAGACAAAACCAATACCGCACTCAGTTTCAGTCTTCCTTCTTTTAAAGTTCCATTTATATTTCAAACAGCAACATAACAATTCATGTGTAAGGAATAAAAAAATGTCCGCTTTGCGTTGAATCGGTGTCATTCACAGGGAGAAAGCATTTCCTGTCTTACCCGAGCGCCGAGGATCTCGCAGCAGGACTCTTCTATTGCAAACGATGGGTCACAATACAGCATCACCTGCTGAACATCCATCTGGAGAAGAGAGCATGAAAACCAAGAGAGAGGAGGAAATTACTAATACAGTCCTTTGCATGCAGGGCTACGCATCCGCGGCTGTATTTTTGCTATAAGTTAAAGCGAGGCAGTAAACATGGCTAAAGGCCAATTAATTTTTCCATTCAAACAAATCATTTGAAAGCTGTTTGTTGAGAGCTTCACCTGCATGTGTGTGTATGAGCTATCCTTTCTGAACTTATGAAGCATCTGTTTAGCATTCTAACGAAGGAGCCAAACTGCATTTTATTAATATTCCTATCTTAATCTTGATTTATTCCATAGTCTTGCTGTAATAATCAAATTCAAATAAGACTGCACATATCTCGCATAATCACATCAATAACTCTATTTAATATAAATGTGCATTGTGTGCTTTAGTAATGTGTGGCAAGGGATTTTATTGTTGTGTAGCGTACAAATGAGTTATTCCGTGTTCCTGTAAACTCATCAGGAGAAACACTTTTTTATGTCTTTGCTTCTCGCACAAACATCTGATAATGGTAGCTATCTATTTAAAATATAACATTAGTTAATACACTGAACACCTGGCAGTCACCGTATATCAAATTTAACACAGAGCCTTAAGAATTCAATTGATCTCTCTCAGCTTTTTAAAGCTTGGAAGAATGTTGTGTATGGTGGAAGTAAAGTAATATTCAAAACCCACATACCTTTGTCACATTTTGTAACTACACAAGCACAATCTTCAGTGTGTTTAACAGGGATGTGATGCGGTAAATCAACACACAGTTGTGCTTAGTTGTGAAGTTAATGTAAAACATAAACATGAAAATAGGATTGCCATTTTTAGTCAAAAACCATCAATTGAAGTTCACCTCGAATGTGTGCTTCCCCACCATTTGTAACTTTTTTTTAGGTTTCGTCTCGACAAATTGAAACAGGAATTTTGAAAGTTTCCCTGTGGACTCTGTAATTGGAAAATGACATAACTTTTTTTTAGGGTTGGTTGGGTGGTTAGTAGAGAAAAAAAAATAGTAGATTTTAGCCCAAAACGAAATGTATTATTAGCCCTAAAAGGTAAAGGCTTATAATGCATTCTCCACAGCCAACCATTAAATTACCATTCAGGTCTTATTGCAGGAGGTTTCGGAGAAGTTATTCTCACCTGCACCGGTCCGGCATCCGAGGCCCGAACACCCAGCAGTGTGTGTCCGTCGGTCTGCAGGACGCCTCGGGGCTCGAGGGGCTTTGTCTCTATGGAGTTGCAGTCAACGTGAAGGGAGGCGGCGTCGCGTTGCACGCTGAGTGCCAGCTTGTGCCACTGGAAGTCCGTCAGGGCTTCGACGCCTTCGCCGTTAAAGACGCAGCTCACCAGCTCGGCCTCGGAGTCGGCACCTCTGGCTCGCAGGGTCAGGGTACCTTCGGGAGCGCTGAAGTCCACCGAGAGCTTCGGTTAGGGAGGAAGGAGTCGATTATGAAGGGGTAAGAAGTTAAACGCTACATAAAAATGTATTGTATCTCGAGTTATCTCGAGTTGAACAAAGAATAATTTGCACACGTAAATAGAAGCAAGCAGCGCTGCAGAACGACACATCAAAGACGAGGTACTAAAGGAAGGCATTAATTACGCACACAAGAAGTGCAGCCAATCAATCACAACTAATGAGGCAACTTAGCCTCCATCCATCATACACACTAAGCATTTAAATCTGGCCTCAGACTCATAGCGATTATCGAGACTCGGAGGGACTCCAGTGCTTCATCATGGAACACATATGAATAATAATGAAGGTGAATGAAAGACGAGAGCTGGAGATGATTGAGGTAGGATGGACAAAAAGAAAGAGAGAGATGGAGAGAGAGAGAGAGAGAAAGGGTTTCCCAATGACAAATAAGACAGGACAAAAGGCAAATGGGATGAAAGGGTGGAGAGAATTGAAAAGATGTCACGTGAGGAAAAAAAAAAAAAATCGAAAGGGAAAGTGGATGACTATGCAAAAAGTGATGAGGGTCACAAAAAAGAAAGATGTGGAAGAAAAGTTAGATGATTAAAAGGTGAGCGATCGATGGATAGGGTATAAATGAGAGAAGGGATGTGTGGCGACGGGAGAAAAGAAGGGTGTTGTGGAACAACGAGAAAGTATGAAGCAAGCAGCACCTGTGGATATCCCTGCTGATCCGATATCTGAAAGAGGTAGATGGTGTCCCTCAGTGCAGACTTTTTCAAAGCCAGGGTGAAGATTAATGTGAACTCGTCAGGTAAGCCATGAGGGAACACCTGACTGGAACATACAAGTTAGGAAATGTCAGATACGTGATGATTGCCAGCTAATTGAAATCATTCGGTAAAACAAAATACACATATCAATACCTACTTTTATTTCCCAACAAAATATTTCATTTCAGTATCAGCTGGAAATATTTTTAAAACATAAATAAGTATAAAACACTTTCCATTAATACATGAAAATGCATGAAATATTTAATTTAATAAATTTTTTATATTTAAGTTTGATTAATAATATTAAATACTGAAAACAAAATCTAAGTAATTTTTTTTCTTGGATAAATGTAATAAAATACATGAAGTATGAAACATGTCCCATGAATCAGACTGGGACTTTGTTTAAACAGATTCTTTAATTACATCATTACCCAGTGATAAAATAAAGTACTGATCAGCACATTTATCATCTTTTTCAGACATTATGAATGCAAAAAAACTCCTCTCAAAACTCCAGCTCATTTATAATTATATTCTTCACAATTATGAAAATCAATAACAATTTTGTCTTTCCATTTACCCCTCATACAGTATTTAGTTTGATCTCCAGGAGTCACTCTAGACAAAAGACACTTTGAAGTAAAATTTCTAAGCGACCTGCTGAACAAATCAATAAAATAATTTGCAAATTTATGAAAAACTTGAGTTTTTTAGCAGTTCTGTAGTTCAACACTATGCAGCTTTTTGTATTCCCAAACTGAACCAGGATTTTATTTTTAAATATATATACACTGTTTTCCAAACACTCTGTTGGCCTAGTTTTGAATTATATCCGTAAAGCACAATGCAAAGCCGGTGGGTGTGACCCTTTGGCATTAATTTTCATAGCAGAAAGAGTCCGGCAGGCTTCATCCTTCGGTTTCAGTCAAGGGCATCTAAGATCACAAATTCAAAACACACACACACACAAAAATACAATCCATACAGGTGTGTGGATATATTGAGACGAGGGTTTCACGATGGAGCCCAGTGAAATGTCTCCTCACTGAGACGGTGAAAACTTTGAAATATTCTCCCTTGCTCTATTTCACTCCAACTCTTTCCCTTTGCACGCACACAGAATTGTTGATGTAGGCAGCTGGTCTCCCACTCCTAGAAGTTGGGTGACGTTGATTTATGAGCGAAGTAGGATCCTAGGGAAAACAGGCAAGTACGAGACGTCAAAACAAAGAGAAGATGAGTGGGGGAGGGGAAAGGGTGAGAAGAAGAAACGACTGAACAAAAAAGAGAAGAAAGAAGACAAATAAAGGTACTACAAAAAAAGGTTTAAGAAAATATACGAGGGACCAAATAAACGCATAGGAATTTTGGCTTTTCATAATTAAGGAATGTGGGTGGAAAAGCTGATGAAGAAAAGATGGAAGAAAATGTGACAGAATGCGCCACAGACAGACAGACAGACAGAGAGGAGAAAGAGAAAAAGTAGTGTTCACAACAGAGTTGTTTTGCTGTTGATTAGAGAGCTGCAGGGCACAAAACCACTCAGAAAAACTATCGACTTTTTTTTTATTTTTTTTGTTGGACGTGCTGAAACATGGCCTGTTCCATTCAGGGTCATTAAAACGAATAAAATAAACGAATAAATAAAAAAAACAAAAAACAAATAAAATCCCAGAAACCCAGAAACAGACTGACATACGCTCCGAGAAGAGATTACCCAGAATGAATCAAACAGACTCAGATTTCAGGGAAGCTTACATCTTCCTCTCTTCTTTTAGTAAGAAAAGCCACAGGAGAGGAGAACAACAGAGGAAATCTGATAATAAAACGGTAGATCTCTTGCTTAAGAACCGGATATTAACTGGGGAGGTACATCGACACCTGTATGCAGACTTCTTAAGTGTGCTTGGATCCACTGTTTGCTGTGGCTGGGGTCTCTTTCTCTTAGCGCTTCAGTCAGAGCTAACCAGAAGGAATGTTAAACAGCGAGTGCCTGACACTTGAAAGAAGCGGATTCGGTTTGAAAGCGACAGCTGACAAATGCTTTTACATGCTGTAGGTTTTCCCTGTTGCTAGAATGCTTTGTGTTTCTTCCCTTTGTGTATTTAAACAAATTATAAACACCTAATTTGTAGGTGTTTCTATAAACACCTACAAATTAGGTGTTTGTAGGTCAAAAAGCATAAGGATTTTTGCTATTATGCTATTTCCGTAGTGGTGCACAGCTCTCAGGATGGATGAGTGGGTGTTTCTGATATAAATGAAATTACAGTGGGTCAGCTGTTTGTGAAGATACCTTCAGTTGCCACCTAATCAGCTGCTATCTTAGCTTCATGAAATATCTTTAACTGGCTTAAAAGCATCAGCACTCAGATTATTAAAAATAAACCTAGACTTAACCAAATATGAATTTGCTGAAAACTGAAAACCCTGTGGTGAGATTTGACTTGTGTCTCTTTTCAATGTCACTTGACGCTTACCGTCTGCTTCATCGGGTTTTTGGTCAAACCCTTGAGAACTGAGTAAGATATAAAGATTAACGAAGGACGTAGAGTTTTCCTTATTCTTATTTAGTTCTTGATGCAGTCTAGATTTTTTTTGTTTTGTTTTGTTTGCATCATTAGCTTTCTTCTAGTCAGGTAACTGTACATCCATCCATTGTCATTCTTCTGTTCGAAATGAGGATGTAGGGGAAAACAGGGCCAAGACTGAACCCAAGCCAGCACATCCCTCTCCAGGACAATATCCCTTCCACGGGAACTTAAAGTAGAGTTAATCTGTCTCTAAGGTGAGTTCAACAGCCGTACAGATGAGGCTCATTTCTGCCACCTTTGTATGGTTCTTATTCTTTAGTACATAATCCATGTCTAATGACTACAGGCGATAGTCAGAACATAGATAGACAAGTACATTAAGACCTACACTTCTAGGCTCCATGCTTTGTTCATCACAACACACCAGTGCATCACCTTGACTTCAATGGTCCTCTCCCTCAAACAGAAATTTACTGGTATTGACTCCTAAAGTGTTGGGTAACGGTTGCATTTACCCTTGTAAGATGGTGCTTTGCTGCTCTTCTTTTGTTTTTTTTTCAATGCCCCCTTGTTAGTTCCTGTCATGAATAAATCCATACTCACCTTGCCTGCAACAATGTCTAACAGGAAACATCAACTAACGGCTGAAAGAAACTGTCCGTCTGATCTTCCACGATCATAAACGGCCCGGTCTGATGGTGAGGCGTTTATGAACCGCAGTCAAGTTCTGCAGTCAGTATGGGTGTATCATCTCAACCTGCCCACTGGCTCTTTATGCTTAAATCCCTGCCTTGGAAGCCTGCCATTGTGATGGTTATTGGATCCTTTTCTGCAAGACTGCTGTAGTCGTCTCTCATATAACACAAGCGGCTGAGCACTGGTGTCATGTCATTCATCTCTTTACTGAGCATTGCCATTATTGTGCAGTCTCAGGCCCGGGTAAGTCAATTCTCATCCTATTATCTTGTCATAGAGAGTGCACTCTAAAAGAATAGGGGGAGAGCATCATGGCTTTTCCTTTCTTAACTATATACGTATACATGAAAAAACATTAAGAGACCACATAAAATTACCAGTTTCTCTGATTTTACTTTTCATAGGCATATGTTTGAGTAAAATGAACATTGTTCTTTTATTCTACGAACTACCTTTATTCAATGTTTCCAAAATTTTGAGCAAACACTTTTGTATTTACTTGCAGAAATTGACAAATGGTCAAAATAACAATTAAGATGCTAACGCCTTAAGAGTTCAAAAAGCAATATTTGGTGGAGTAACCAGGAAGTTTTCGGTGGGATCCAGTGGGCTCTAAATTATTTTCGAGAGCTGTATGTATATGTAAGACAAATTTATCTGAGGCATCAAAATCTCAAGAAACAAAAAAAAAATTCAGTGTAGCATACATGAAAAAGACATAGCACAGCCTTTTTGTGCTCTCCTTGGAAGCTTGAGAGCAAAACAAAAACATCTTGAAATGTTGTTCTTTTGCCAAACAGATTCTGGTTTCCCAAGAGGTGATAAGAGTTCTGTGTGTGTTTTCTCTCTCCTGTCGCTAGAAACACTCCTCTCCGAGATTTTGACAAATAATATTTGTGACTCTTAAGATGAAAAGTAAAACATGTTTCACGTGGAAAATGTGTTGTGTATGGAGATTCATATTCAAGCAAATTCGCACATCATATCCAAACACAGAGTGATAAAATACTTTGAGCTCTGAGCTGACCCATTTAACAATTTCTTTAAAAAAAAAAATAAATGAAATAAAGTAACATTAAAATTTAAAAGAAAGTACAAAGAAGAAAAGAAAGTTCAAAGAACAAAACCCTTAAAAGCATTTGTCAACTCTACAAGTGACCTCTGAGTGAAAAAGCTTTAAATTTATAAAGACATAGCTACGCAGAAAGGAAGCCACAAGCTGCTGGATTTTTAATGACTAAAAATTGTGCCCAGAAAACAAGTCCAGAACATGTTCTAAAATGGAGCTGCCTAATCCTCACCCTGATAATATTTTTTTTTTGTTTGTTTTGTGGCTGGCAACTGTAACATGCCTACTAATTAAGACATCACTCCTACAGATTCTGCTAAGGCAAGTAAGGATGAAATTTCATTATGTAAGCTTGTTTTAATACAGAAATGTGGTTAAATCTCCCGCCCCCCCCAAAAAAGAAAGGTTGTAAGAATTCACTTTTACAAGCCAGTAACAGTGGTAATTTTGGAAATTCAATCAGCGCCTGACCAGCGTTTCTGCTTCTCCGTGTAGTAGCCCTTAGACAGCGTTCACATGGTGAACTTCACAAGGCCGATATGACTAAACGGTACATTCAGACAGATGTGAAAAATAGAAAGCTTGTCAAACTCTGTGCCCACACAGGGTGGGAAATCTTGCACATAATTTAACTTTTATTCTCCTTCCCTTCCAGTTAAATCCGAACAAAACATAATTGTGTCGGAAGAATTCCTCTGTTGGGGAAAGGAAGCAAATCAGTGAAGAAGAAGACAAAAAAAAAAAGAAAAAAGAGAGAGAGATAGACAGTGAACTTACTCGCTTGGGCGCAAGAGTGACGACTTGCCAAGGCGTAGGATGACAGAACCTCGAGGGTTGCGGAGCTTTCTGACATCTGTGTCTTTGAGCAAGGAGAATCGCCTCACCAAATTAAAACCTGGTGTCAGAGAAGTTCATCAGTAGGCAAAGATAAAATAAAAGCCAGATTGCTGTTATTTTGGGCAAAATACGTACTGAACACATTAATGTTTTTCTCAGTAAAGATTATTATAATATTCTTGTTGACATAAAATTCCACCCAGATATTAAGGGCAAATATTCTGACAAATAAGTTCAAAACTAGGTTGTTTATAGTAAGATGGACAAGAGAGAGAAGTATTGAACAGAAACAAACAAAAATAAAAGTATAGCAAGAACAAATATATAAAATCTGCTGGTACTTAGAAATAAATCCTGTTCCCCATTAATAGAATTTAATATGAAATGCTTTAGTCTTGACTGATGAGGCTGTACAAAGGTTTCTCACTACCAAGATAGCCATGACAGCCATGATAGGTTAAAGAGCTACAGTATGTGCGGACGTCAGATATTGTGAAGTTAGAAAACAAACTGCAGAAAGCTTTTGTATTTAACCACGACGTGTAATTCCAACATATTTCACATAACTCCATTTTCTGGACCTATTTATAGTGATTTCTTGTATTCATAAACAACTTGGGTTAGTTTCGGCATACAGTGTGAATTTAAAGCCTACAGTACCATTGAAATCTGCACATTGAAAGAAACATCAATATGTTCGATACTCATTTTACCCTCTCAGTATGGGTACTTAAGCTTGTCCAATTCACCAGTAATGTTTTGCCTGGCCGTCCGAGGAAACTTCCACTCAGCCACTTGTACGGACGGGCATTGTACACCTGTGGTAACAAACAAAACATCAAGCGTCAAAAAACAGCCGCAGAGGCGAATCCCTGAAATGTCCAGCATTTGTTAGACGTGGAAAAAAAAAAGAAAGTCGTCTGACAACAAATGCCAAAAGAAACCATCAACACATCTTTCTGAGTGATATGGACAGAGCTTGTGATTGTGAGTGAACTGGCAACTTCAAACATAAATTTGAGTAGAGCTTGAAATATTTATCAAGAAAGAAAGATAGAAGGAGCTGTTGGGGGTGAAAGTGAGTTAAAATAAGTGTAAAAAAAAAACACCCTCAAAAAAACAAAACAGACAGGCCGATGAAATGAAGGCAAAGCTGTGCAGAGTGGAACACAACCTGATCTGACAGGTTGTCTAGCACCCAGCTTGTCTGTCGCGGCAGCCTCATTTTGATGGACGTGTTCTCACCCCGTTGGGGAAGGTTGCAGAGTAAAGCGTTGCCTGTCAGAGCGGCCCGACTGACTGCAGGGTGGTAAGAGATGTAAGATTTTTAGAAAGACCACAACTTGTACAGGTAGACGAGGACCCTCTGAAACACTGTGATCCACAGCTAATTGATCTCTTTGGGGCCAAGGACAGCGGCCCTGAGCCAAGCCATGCTTTCAACCATGCTTGTTTTTTTGGGTTTTTTTGCTCCCTAAAAAAATCTGGGAGCAGATGGAACAATGTGATAACCTAAAATAAAACAGAACTGTTTTCTCTAGGCTGTGTTCACATCAACAATCATTTGAATCAATAAGGTTTCTGTGCATATCACTAGTGAAAGGGTTGGACATTAGTGCAATAATCCCAAAGGTATATGTTTTTTCTTAACGTTTTACAATGCTAAAGTTGTTGCTGTAAAAAAGTCCTATCTTATCGTTATCGTTTGCCAACTGGTTAGAAATCCAATTTTATTGAGAAGTCCAAGGTAGCTGTGTACACTTTCTAAGAAGCAAAGTTTTTATGAAAAACAAAGACATTTTTTTAGAATGGTTAAAGAAAGTAAAATGTCAAGCCATGAATTATTCTGACTATTTTTTACATTTATGCAGTAAATTATTAGCCTAATATTAAATGTTTCATTGAAAGCCTGTCCTAAAACCATCAGTTTTGATAACATGTATGTTTTATGAGTCAACGCATAAGCTGGGTTTTTTTTTTTATTACTATTATATCAGTACTTTAAGTACCAAAATATAAGCTGCTATAGTTTATGACAGCATACAACAAATGTGATAATGCCTATTAAAATTGACAATGATTATTATTTGTTTTATTTTTAGACCATGTCACTTTCAATTCAGCTACTGTACAAACAACACATTTTCCAATCACAGTACTTGTGTGACACAGGAAGATCTTCAGCTCTGAAGTAATTATTCACTAAATGCAAAAGTTTTAAAGGCATTTTTAAGAAAGTCAAATAAAACACCATGACACTTTTGAGACTGGAATTATTTTAGGAAAAGGAGGAGAGGAAGAAGAAGAAGAAGCCCATTTCTGTCTCTAGGATTAGCCATCAGAGTTAAAAGTTGCTTTCAGGGCCAACTAGAGTAAATGAAGACACATTTACTACACACTCAACAGAATCTTGTATTAAAAATTTTGAATATTAAAGAAAGCATTTCCATGGTCAATTTTATTTTATTTTTTAAAGTAGCTTATTTACAGAAATTTTGATTTGTCAGTATGTTTACATTCTCGATTTGCACTTTTGAATTTTTGTATTTTATACATCTACCAAGCAAGCTTTAAATCAGAGATCTGACTTAGTTTTTAATTTTCCAAGTTCTTCTTTTTTGAAACAGACTTTTTTGGCCTGATACAATTCTACAAGGTCAATTCCTTGTTTAAGCCAATTTGAACAAGACAGCTTTGCATCATCTTATTGTTGCTAGACATAAAGAGAATCGCTGACAGCAAAGTACTCACTACAAAAAACAGACCAACCACCTCATACATCTAACACTGCCTTCACTATGCATTATGGAAGAATATTTTTTTTTTTTTCCCCTAGAAAAGATACATTCTCGGTCTTGAACAAGCAGGCATTCTGTTACAAAGGGCCAACAACTATACCTTTGATTTGTGACAGCTGACTTCACATCAACACGCATTTAGCTTGCACGAGTTTGATCCGATTATTAATATTTTAAGTTTCACCGCTTGTCGTCAGTTCTGCTCATCTGGGCTTCAAAGTAGCAAAGATGATGTTTCAAAACAAAGCAGGCGTCATCCTGTCTGAAGGGACAATCTGTCATTTTCTTATTGCCATCTACGAGTACAAATCACGGAGTGAAAAAAAATACCTATCAAACAGTAAATCCGGCTTGACGTCTGATCATTAGATGGAGTCAGGGCATCAGATAGAGGTTTGAAGTCTTCACACACAGTGTATCTGAACCATCCTGAAAAACATTCTGTCAAATCAGCCCAAAATGCAGCCTAAATACACAAAATATATTCCCATGCATTTTTTTCCACATCACTGATGCACAGATTTCTTTATTTTTTTTAAGTAAAGATGCACCAAGATCTACCTTCTGTTCCTGCTTGCTCTGTTTTCTTTTTTTTTTTTATCTTTCTATAACAGTCTTCTCTTTTTGCTTTTTTTGTCACTCCCGTATTTCCATCTGTCAAAGTGAAGAAGATGAAGGATCTGCCAGACACAGGGTTATTCTGGCTGAAGGTAAAAGCGGGCGGCACAAAAAGTTAAACATGCTAACAGATAAGGAGGAATGGAAACAAATGACAGCAGAGAAGATGGAAGTGGGAAAAGTCTTCACGCCTTAAAACATGAAGACTTTTTTTAGACCATGGTGTTCTGATTTGTGATGAAGTCATCAATAGCCAACAGGGGTAAATCTGAACAGGAACCAGTCATTTGTGAGGTAGCTTATATTTTCTAAGACTTCTGTTGATTTTTGTTGGTCTTATGTTACGTTTGCTTGTCAAGCTCAATAGCAATGAGCCACAGTCATTTATGAGCCTGCTCTTACAAAAGTTAGAGCAGACATAATTTCTAGAAACCAACTTAAGATTTCTTAAAGAGAATGTAGCAAAGTGACAATACAGTAGAGTTTAATATTTTATTTTAATTTAATCATCAAATTGTATGATGTTAGCATACTACTGACTTGCTAGCTTAAAGATTTTGCCAATTGAGCAGTAAAAACAAAGTGCCGTTGAAATAAATGAAATACAAACAACCTTAAAGGCAAACAATGTTAAGCTATATCTTTAAGCAAATATGATTAGATATTGGGAATCAGCTTTCACATGTTACCAGAAAGGTAATGTTGGCCAAAAATAAATGTTATACATCACTAAAACACTGTCAGCCTGTGATATTTTAGCAACAGTCGCAATCATTGTCACTTTTCTTTTTGTTATCATTAAACTGTTTCAATCATCTTTGACATTTTTGCATTAATTATTTGGGTAAATACTTGGAGACTGAAAAATTAATCTTCTTTTCTCAAAGTTATCACACTTTGAAGATCTCCCAAAGATTAATACACACAATCAATCAATCACATTTTATTTGTATAGCACATTTCAGCAGCAAGGCATTTCAAAGTGCTTTGCATCAAATCAAACACAGAAACACAATGCAACATAGAATCAATAATCAAAACGTGACAATAAGTCAAGTTCCATCAGTAAATTTGTAATTGATTACGTTTCAAATACAATCCTAGACAGGTTGGTTTTTAGTCGAAGTTGTATCCATAAAAGGCGACAGAACTGTCAACGTCCCTTTGCTTTAACAAAGTCATCCTCTTCTCTAACACAATCAACTAGTGTTTTGAAGATCCACACAGGTTAAGGTGATATGGACCCTCGTTTATAATCACTCGTTACATACATGTGTATTCGATGATCTCATGGTAATATTTGTGCTCCATGAACACCTTGACTCCAACCATTGGACATCCAAAAACATCTTAATTATGACTGTTTAAGTTTAGTCAGTGCTTTTCATTGTTTAGGTTTGCATAAATGTAATGTTTTTACCCACAGATTCCATCGAAATTTAGTATAAAATCAATCCAAACCAGCATTATCACAATTATCGATATTCTTTTTCTTGTGCTAACATGTCATCTTTTAAACCACAAATTAATATTGTTTAGACAGAATCCAACATTGTCTTTTCTTTATATGTTTAATGAACATTTGCTCAGAAAGATTGACTTGATTCAACCTGGCCGTCCCTTAGTTAATTAGCTTCTGTGGGTATGCTAACCAAAACAAAAACAGAAGAGATTAGAACTGCAATCAATAGTGGTTATTGGAATGAAAAACTCTTCTTGTGAAAACTGATTGCTGTACATTAGAAACTATGCTTTGACACAGTTGTTTTGCTTGGGTGGATATGTTTAGATGCTACGGGTCTTCATTCTTACACTAGGAACCGAATTAATGACCTCTTCTTAACAGACAGTTATTCCCAGTGAAGGTAGAAAAGCACTAATTCCACATAAGTCAAAGGCTAAAACATATTATGGGGACTTTCACAGCATTAAGCAGTTTGGCAGAGGACACGCCACATTCTTTGAACCCCATTTCCCCTCAAGCAGTGATCAAGGCAAAGCTTTTGCTTGTTGACAAGCTAATTAGCACAAAGTTTGAGCAGTTTTGCCAGCATCCTGCTAGTAGCTGCATGTAGCCTTGAAAAGATTTGGGCGATTTTGGCTCACTTTGATGGGTTGTGTTCAAGTCTTGCCAAAGCAGGTAATGATGCTACATTGGCAGTCATTCAGTAAACTGCTGAGTGCCACCCCCCACACCCTAATCCCATAAGTCTTTCTTGCCAATTTAAAAAAAATCTAATCCTGATATTACATCTTTAGAGGGGTAAAATACCATTTTTTTTTATGTTCCCTCACTTAGCTTGGACAGCGCACAGGTTAAACGAGTCAAGTGAGAGTACATTTGAAAGATTAGAGGCCTGAGTCTTAGAGTGATTTTTTAGTTAGTGATTGAGTTTTTTTTTTCTTGGTCTAATTAAGGATGGAAAACTACAGTAGAAAATGTATAATGTATTATCCCATTGTCATAATGTTGTCCATTCTCCCTTTCTCGCTTCATTTCATGTTGTTGTTTCATCCTTCATTCTTTGCTTCCTTTTTTGTGTTATTTTCTCCCACTGCCCTCCCTCCCTTGTTCACTTCCTTTGTCAGTCCTCTGCCTGTATACTGTCGCTCTTTGTGCCCTTCTTTTGTTCCTTCCCTCATTCCTGCTTTCATTCCGTCTTCACTTTCTAGTGTCTTTCTTCCCGTCCTTTCATGTTTACTTCCTTCCTGGTGCTTTTCTGTATTTCCCCACTTCCTTGTGTCTAGTGTGCTTTCTTTCCTCAGTCAATGCTCCCTTACGCCCTTCCTTCTTAACTAATGTGACCATCCCTTTCATGTGTAATCCTTTCGTTGTGCCCTGTTCAATGAACCCTTTCTTCCCATTTTCTCATCCTTCTTATTCCCCTCGTCCATCCTTCTCCACTTTTGTTATTTCCTTACATGCGTTTTATTTATCCACTAGAAAACCAGAATTTGAGTATGGCATTTTTTATTTTTATTTTAACACAAAATATTAAAAGTTGCCACGTGTGGAGGAGGTCAAAGGTGTATTCACAATCTCCATTTTGGTAGTTATTCAATGAACTTTAAATGTGGCATTCTTAGATAATTGGGCTGTGCCGCTGATCTGCAGGAAGCCAAAGTTTATGGAAAAGTCTTCCACACTCTAAACTGTTCAGGCAATGCAGCATATGGTAAAGCAGAGAGGCATGCTTGGTGAGGTGGCGGGTGATGCAATGAAATAAATATCATGTTCAACAATTTCAAAACAAAAAGTAGAAGGGATCGACAGCGTGAATCTGACTTGCCACCCTGACTCTTGGACTAATGGCACAGTCAACGGAGAACATTCCTGTTATTATTTATTATATTTTTCAGCAGCACAGAGGAGTGGAAAGGCTTTAATCGCAGCACTCCAGGGCAATGAGCTCACTCGTTTTTCCCCTTGTACGCCCCTTACATGCTTTCAGTTTAAACTCACAAACTCACATGAATACAGGCTGACTCATCACACAGATTTACATGCCTTTGACATCAATATAGTTTAACAAATGAGATTAAGTTCTTACGCATAACATCTACAAACCCTGGCTCATGTTTACGGGAGTATTTACATAGAGTTAAGTGAAACTGGCACAGGGTTAAAATAGACTGAATATGAGTCACAAATCCATAGGGTAGAAATAGGTGTAAAAAGGTCTGTTTCTAACTCATGCTGAATGCTATTTACTGATCAAATTTATGCACCGCACTCTGGGTGGGATTTAATGCTAAATTCTTTACTGGCGAGGTAATCAAATATGAAAAGTGCTGGGCTTTAGAGCACCTAATCACGAAGACGTGATATTCAAGGATCACTTATTCGACAAAGATCACAGACTAAGGATAGCTCTCTAACCATTTTATGTGCATCTTCCCTTAGCTGGAATTTAAACTAGGATACCAGAAAATGAACATCCAAAGTTACACAGATCAAGAGTTTTATGTTAAAATAACTTCACATCCTGCATGACTGGATATCAGTGGGCAAAACCATGGGGAGAAAACTAAGATGCAGATCTGTTCTCTGATTTACTGTCAAGAGTACACACTTATTAGTGATGTATGGCAAGCACTACACAAGAGACAATAGTTACCATCCAAAAGGTAAATTGTTTTTTGTTTGTTTGTTTGTTTGTTTCTTTTTTTTAATCTTGGGGCTTCGTGAAGACCAAACCAAACCAAAAACTGGAAGCCAGAAAAATACATTTAGCAGCATTGCTGGCTTAGATACTCTGGCTCTGTGAAACAGCTGCTAGCTGAGAGAACTGCCAAATCGACTTCATAAGCATTTAATGTTAGGTGGTATTTGAAGAATTAAATAAAACACAGAACAGAGTAAAATATTAACTTCTTCAGGGGAAGGCCGTGTTGACCAAGTGTGACAGACCACGATAAGGGATGTGCCAGTTTCACACCACATGATGAGCCCTCCTTGACCAAAGAAAACATCTGTGGAGAGATGCTGACTGTATTTTTTTTAAGACATGCTAGCATGTTTAGTAAAAAAACAAACAAAAAAACATTCATGTATGGCAGTTTTTAAAACCACATTTAGAATTTTTAATCTCTGTTCTTGCTTCTGACTGCCTCCCGTCTTTAACTTCTGTTCTGACAAACGAGGCTATTAGAATTCACTGGAACCAGACACCACACAGCATTTCTGTAGCTAACACAAAGACAGGAGGAAACAGACACAAAGCAAATCAATGCATGAATCTTTCTCTTTCCTGCTGCGCAAACTGTCTGATGCGCCACAGAACAGTCGCTTTCATCATCCGGCTTGACTTTCGAGCATAAGTTATACTTATAGAAATCTGCTTTCTGGCAACAGAGTAATCAAATTACGGCTTAATTTGGATTTGGATGATTTAGGGAAGCAGGGATACTATGTGTGTGTCCGTATGCGGGCGTGTGTGTGTGTGCGTGTGCGGGCGTGCGTGTGTGTGTGTGTGTGTGATGCTTCCCGAGACAAAATGTTGGAGAAAAAGCATTTTCTTCCAACCACTGGAGGGGAAGACTCAGGGGACCTGCAAGCTGACTCAGTCTCTGAAATGCGCCGACTATATTCTCCCAAGGGGCACCATCTCCTCCACAAAAGCTTCCTTCAGAGCTCCACAAGTTCCAGGGGATTGCTAACCCGCACCCCCGGGTGATATCACAGAACGGGCCCCCGAGAACACACTGACAGCCTGATGAGGGAGTGTGACAGTTCAGAGGGAAAATAAATAAATAATACAAAACAACAAAAGAAATTTCTCTTTACCTGTCTGCCTCCTTGATTCCTGGGTTGTCTATTTTTGTCTCTTCTCACACAAGTTCAGCCTAAACATATGTAGGCACACATACATACTCTCTCCAACCCAGTAACTCATATCAAACTACTGCTGAAAGTTGAATACAAGAACTTAAAAACATCTATCCCCCCACCCCCTAAAATACAAAATATGTAACCTCAGAATGACTGGCGGTTCATGAAGAAGAACACAACCACACACAGGAAACACGGATGCCTCTTCGCTGCCGCAGTGTTGTCAACCAGTGGTTGAGCTGTAATTACTGTAATTATTTATTGTAGGTTGAGACTCGAGTGGCATATACAGACACGCCGCGTTCGATGATACAAGTTAGTTAACTCGAGCAAAACGTGTTTTGATCAGCAAAATGTGGTTTAAATTTGAAAAGTATGTTTTCCTTTTAAAAGAGCTCAGCATCAATCCAACATTTCTTATCCAACTCCATATGCAGTCACCTTTTTCTGAAGGTCTAGATAAGACATTTAAAGACTATTGGTTTTAGTCAAAGCTTAGTTTAAAATTATGACCCAGTTTCAAATTTAAACAATTTTTAATACAATTGTTTGTAGATTGGCAGGAAGTAGGGTAGACATGGGACTATGGGCTCTCAAAATGGTGCGCATCCTCAACTAGACAAAGCAGCCACCCACCACTCCTTGTGTCATATTTAGGTCATCACTATTCTTTTTAAAGATTTTGTAATAAAATCTTTTGGCATGAAGAGTCTAACCTGAGCAACTGTTCCGAACATGTCGTGAGCAAGGGAACAAAAACTTTGCCTCTGGACATTTTACATGCACTACTGAAGAATCTAAAAACCTGTTTATAAATGAGGTTCTCAGATGTTCTGAAAAACCGCATGAACCACATTTATATGCTTTGTTAAGCAGAATACATTTTCTTTCTATGCTCACTTGCTGCTGCAAGATACGTTGGTTAGACTGCAATGTTACTTAGCTGCTTTCATTGTTAATGCATTTCATGACACCCAGAGTTTTGAGTGTTGCTGCAATGCATTGCTAAATAAGTAATGCTTTAGCTTTACCTACCTGACGTTATGCAAGTTATACAGATATAGCTGAATACAAATTCCTCATGCCTGACAACAATGAAAACTGGTTTAATTGAGCTGAGTGGACTGGGCGATGTCCACATTAACCTGTGTAAAGCATCTAAAAAAGGTTTACTTATTCTAATGTTAGTATTGGCCAACAATATGAAGACGGACAGAAAGAAAAGCTAGCCTGCTTGAAGTCATAAGGAAGATACTCTTACCACTGCTTCTTTTATCCTAGAATCAGTAGTGGTGAGTGTTTTATGACCCTCACATTTTTGCGAGTATCACGTAAGACATACTTGTCTCTGAAGTCCAGATAAAAAGTGAGCAGCCCAGCAAAACAGAGCAGCTGAAAGCACTGTGGCACGTTAACCCACTGGTAGTAAACTGTAAAAGTACAACATGAAACAACTAAGTCTGTCTTCTGGAACTTTTCTCTGAAACCCGATCGGCTGTAGACCTACCACAGGCAGTGGGTGGGTCAGTTTAAAAGACAGCAACTATTGTTTTGATTTGGAATTGAACTTTGTAATTTCAAGGAAACAAATCGTTGTTCTTTTAGACAAAAAAATCTGACATTATTTTTCAGCCATCCCAAAAATAGACACCGTATGGCTCGAACATTAGATAAAATGTGCTTCAGCAACTCAAAGTCAATAAAAATATCCTTTAGAGATTTTTAACCAAAGCTGTTGTTACACATTAGCTTATAGAGCTAAACTTGTGGCTTACTGCAAAGCTTTTGAGATTAATATCACAGTCTAGGTCGGTTCCAACAAATACTAGAAATAAGTTGGAAAGCATGGCGATTAGTTTGCTAGCCAACCCATTCCATTCTATTTAAACAAATGCAAACCATGAAGCTAATCGCTGCCAGTCATGCATGCATAATAAAAAGCAAGGGCACAGCTAAAATATTGATCAAGTTAAGTGGTTTTTTAGATTCTTTTACCTGACTAGTAGAACTCTGCAGTTTCTCTAGTTACCATGGGCTCTTTGGCTGATTCTCTGATGTATTTTTCTTGTCAAACCTGATAGTCCAGGCTTGGTAGGTATCCACTTGTTCTGTACCACTTCTATTCTTATATGAAGGTTTTTGAAAGTCTCACAGTGGCCTGTGTGACTTTCAAAGCTTGAAATATTTCTTAAGCTAAGCCTGTTGTTAAATAGCTGACTCGACTGGCATACGTCAAGGTCTTCACAATTCTGTTCGTTCACTAGCATTCTCTTACAAACATTTAAGGTGAGCACAGGACAGTTTTGTTTATAACCACAGCATATTTACAGAAACTACATTGGTGAATTCTGACAAACTGAGCTCAATTGTATTTACCGTAGGGCTATCTGACAAAAATTACATAATTACATTTTTTACCACCGTTTCTTTCCTTCCTTCCAGTTCACAACATATGCGCTACATGTGTGGGTTGATCACATAAAATTGCAGCACATAATTGAAGCTTGTTGTTGCAAGGTGATAAAATGCAAAAGTTTAAAGGTTATTAATTATCGCTAAAATACTGCGCTGGTCCTTTTTATGACAGACAAAAAGCCACGACTTGGAAACTTACCTTCTTGTGACGTCAGAGTGTCGCATGATCCGAAACTGACGACCAACAGAGTCAGGGAGGAGCACAGAAGCCACATGGTTTAACCCGTCTGAAAGCAGCTCCTCTTCTTACCTCTTCTTCCCTCAGCTGCCGGCTGACTGGTGAAGAGAAAAGAAAAAAAAAAAGTGAAAGTCAACAAAGTTAAATCTTGTTTTGTTTTTTGTTTTTTATGTCAGTGCCTGCTGACAGAAAGTCTGCAGACAGCATTATGCCTGACTCCTAAATAGATGTTGATGTATATTTATGAGTCAGTCACAGTTGATGTGTTAATGATGTGGTATGTTGCAGGCTTTGTTAGTGGCATATGAATTAACCAGAATGGTCCTCATTAAGGAGTGTAACTCTGCAAAAGTGTGATCATAGTCATTATCTTGTCCATCTGGCTGCCCTTTGAATGAGAAAACACACAGAAACGTGCATATAAATATGGTGCTTTGTGAAGCTAGTGGCGCCCTCACAATTTCCTTAGATTTTCTGTTTTTTGTCTTTTACTTCACACTTCATTGTTTCAGACCATAAAACACATTTATTTTTAGATTGGACAAAGAAAACCAGAGTAAATACAATAAACCATTTTAAAATGATGATTTAGCTCATTGAGGAACTGAAACCTTATCCAAATAAACCTGGCTGAATATTAAAAAAAATTACATCATTAATGAATTAAAACATTTTTTGAAAGAATGTACTTTGTGAAATTTTACCCAACAGGTCTGGTGTCACACCTGTAGAGTCAAGAATTTAACCTTTCTAGTCATGTGAAGTAAGGCAGTTTATTTTAAAAAGCCATCAGCCTCCAGTCTAAAAAAAAAAATTCAAGAACATGTCGCAAACGGGATACAAAACGGATACAAAGCCATTTCAAGGATTTGAAACTCCAGAAAACAACATTGTGAGCCATTGTCTGCAAGTGGGTAAAATTTCAATTGGTGAAGCTGCCCAAGAACTGCCTACCTACCAAACCTAATTTAAAGGAGACATCAACAAGTCAATCAGGAAAACATTTGAAGATAAAAACAGTGCTGAAAAAGAAGAAAAAGGCACACTTCATATTTGCCTAAATACATTCCAGTGACCCCAAAGGTTTTGCAATTATATTCTATGTACTATGGACAAGAAAGTGCAACTTTTTTTACAAAATCTGCATCATTTTACATCTTCTGTGAAGCTTAAAGACAATTTCAGCAAGATTATATTACACTGATGTTTACCCTTGGGTTGTGGGAGCATGATAAATGTTTCCACCAGAAAATAACATTTCCATTTATAGATTGATTTGAGTCATTAGCCATGTTGTTCTTTTCTGGTGTAAAAAAACAAAACAAAAAAACTTTACAATCTGGAAGGTCAGAGTGTGAAGAAACAGCCAAAAGCTTTAGGAATCTGAAGGGACTCAAATGCGTTCCACGGGACTGTTTGTCTGTGTACTCTTCTATGCACAGCATAAAGTACAACACCCTGATCCTTAAGATGAAAGGACAGCACACAAATTGCAGTAAACAATGGATGAATTAAAACAAAATGGTGGGTCCAGAATCAAACAGACAGTTGGGCCAGAACACACAAACACATCTGGAGACTGTTCCATCGGAGCCAGGGTTATGCTATACCAGATGCTTCCACGTGGCCAAACAACAAACACACACACACACCCACAAATATGCAGACGGAAAGCATGCCACGTGTAAATAATGATTACATTTTATCTCTGTAATCCTCTCCACTCACTGTTCAGCTCCTAGGTCACACACGGGAAAGCGAGCACTTAAGCATGCCTTCACTGGCTCGCATAAACAGAGCCCAGCCGACCTGCGCTTGACCTCAGCATGTGTGAAGACTCCATAACTTAGCTTTGTTTACTAGTGCGGGGTGGGGGCCCTGAATGCAGTCGTGCACACAGACAGTGCACACCTTTTCCGTCTGACAGGAGAAACGACCCCCTCCTCCACATACACACACACACCCCACTCCGCACACTCCTGCCAAGGGGTACACAATGTGGCGTTCCTGCAAGACTGTGAATAGCATCTTGTGTGACTTCTCTAATTTTGCTCTGAAATATCGAGAATAGCTTGACACGCCATCAATCTGTAATTTAATGGATCTTGGAACTGGTGGTGAGTCTGGTCTCCTTTTTTCACTACTGTTCTGTCAAAATTCCTCGCAAGAGCTTGTATATTCTTGTTATATCTCTGTTTACCTAGGAGTTCTTTTTTGCTGACAACTTGGACACTGTTGGTGAAAGCAGCTGCAAGCAAAAAAAAAAAAAAAAAAAAAAAAAGCAATGAGACACTGAAAACAAGTTTCTTCCTGCACCTGCATGGGTGGACAGTAAATCAAAAGCCTCAGACAACTGTGTTCTGAGAACTCTGGAGCTGTAGCCATTATTACAGGCTTCATGCAGCCTGATCACAATAATAAGAAAGCTCACGGAGAGAATATAATTCATAACGCATCCGCAGTCTGTAGAGCCCACATCTGCAGGGAAAGCTCATTTCTATTATTATCTGGCCTAAATCCAAAACAGTTTAATAGTCTTCCTAATAGGTTTTGCCAGGGATATGTCTCTTCCCCGACACACAAACATCAACACACACTCTTTGGTTGCTGCGGCAGATAAAGCCGGGATGAGGTTAAGGCTGCTAGGCTTGCCCAAAGGTCTGGCTATGAGCCCGGTAAGCAGGCGTCCTGAGAGAGATGGAGGTCACTGTGAATGCAGCCAACACAGGGAGGAAAACAATGGTAGATCTCCTCCAGCCCTAAAAAAAAAAAAACACAGCAAGAGCTGAAGGACAGGAGTGATGACCAAGAGTCATTATCCACAATCACAACCCTTATAAACACCTTTTCTGTTGTATTATTATATCTTATTGGTGTTTGTTTTTAAGATTAAAAGGGAAAGCTATGAAGCAGTGAATCCGAAGCTTAATCGGAAGCCAACTTCACCTCCGTATTACACATCATGTTTAAAATTGGTGTTATGTTGAATTACAGTAAATTGTATCAAAAGAACACATTTTAAAGCATCTAACATATGGTGCTTACAGATATTGTATGCCAACCAGGTTTTTTTTTGTGATAAAGATTCCTTTAAAGAAGAAAGTATGAGTTGTGGGCAACCAGCCTATGCATGCTAATTGCCCACATATCCAATGCTAATGCTAGCCTATCCATGCAAATAGTCGGCAGAGGAAGTAGTCAATAGCCGAGACATGCTAGTCACTAGCCTCTTTTAATCTAACGAGAGTCAGTAGTGTCCTTCTCATTTACCTCGCAGTTGCTCGGTTACCAGAGCCAGCCTATTATTAACCAGATCTGCAGCCGGTGCCTCTCGCGACCAGGAAGTAGCCATCGCTCGGTGCTCAGTAGTCTTAATTTTGTCGCTGATATCGTGCCAAGGTTTTGCTATCGCCCTTAGTGCACTGAATTCACAAAACAGCTTGCACTGAATACATGGAAATGAAAAGACAACTATTGAGGCCATCAGATAGGATGTAAAGATAGATAGAATTTAAAGTAGTGTAACCTGTACTGGAACATAAAAAAAAAAAAAAAAAAGATTTCAAATTTTTCGAAACAGATTTTGATTTCTAGAAGCCTGTCGATTTGTAACTAGTTCATCCCTTTCTATCTCAATTTGAAACAAAGTATGTTGTACCCTCTGAACCATAGTACAGCAAATGAACTTATTTTTCATTGGAGTTAATTACCATGTGTAAAAACACTAAAAACAATTCTCACACGTAATTCAAATAACATTGTACATTAATTTTCTGAAAGCTTTGTATTACAATCTGCTTCACTTTGTTTCTGATACTGTTTGGTTATATTTGGTCTTATAAAATATGTGTCCTGGATTATGAACCCAAATCAAAACAAAATAACTAAGTCACTTCCTGCTTATGGATGCAGTCTAATGATTCATTTCTTTCTCTTATAGCAGCTTATGAGTGGAGTAAGGAAAATTCACTTTAAGTTATTGCACGTCAAAGATGGAACATATTGTGCTTCTGGTCGATACAAATTTGCACATTGTCCTTACAAAACATATTAAACTGTTAGATTGCTCAATTTCATAAAGTTAATGTATAAAACAGCTCAAATGACAAAGACAGGAAACAAGGGGATTAAATTGCCAGCCTTGTAAAGTCTCATTTCATACTCACAAACCCAATTTAATATATTGTCTCTTCGTGTGGCTGCTACAACTTCAACAGACGGACGACAGAAAACCAATTGCAAGCCGGTGGCCAGCATTGAGATGTTTCAGGGAATAATTTGTTAAGTGAAGATGCGGAGCCCGTCAATCATTTTTTTAATTCTAGTTGGACATGTTCCATTCACCTAATATGTTTTCTGACAAAATACATGTCTTCGCTAAGCAGATCACTAAATACAAAACAGCTGCTGGTGTTTTGACATTCTTGGACTTGCTCATATTGCATATGGTGTTTAAATGCTGATCTTACTGTTAGCTGTGACAGTCTATCATGTAAACCTCACAAGGACTGTGCTGCTTCCTCTATATGCCATTGTGCAAATTACCCCCAAGCACTTCTTTTCTACGTTTTGTCTGAGTAAATCTGCGTTAGCTTTCTTTTCTAATCGCTTAGTAAAACAGACTGCAACAAAACCTAGCACAAGCAAACAAACAAACAAAAAAACTCATTATGTTGTCTTGTATTTACTATTTCACACTTCTATCATCAAATACTTCACCCAATGCTTTACTAGAAAACTAAGTAGAAGATAAAACAGGAAAAAAACAAACAAGTTCTATAAATTCTGTCAGCATTAACATCGCAGTTCATCATCATGTTAGCCGAATTACCAATAAGTCATATTAACTCAGAGTATAAATGCGTTGACCTAACCCTACAACAAATAAATCTGCATAAAAACATACCTAACAAGATCAACACATAGGATTACTTAGGCCCTTAGTTTGTATCAACTCGGCCCTACGGTATAGTGAAAAAGTTTCTTCAAATTATGGTTTTGTTTATCGAACAAAATATGCTATCCAAATAACCGGTTGTTCCACCCTCAGTAGGAACAGCTGCTATGAAGTATGTGATAAAAGGCAATGAATTATTAGGGCTGTTTTGTTGTTGTTGTTGGTCTTTTCATGAAAAGCCAAAGTAACGCCAAATCAAAGATTAGATTTATGTCTAGACCTGCTCAAGGCCACTCCAAAACCTTCATTCTTTTCCCTTTGGAAACTGCTTTTTTTGGATGTACTTTGGTTGTCTTTGATATTAAAATCTGCTTGATGATTTGATGCTGATGTGGCATGATGAGTCAGTCAGGTATGAATGCCAAGTTGGACACCATATCTGTTCTGGAAGATAGATAGATAGATATTCCATCATTCATAGCATAAATACGGAAGAGGGCAAAATGAGGTAGAAATGCAAAACTATATTTGAGTGAACTTCAAAGATACTGAGTTTTCAAGCATATGACAAAGATTTTAATTAACAAAATTTCAGCCTCAAAGTGGGACTTTGGTTTTTTAAGATTAAAAAGTGAATTATACAGTTATGGGAACAAAAAAAACCCTGATCTTAAAATCCTTTGTTCCATTTCACCAATAGTTATATTAAATTCTAGATTTTCAATCTTTTAAATAATTTCAGCTCTCTGCCTCTCAATCCACTTGGTACTCTGTTGCGTTTCTCTCTCCCTTGCACAGCATTGTAAATTAGCATGTTCAGCAACAGACAAAAACCCAGAGTCCAGATCTATAATATGATTCTAAGCACTTTAGATTCCAATCACCTTGATAATATCTGCTTTCTCTCATTATTTCTGTATTCAGTCTGAATCAAGTACCGCAATGTCCTTTGTGAATATTAAAGATTGGAGTACAATCTTAACATGGCAACTGGCAGAGGTCCAGGTAAGTTTGAGGCAAGATAAATGTTGTCTTCATCCGCCTTTGAGTCTGAGGAAACCAACTTAGATGTGTGAGTTAAGAGAATCATGATCCAAGCCAGAAAGTTCCAAAGTCCAACCCCATGGTGCATCAATCTGAGTTTCAAATTCTCCCATCCAACCAAACTTTAAGGGACGGGAATGATTCAATATTCCAGCCAAAAAGCTTGACTGGAGGGCTGAACATTTGATGCAGCTGCAGCGGAAAATATATCCAACTGACTTAAGGCAGCAAAAGCGGCTCATCTGATGTTTTTTTTTTTTTTTGGGGGGGGGGTACGTTTGTAAGCATGTGGAAAATAAGATGCAATACTCTTCAGGAACCCTCCTCATATGCTAGGTAAGTTTGTGCCAAGTGACATAATGCATGAGAACACAGACACACACTAATACCTGTTTCAGCTGCAGTAACAACTGTTGCTGCTCACATTTTCCAGCAGTTGCATGTGGAGTGTCTTTACTCTGTGTGACCCTGGTTCTCCCCCCTCTCCCTCCATCTGCTCACTTGTCAGTTTGAAAGAAATGTTTCCACAAGTTGTGCCATTTTCAAACATGTCAGTAAAGTGTTCTGACAAGAAAGACTGGAATATTACTTATTTATCCACCTTTTCCTGAAATGCAACATGAAATACATCTCTGAATTTAGAACTGCTGTTAATTATTCAGTATGTTTTTGACTTTTGCACATTTTGATAATTTCTGCCAATATCAGTGCATGCTGATTTTTCTTCAGTTGTGGAGCTTTTTCATCATCTTTTCACTAAACTGTTTTTTTCAGATATTAATTTCTGTTAGTCGACTCACCGGCTTATGCCAACAAATCAATTTCATCTGTCTTCACACCACAAAGCTGAAGTATCTTTTGTTTTTTACAGATCAAATCGAAAAGAGGTTCATGTCGACATCAGTCATTTTGCTTGATAATGCCTGACAAACAATCAGAGTTCTTTTTTTTTTCCTTTTTTCAGTCTTTGCTGTAAAAGAAAGCAACACGAACATCGAGACTCTTCCTTAATTCAAAACCCTTGGACTTGCTTCAGGCCAAACCTGGGAGTGCACCATAAGCCTTTTCTTTTCTTCTCATTTCTTTTTTACAACTTCGAACTGCGAGCCAGTAAAAGTGAGTAAAGATGCCCCCCATGTCGAAAGACATCTCAGATATCCACTGATTCAGAGTAGCAGAAACCTTAAAACTAGAAAAAGGTTAATACCCCAAGCCCCTTTCTCTTTTTTTGACATTCAGTAGACAGAATGAGTCAGGTTTCTACATGTCTTACCTCCCAGGGAATGTTCAAGACCTTTTATTTGAAACTTGTGAGGGAAGAACAGGCCAGCAGAAGTCGTACATTCTAACAGACAGTCATATTTTCCACATCCGCTCAAGGTGGCTCGAAAGTTCCAGTACTAAAGGACAATTTCAATCCAATTGCAAAAGGGATGATGCAAAGTGAAGTCAACTCTGATGACATGACCTGCTTGGCCCTGAGCCAAATATATACGTGGTATGACCGGCAGCTTTACCTTTCCTTTGCGTTTCTGATGCCCAAACGCAGCGTCTAACGGTGTTCAAAATTATTGTGCAGTCTGGAAGTTAAGAGAAATGTACAGGACTACTTTTGGGAGTGATGTAAAATGTCTAAAACAGAACTCTTCAGAAAGTGGGGGTGGGTGTACAGAGGGATTTCAAACAAATCTAGGTTGTTTTTTTGGGTACTTGTGTGTGTGTGTGTGTGTATTTGTCTACAGGAGAACACACAGGATGCGAAGGATCCAGCAACCTCTATAATGTGGAAAACAGATGTGGCTTCCAGGTTTTTCCTTCCACAACATCCTTGGTTCTCTTTTCCGTGTAGAAGAAAAGGGGTCGAAATTTGAAGAGCCATCTCGTTTCTCAGATACGACTAGAAAAGATAAACATGAACTAGATCTGAGAAAAAAAGGAATCAAGGGACATTGGGAAGCTTTTCCTGCTTCAGGGTGCTGGAAGGAAACCAGGAAGATCTACAGTAACATCTCAGCCTGCAGTGTGAGTGTGTGGGCCTGGCTAAGATATAAAAGGAAAAATCAGCATCGCATTTGCCAACAGCTATACTATTAAAGTGGTTTAAAGAAGTACTGTAAAAACCCAACACAGAAACAAACTTACAACTACCATTTGTCAGATAATTATCTCCAATGGGAAATGATTTATCATGCCTCAGTTCCTTTGTTCTCCGTAAAATTTTGCTATTTCAATGACCAGCTGATGCCTAATTTGTGCAAAAAAAAAAAAAAAAAAAAGATTCAATGTCATGTACAGCACAAGGCTTACTTGGCGTGTTGCAGTGTTGGACAATTTTCACAATTATGTTGCTTTGGAAAAGCATTTATTTCTCTAGAACCTTTTCACATTTCATCACTATACACTATGCATTTTACTTAGATTTTATCTGACAGATCTAAACCAAGTATAGTGCCAAACAGTGATGCGGAAAGTAAAGGATGCAACGTTTTGAACCTTGCCCCTTTTACTTGCATATGCCTAAATAAAATTCTGTTGCCCTCAACAGTAACAAGTGAAGAGTCCACTTTTATTTATGTAATTTCTATAAATGAAGCTGCAAGCACTTGTAGAAGTCTGTTTTTCTTTTTAAGTAGAACATTAACAAACAAACAGCATCATGAAGAACAAGAACCACACAAGACAGGTCAAGAATAAAATTTAAGGCAAGATTAGGTTATAAATAAACATTTCCAGCTTCATACAGCCCATGAAGAACTGTTTAATCTAGATCCACAGTTCATGTGGGACAATCTGTAGGCATGGCAACTGTTAGATGTGGCTATTAAGGTTGAGTGGTGAGAAGAAAATCAGCGTTGAAAACAAATTCATATCAAAATCCGGTGGCAGTTTCTAGTGAGCCAGTTTGGAAAACATGAAAAAAAAAAATGGAAACAGGAGCACTTTCCAGGTGATAATGAAATTAAAGTTTTTGGCCTACGTCCTAAAACGGCATGCAGACCAAAACTGCACCTCCCCCTTCATAGGACCATTGCTGTGATGACACAGGCAGGTGGCTGTATCATAATGCGGGGACAAAACTAAATGCAGGGCAATCCTGGAAGAAAACCTGTCAAGAGGGAGGAAAAAACAAAAAATGTCCCTAGTGGGGCAACCACACCAAACATCCAACCAATTCCCAGTGTGGAAAGTCTTTAAAATCGATGTGTTCTGTTGAATCCAAAGCCTTCCAGTTATAATTACACTTTTTAAAGGTAAACCATGGTTCAGATTTTTATTTGTAAAATATACTTCTTCCCTTCACAGTTGTGGACAAAATTATTTTGAGTTAAGTCTGTCAAAAACCAGCAGAGAAATATTTGTGGCTGCAACGTGACCAAGACGGGAATGAGTTAAATGATTGAAGCAACAATCGTTGGATTGCGCTTTGCAAACTGTTGCTTTGCGCTACTGTCAATGCAAAAACATTTTCCTTCTGCTTGAACAAAACCTTCTCTTAAAAGTAAAAAAAACAACAACAAACAAATAAATAAAAACATACCTTCAACTGCTGATTAATCCACAACTTTGTGATTACATGAATCCGACATGCGTGCGTGTCAAGTATTCAATTTCCCCCCCCTTCCTCTTTTTTCCTGGACTCTTTCTTTGCAAAGAAAGGACAGAAGAGAAAAAGTTGCTCCGGGATTGTCTGTGTCCAACTTTCCCCTCCCTCTATCTCCCCTCCCGTTTCTGCACAGTCTACCTCCCTTGTGTGCAGTTTCTTATTACTTTTTTTTTCTCTCTCAGTCTATCTCTTCCCCCCTCTCTACCCTACATTTTTTTTCCAGCACCCCTTCGTCTCTCTCTCTCTTTCTCAGTGTTTCTCTCTCGTATCTCGATGGGAGATCCCGGTGTTAAACGTGCAGTGACATCACCTTGTCCAGAATGCTGGAAAATGAGCCCGGGGGCATCTCTTTAATCTCCTCACCGAACTGTTCCGGGTCTCTACCCCCTCTTTACCCTTTCCTCCTCAACCCCCTCCTTCACCTCTTGCTGTGTGATTCATGGCATACTGGAGGGGAAAAAGGGAGCCTCACTTCCACTTTGCCTGGGTGAAAGCACTACATTACAGCAGGAAATACAGATTACCATGGTCCTTGTGAAAGAATTTTACTCCACTAAGGTTAATGAACTTACTTATCACATTATCCTATGATTGGAGGTCAGGCCAACATCTCCTGTATTGTGATACGGCTTGGATATTGCATTCTTTGTGTTGCGGCTCTGGCAGGATCGCTCCAAAACACACCTCGAAACAGCTGCATAAAATTAACTCTTATTGTCAGAAAGCAAATAGTTCAGGAGGCGAATAAACGTCACGTTTACAGCTGATTTATGTACGCCTCCCACGTCGCAGCGGCCGAGTAGGTACAGAGAAGTGTCCTGTTCTTCAGTAGATTAATTTTCTCTTCTTCGTTAAGAGGTCAGCTTCCCTAGCCCGCCCCTTATCTTTCACTTTCTTATTAGCCCTAACCTCTGAAACATGTCCAAGTGGCATCCCTCTGTTCAAGTTCATTAATGATTTTTACAGCCACCTCGTAGTGCTGTGGTCACATTGGAGTAAAGAAGGTTTTGGAAACACTGGTGAACACTCAGTCAATGGAACATCTGGAAACTGCATGCACTCTTGCTTCTGACTGCAAAAAAAAAAAAAAGATAATGTACGGAAGAGGATTAAGGCCACCGAAAAAAAAAAAAAAAGAAAGAGAATTCTGACTTTAAAGTCAGAACTCTGACTTTCTGACTTTAATCTCAGAATTCTGAATTCAGAATTTTTTTTTTTTTTTTCGGTGGCCCTAATTCTCTTCCGTAATAATGTCATAAATGTTTTCCCTCCATTAGATTTTACACATTTTCTCATCCTGCAATCAAGAGCTGCTGCTTACATGCCACATAAATCTTGCCTTTATGGAAGTGTGGCATTAAAAAGAAGCTAATGTTGAAAGAAAAAAAATAAAAGCCTAAGAAATCTAGTTTAAAGGTGCAGTAAGTAACTTTTATACATATAAAAAGAATGTTTTTATTTATTTGCTAAAATTGTGATTACACAGCAGAATACGAGACAGATAAACTGTGACAAGATCAAGCACCCCCACCTGCTCCCAGTGCAACTGCTGCCATCTGAAAAAAAAGCTCCGCTTCCAGTCAAAAACAACTCATCAAAGTCAGGAGGAGGGTCTTTGCAATGTCAAGAATGCTTGTTCATGCGCTGCTCAATGTGCTAATGGCTGAAAAGCAACCTACCATTACAGGAAAACCATTTATTTAGCACAGCAGAGAGCAAGTGGGAGTGAAGGTGGAATGAGCAGCGCATACGCAAGGAAAATAGACACTGATCCTCCTAATGGCTCTGATTGGTTGTTTCTAGTTAGCGCTGGGAAAAATCAGAGGAGCTTGATGTTTTTTACAATTTACCCGTGCATTCCGTACTCTATCAACACAGTGACAGTTTTAACAAATATGTAAGGAAACACTTAGAAGCAGCAAATATATGGAAGAACGTGCTCTTTACAGATGAGACCAAAATATACAAGTTTGGTCAATATTCAAAATGCTACACGTGGAGAAAAAAAAAAATACCTCAAATTTCTCTGAATAGCACAGTATGATGCGAGACCCACAGATTACTGAAATAGATGGAACCAGTATGGCAGAGAGACAAGACAGACGGCACCTGAGGTGAGGGATGGGTTGATGATCAGAAGTTATCATATTGTGACAATAAAGGAGCGATGCCTGAGCGGAGAGCAGATGGGTGAGCCTTTTTGGAGAATTGTTTTGGCACAAGAGGTTTTATTTTTTGGTATTCTGACAGGAAGAGGGCAGAGAATATGAGTGGGGGGGAAACATACGGCAATGAAACTGATGCCAGGAGTCGATTTCAGGGCAGCTGCATCAGAGTCTATAGCGCCTACATACGGGGCGCACCCTCTAACCGCTGTGTTTCTTACAGCAAAATTGGACACTGAACACACCACTTTTAGATTCAGATTTGTTTGTGTCCCAAATGGGCAATTGATGTTACATCAAGTACAAAAACTAAAAGGAAAAGTGTTAAAGTAAAAAAAAATAAATAAATAAAACATACCAAACAAGACATCAAATACAAATCAATATGTAACGGGAAGAGTACAGCAATGTATTTCATTGTTGACCAACAGTTGCTACAAACACCAACAATCGGGTGCGAGTCTCCTGCATTAAAAAGAGAAACTGCTGCATGAACAAAAGAGTGCTTGTACCTGTTACTTTTTATATTAGGAAGTCTGAGCCGGAGGCCAGAAAGCAGAAACTGGAACTCGGCATGTAAAGGGTGAGAGCTGTCGCAAGAATGGCATTAGTTTTTCTTATGATCTCTTTATTGAACAGTTCTGTAAGTGAGCATTGTTCAACTCCTAAAATCTTATTACGAGTATGTATTACTCTGCTAAGGGTTTTTTTTTTTCTTTTTTGACTTAATACTAAAATTTCCAAACCAACAGAGGAGAGAAAAAGTCAGCACAGATTCATTATATGATCTATAAAATAAGATAATCATTCACTTACCCTGAAACTTGGAGATGCATTCTTAGACAAAACAATCTTTGCTGGCTCTTTTTCTGCCGGTACTTTGAATGGCAGGTAAATTTTAACTTATTATCCAAAATAGTCCCAAGATATTTGTCGGTTTCTACTGACTCCACTGTCTGACCTTTAATTACTGTTTGATTTGTGTTATTGGGGTTCTGTCTAAAATCAATGCACGTCCTTTGTTTTCTGTACATTTAATAAAAGAAAAGCATCATCACACCAGTCAACAAATTCATTGAGCACAGGGTAATGGGCATGTTCATCATCACATAGAAGGCTAACTGTCACCGAACCATCTGCAAAGTTTAATATTAACCCATTATGATGCTGGCTGTGAAAATCATCTGTATACAAAATGTAAAGAGGAGGGAAATACCTTGGAGGGACTCGGCAGACAGTGACATCTCTCTGGACATGCATCCATTCATTCTCACTTTCTGCGTTCTGGATTTTAAAAAAAAAAAAAAAAAAAAAAACCATTAACAAAAATTTAAAAAAAATCAACAATTCAGCCTACCACATTGAAATCTAAATGAAAGTTGTTAAGAAGTTTAACAATCAAAATATGGATCTGGATATTGTTAAAAGCTAATGAGAAGTCTACAAATAACAATTCAGCATAATTTTTGCTGCCTTCGAGATGTTTTTCTTTTCGGACGAGTTTGTGACTGTGTTTCAACAACACACAGTCACAAACAGTTTTTCCTAGACACATTCTGTCTAGGAAAAACAGGATGTGTTCAGTCAGAGGCTTCTTTAAATTCACTGTAATACAGACTGCTACAAGAAGCCATCACTATCTACAATAACTCTTGAAAGAATCTAAAATTAATATGACAACATTTAATTTCCTTTTTGGATCAATGAAGTATTTTTGAATCTGAATACAAGCTGTGCCACTTTGAACCAAGTAAAGCTCTGCAGGAGACAGGCTTTTAGGTCAAAATAGGTAATGCGATTAATCTGCATTATGTAATATGAACTAGAATAATCGCATGTGTTAACACTAACAGCCCTACATATTAGGGCTAAATGTGTAGCCATAACATCCCTACACATTTAGTTTGGCTCTTTCACACTTCATTTATTTATTATCAAATTTTTTTATCCTCTTTGACTTTTTCTCAACATCGTGTTCCTCCTGTGCAGTTCAGCTTGCTGCACAACTGACATTTCCTCATAAAAGACAATTTGGTCGATGATATCACTTAAAACCTACTTAACAATGATGAATTAAAGTAGCCAAACCAGACAGCCACCTGACAGACATTAACTCTGCATTCATCATTTACTCTAATTGCGCATCTTTCAACATTACGTGAGATGACTCACCAAACACCTGGGCTACAACCCGGGGTGACCAACCAAATTCCCAAGGTGACCAGCCAGTGCTAACCTGGCCACCTCTTTTAGTTCTTTCCCCACTGACATGCTTTTTTTTTTTTAATGTTCTTTGACTATTTGTCTGACAACTTTCAGTTTGAATTGTTGCAGGGAAATTCATGGGCAGATTAAGATACAGAAGGGTGCAGGACATATTGTGATCACTGTATGTGGTGAAAAGTTGGATCCTCATCCATGTTTGTCGTAGGGCTGGTTATGTTAAGCTTAATTAATGACACTGTAGCTCTGACTGTGGACGAACAAGTTTACGTGAGCAGCCGCTTTCCTGTAGCCTTTTACCTGAATGGCATTTTTAATCTTTAATGTTTTAAGGGCAGCCAATGGAAGAATGTTTCACATTATGATGCAGGCTGTGACGTATTCCTTCTGCTACCACTACTTATAATAATAATTTGTTAACAAGGAATTTTTTGTCTCCCAAAAAAGGCATTAAAATTGATGGTTAGATTTGTCATTCGTGTGCGTGTTTTTATGTATTTGAGAGAAAGAAAGAGAAGGGAAAGATTATTCATTGGCATAAAAATATTTATAACATCACTTTGTACACTCATTTTCCAGAAGTGACACTGTGAATCTCCCTAGAGAATATTTTTTGTTTTTATTTTAAATAAAGAGCAATTAACCTTTGTGTAACTTTTTTTACAGCATATACTGTTGATTAGCATGACAATTTTACGTGCTTACTTTTCACATGCCAGTTGAATCGAAAATTGTACAAATTAGGCATTCTGCTCTTTACAGACAATCATAACAAGCTGATATTAGTTACTTTTTAAAGAAAGAGTGGAGTTAACAGCATTAATTAACATCAGTGCTGAACAGCTGTTCTAAAACTTTTTAGCAGTTTTGAAAATGAAACTTTTTAACACCTCTGCCTCTGAGATGATATTTGTCTGTCAATCCATTGAGAGAAAAACATTAAAGGTCACATTCCCTTGCATCACAAAAAAAAAAATATATATATATTATTAATCCAAAGTAATGCCAAGACAGAACTTTTGAGATTTTAAACTGTACTGATGTAAAATTTGCTTTTTTTCCCCTCAGTGGTAGTAACTAATCCACAGTGTGATGATTAGTAGCACAGCAGTAAATTTGGCCAGCGTGGTTTAAATGTGCCTATCAATAGGTCTCAAATTGTATTTCTTCTTCTGTGCCACCAAAACACATTCCTCATAAGTACCTTTGATTAGTTAAAACATAGGTGACTTGTGCAATTTGATGAGGAGCATATTGAATTACGTGAACACGCCTTCTGATACACAAACATGTAAAACTTTGCTTTGAGATACAGCTCTTATTTTCAGGCCTGAAAAAAACAGTCTTTAATCATGACCGAGTTACCAGCTCCAGCCACCTACACCTGCTCCTCTCTGTCATCATCAATAAACGTCATGATTATGAAGGAGACACAATCCACACTATGCTTTTTATCTGCTATACGAGTCAGATACGCAGAGACAAAAAGCTGCAATAATTACCAGACCTTTCCTTTAAAGTTACTCTGAGTGTTGCGGTGCCACAGAGGGAGGAGAAAAGAAAGAACTGACAAGAAAGATACAATTATTTTGAAGGCTTCTGGGTTATACATGGAAGGGTGCCGTTTCTGAGGCCTCCAGAGAGCCTCACATGGTTAGCAGATTTGTCTTTTCTGCTGTTCCTTGCAAGGCGACGTACACAAAATCCGGGTCATGAAGTTAAGTATGATTACAGTTTCTATGAGGAATGATGTAAACGCTTCAGTTCACATGCAAGTGAGCCGTTCATATCTTTGCCAGGTGGTACTAAGTTGCAGTCACAAGCATGAGAAACGCAATCATAAAAGGCTCAATCATAACAAAATGAAAAAAAAGGAAAACAGAAGACAATAAAACAAAGTAAAAGACTGCCGTGAAGGATCAACACAGGAGATATAATCATGCGAGTCAGACCCTCGGGGGGAAAGATGAGGTTCCGACAAAATTGGCCTCGCTTCAAAACATGCTCTGTGCCATTGTTAAACAAATTGACACAGAACATAAGGCTCCCAGGCAGAGACGGGATAGAATTGCTCTAGCTCTTCACAGGATCTGTGTGTGTATGTTGGCTCACTGTAGGTGTGTAGGTGATGCGTGATCTATTACGGTAGCGGATACTCTGCTTGGTGGGTGAGATTGGCGGAATTCCAGATTTAGACTAGCGAATGTCTCGGGACAAGGAGAATCAATGGGCACGTCAGCCAGCAACGTATGGCAGTCCACAAAAGTCCCTTGATTTACGAGACGCGAGGTCTCTGTTTAACCAGCTCCGTCCTGTCAGCACTCAAAGTTCTGTCTCGCCATCTGTTCACCTAAAGCTCTGCACCTCACCTCCATGGAGAAAGTGGTAATGTGGGTGCATTAGCAAACAGGAAACTTTGTAAAATTAAGAAAATCTTCTCAATTTCAGGTTTTTTTTTTTTTTTTTTGCTGCTCCACTAAATGTAAATGAGATGAAAGTTAATGCAGTCTTGTTTGACTGAGGACTGTGAAGATGCAGGCAGTTAAACCCTAATAATTCAGTTTTGCTGTAAGACAGTACCGTAAAGGTCAGCTTAGGTCCTAGAAGCCAAGTTAAAGATTTATTCTTTTGGTCTGGAAGTGTAGGTACAGAATACACAACCAACAACCTGTGTGTTTTGGATCCTTCGCTCCAGGGACATGGAGAACTCTTCCTCAACCAGCGAAAGAATGCGTCAGGTCGCAAGTTTTGTCCTGTTTTGTACAGAGCACATGTATTTATACGGAGCTCAAGTTACACAACTGCGTCTCATTTATGTATTCATACGTGTTGAGTTTTGTGATTGCAACGTGACAGATGTGAAACAGTTTAGAGGTACGAACTCGTCGCCATGATACAAGATCTATTCAAGATTTCTTGTAAAGACTCTGCACTACACTACATATTTTATCCACTATGTCAGGAGTACCCAAGTCCAGTCCTGAAGAGCTAATATCCTACAACCATTGGATGCAACCTTTCTTCAACAAACCTGAATTAAATGGCTGAACCTGTTCACCACCTTGGTATTGACACCTTGCCTACTCATGAGCCATCCAATTGAATTAGGGGTGTGGAATGCATCCAAGAGTTCCAGGATAGTATCTCTTGAGGACTGGACATGGGCCCCCTGCTCTACATCCATAGTCATGTCCACTATTGCCCATTCTCTTTTCTCCTCTCCCTTGTAGCTCGTTTCTCAACTCCTTCCCGCCCTCAGTGACCATGTGAGTCGCAGGGACTCAATTGATGCTGGCAGCGTCTTTATTGGCTCAGTTATTTCCACTCTATGCTCCCGTGCTCCCCTAAGAGGATGAAGGATTGGGGAGAAAGGGAACCCGGATGAACTAGCGGGGGAGGTCGGGCGGAGGAGAGTAGTCTTTGGGAAGGCGATTCAGGCTTGTTTAGGCATAGATGAGGTAGAGCACAGAGAAAAGAAAGCAAGAAAATGGACGAGACACAAGGTTTCACACACACACACACACGCAGACACACCTGAGCGGGAAAAGATGCGGGGAGTGTGTGCAGTGAGTTCCCTGAGTCTTCAGTTCATCCGGAGGAGTGGATTCCATTTCAAGCATGAGCGCCGATATAAATCAGTCAATCAATACAAAAAGAGATAGCCACACATTCTTATACATGGGCAACCGTACAAAACAAAACCCCAGTGCACAGCTGTGACTCAGTAAGAGGAACTCCTGTTTAGACAGTCATTAAAAGGTTCAATACCCTTGTGTGTCCCTGTAAATTGACTTTATTCTTAACATCAGCTCTTGTTGGCTACTAATGTGACCAGTGAATCAGCTAAGCATGAATTAAAGTGTATGTATGCGTGCACGTGCATGTGTGTTTCCAGAGTTTCTGAGTTTGCATTATGGCTGCAATAAGCAATACGCTGTGGAATGAAGTCAAACTGCCAGACATTGAGGTGAAACACTCTCCCACCGCTCGTGCTGAAGTTACAGCCCATCCGAGAGCCCAACGCACACGTCAGTTTTAAGACTAAAGCGAGGAGCTGCAGTTTGTTACAAAGTCTAATTTGCCTGTCGCCGCATTGAGGAGAGACACAAAAATAGAGCGCCATTAAAAGGAAGAATGGGATCAATTAGAAAAAGAGTGAAAGATGGTTGCAGAGAGAGAAAAGAAAACAAAAAAAGAGGAGGTGGAAAGCAGATTAAGTTTGCCACATCATGCGGCATGCTGATGAGCATGTGGAGCCCATTTCTCGAGCTGACACATATTCCAACAACATTACTCTGTTCTCCTTTTTTATTTTTTTCCCCCCCTCCTCCTCCATCCACTCAGCCTTTCCATTCAGACCACAGGTTCGAAAGGAAGAGAAGGGGGTTAGGTCCATGGGATATGCTGACACAGGCTAATGAGAATCAGGAGGAAAAAAAAAAAAGAATAGGAGAAAGACACAAACAGGGAGAAGAGATGGAGCAGGAAATACAGTAGCTAAAGCTGTAGTTTTCCATTAGAATCTGGAAAGAGTTGGCACAGATGTTTACATTTGCAGCCAGGATGCATGTAATATACCATGATCACAGCGCCACGTTACTCAAAAGCTGATGGAATCTTCGCTGCTGCTAGTATTTTAGAAGGAGTTCTCTTTCTTGCCAAGTTTTTCCAACACACTGTAAAAATGTAACCCAGATCCCCACAGCCCGCAAGTCCAATGAACTTTTCCATAAGAAAGGGCCTTCAAAAAGAAAAAAAAAAAAAAAAAAGAGTCTTGTTCAAACAATTTTGGTTCATGTTAGGCTCACACCCTGACATTACCTTAATAGCCCTGTATTCATTGCCTGTTTTTACATGCAAATGATATGAAGGATGTTTGATGTGTGGACATATTATCTGCTTTAGTCACATCATGGTATCCTGTCCAAATGCTTACGTGAACACACCTGTGCAGAATAAGCAAACAAGCCTTTACTGGCCTGAGACTTCTTGTTAGTTTTGTGATGTGCAGGACAGAAAATGCTGACTGACTCAACTCTAGAAAGTGCAAAAGTTTACATTGCGTACAATTCAGTTCCTCGCACATTTCTATAATTAAAATAGTACAAATTTAGTTCATAAGTAACAGCTACATGAAGCCTCAATGAGACATGCTGATCTTACCAATGCTTTTGCTTGCTTGTACTCATTTCACTATTTGATTATTAGGATCAATTGGAATGTATGTGTGATTGAATTTTCTTGCCAACGGCCTCAAGATGACATTTGCTGTGAATTGGCCCCATGTAAATAAATTGAATTGAATTTAATTAAACATCCTTACATGACAATGTAATTTGTCTGTTAATGTTGGCAACTTTATTAGAGCAAACAAGTTGCCCACTTACTGGGACTGTGTTGTATGATTTTACTTGGCTAAAGTGTGTTTTTGGCTGACCAGCTTGTGCTCCTCATAATCCCCATGACAAAAATTGATCGTTAGACTCAAGTTATTCTTTTTCTAACTCAGATTCTCCAAGAGACGGGAAACCCCATCTCTTCTGAACACAAGTAGTCAACTGAGATGATTTAGTTCCCCAAGGTCTAACCAATATAAGATAATACACACTGTATGCAGAAAGGTCCATATCTCCTGTTGGTTGTTCGCTATTTATTTACCCACAGCCAAGACAGCCAAGATAGTTGGTCCAATCTTGGCTATAGCTATTAATAAGTACCAGAATCAATGAACAAAATTAATAATTTTATGATCAAAATTACCACATCTGGGCTCTACTCGATTATCTTGAGTTAATAGCCAAACAGCTCTCATTATGTGTCAGCTATTTTATGTACACCAGCCTGCTGAGGCGTGGAATTGTAAAACAACTAATGAAGAAATGAATTCACTTACTACCATTCTCAAGCGTCAAGCACTAACATATAGTATAAACACAAACAAGGCCTCTCCATAATACAAAATGCTACTGAAATATTGTTTTGTTAACTTCTACATTGGACAGAGTCCATTTTCTGACTATACTTGACAGCATCAAATTATCTATCGAAGTGTACAATTTTTGCTGGAAAGCTTTCAAAGAGACATATTTTGAAACACCCCAACAACACTTTGTATGATAAAAGTCACTGTATTAACTACTACACAGTCCATCACAGATGGACTGTAAACATACATGTAAATCTGAGTAAACTATATTTTAAAAGTAGAAGACAGTGGATCTACATCAATCTTAACATCAGTAGAAATACATTTTTGTCAGTAAATGCACAACTTTCTTGAGTTTGGTGTTTAATTAGTTCCATCCATCCATTGTCTGAACACCCTTCGTCCCTAATGGGGTCGGGAGGGTTGCTGGTGTCTATCTCCAGCTGCGTTCCGGGCGAGAGGCGGGGTTCACCCTGGACAGGTCGCCAGTCTGTCGCAGGGCAACACAGAGACATACAGGATACACAACCATTCACACACACACTCACACCTAGGGAGAATTTAGAGAGACCAATTAACCTGATAGTCATGTTTTTGGACTGTGGGAGGAAGCCGGAGAACCCAGAGAGAACCCACGCATGCACAGGGAGAACATGCAAACTCCATGCAGAAAGACCCCGGGCCGGGAATCGAACCCAGGACCTTCTTGCTGCAAGGCAACAGCTCTACCAACTGCACCACTGTGCAGCCCTGTTTAATTAGTTGTATTTTTTTAATCCTCTTCCGATTCCACAGAAAAAGAACCTTAGAAATTTTATTACCATTAATGCTCATCTCCTTCGAGATGCTCAGATGCAATTTGATGTTAACTGATTTATTATTGAGAATGTTCCTGGGCAGCTAAGCAGCTCCATAAAAAAAACAAGACCCCTCTGTGAGAACTCAGGAAGGGATGTTTTTAGTTCGATGGCTGGAGACAGCCGAAAGAGCATTAAAACTTGGCCAAGGTCGACTGTTGACACTTGCCTCCTAATTGCTCCGGGGCTGTATTGGGCCTGAAATCTGCTTCCAAATGCAAAACTGCACTTTAAGAGATTAAAGAGGCACACCTGGAATACATATTACCACTTAGCGTCACCCAAGACTTCTCCCTCTGTTCATCTGCTTTAGAAGGTTTATCCATGCAACAGTATGGGTATGCACGTCCACAGCAAAGCCCATATTCTCATAAGAGAGTTACAGAGTAAATGCCTTGGCTTGCAAAATCAACAACGGACGCCAAGCAACACCACCACATAGGAGAATTTTTACAAGGGAGCGCAAAGATGATACGAGTGTTGGTGCATTTAATTACAGGAGGTCATAAAGCATAAACAAAACACCTACCACAGCAAGTGTCTAACTGAATCAATAGCAGTTTGCATTATGTGGCAGATATAGTTGCACACATGCATGCTTTCACTCAAACACAGACAGGGTGTTTATAACCAAATCAATACAAGCAGCGTCAGGAACGTGTGGCTCAATTGTAACTTCAGAGCCGCTTCTGCCGTATGCCCGTTTGTTATTTCTACTTCATTAAGCACACAGCGTGGGCATTAAAGTACATTTTACTGCCTATAAAGTACGTGGGAAGATGAACTGTGAGGACAAATAATGCAGTTCTAATGTACTACTACTGCTACTGGTGCTGATTCCGTAGTAGCTTAATCCTGGTATGTGTTCTCAAAACATCGCCGGAGAGCGGAAATGTAAATAAGCCCTGAACTGGAGGTTTTTAGGCTAATCGAACTGTCTGCCAGGTAAACGGAGCGCACCAGGAGTTCAGTGTACTTCTGACAGCCAATGGTGGCAGGTTTAATCAAAGTGTTGACTCATTAACATAGGCCGCAGACAGTGGCCCCGTCCTGTCCCTTCCAGGCTCGTTATCGCAACAGCAATCCACTGCAGCCTCGGCTAATTGGCCTCACCGCACAATAGAACTTCAAGCATTTTGAGAGATTATTAGATCTGGCTTGTTTGCAGAGCTGGCTGGAATGTTAGCAGTCTGTCTAAAATTGCAAAGCATCAAATGACTGCGGGTTCACCTCATTTCAGCTCCCCGGTGATGGATTTTGACCAATCAGAAAAGTTTAAGTTGGAGAGTTGAGCAGTATGAACAGCAGGTGGTCAGCCTGTCCTCCTCCTTCAACAAAATATAAAACAATAAAAACTTATAGGCTACTGTAATTCAATGACTGTAGTATAGAGAAGGCCAACGAGATATTGTGACTCCAGACTTGGAGATTCAAGTGGAGCAAGTGAGGGAACATTTTTAAAAGTGTTCTTTCTATATTTATGATTATCATTTTACTCTTTTAACAACAAAGAGAAATATAACGCTGTAAGTAAGTAGTGCAATCTATTTTACACTTGATTTGTCGTGGAAGTGACCTTGGAGTGACTTCTACACAGGATCTAGAACGTGTTAGTTCCAACTTGAAAAACCAGTGGGTTTTGTGTTGCTAAATACAAATACAGAGATGCTAAATCAGAAACTTGTCTAAAGGAACTGGCAAGATTCAAGTTACAAAGTAGCTTAAATTACGCCCTACTGTTAACTCTGTAGCTAACTGAGACAAAATAGCAACATGCTAATACACCACACTAGATTAATGTTGTCAGCAGATGTAAATGGCATCATTTGGTTAGTTGGACTTCAAATTAATTGGGTCTCTTTATACACGATACAAGATTTAAGTTAATAAACAATAAATAAGTCAATCTGACATATTTATTGTTATTAATCTTACGCCTCATGGTGTAAGATTGCTGAACATTTGAAGTAAATATTTCAATCATGATTGTTTTCAATTGTAAAAATTACAATGAGCTACTAATAATTTGAGTGTCTAAACAAAGCAAACATATTAGCATATAAAAAGCTTGTAGCTCAGCTGTGATGTTGCTACATGTAAAGACGTAATAACTTGGAATCCGCATCCACTTTCATAGCAGTTTTGAAGTCCTCATTGCAAAAAATATTACCCCTTTATGCTGTTCTGCTCTTTAGAGACGAACCAATAATAGCTGGTTTATTATACATGCTATCTTCTTGGGTAGCCACCCCGTGGTTATCTACTTTGCAGACACCCCACTTGTATGTAATTTTAAAAGAGAGTTACCTGAATTGGAATGAGCGGTGGTGCTCATCTAGTTTTCACAATGTGATGACCATATCTATCTATCTATCTATATATAACATTCTTATCTTCTGTACAACAAGAGAGAAGAATATTATTTATATTCATTTAGCTGGTTGTTCATTCAACCAGCTAAATGACAAAGATCAGCAATGTATTGGGAGTATGATTTGCTATGTTACGTCACACAACTTAGAAAAACACAGCTCATTTTTTCTAAACACAGAACTTTCTCTGGCATATAATTCAAAATGACAACTACAGTCTATGAATGATATGATGTAAAATTTCATCAGTTTCAAAGCCATAACTTCTTTGAACTTTCAACGTACTTTTATGACAGTAACCAGTCCTTGTCTACAAAAGTAATGCCAGAATCCATGCAAAAAAAGACTATCAGGTTTATCAATCAATCAATCAATCAAATTTTATTTGTATAGCACATTTCAGCAGCAAGGCATTTCAAAGTGCTTTACATCATATCAGACACAAAAACACAATGCAACATAGAATCAACAATCAAAACACAACATTAAATCAGGTTCCGTCAATAAATTTGTAATTGATTACATTTCAAATACAATTCTAAACAAGTGGGTTTTTAGTTGAGATTTAAAGGAAGTCAGTGTTTCGGCTGTTTTACAGTTTTCTGGAAGTTTGTTTCAGATTTTTGGTGCATAGATGCTAAATGCTGCTTCTCCTCGTTTGGTTCTGGTTCTGGGGATGCAGAGCAGACCAGATACAGAAGACCTCTGAGGTCTGAGTCCCCTTTCCTTTCTGAATCATCTGGCTCAATATATGTACTCCACCATGAAACACCCTTTTTAAATTAACCTAAATTTTATCACAACTAACAATCTGTGGTTCATCAAAGCCTATTTAAATTTCTAAAGCACAAAACAAATCTGCCACCGGCTGTGTGCAGAAGAAAACTTAATACTTCCATACTTTATTGTATTACCAGCTACCACAATAGTTCCCTCTCCTCACATAAAGAAGCCTCACCCTCCTGCTGGAGGAACATTTTATAAGATGAGCGTTGTCCAAGATCCTATTGGTCTAGCGGCTGATGTGTTATACCGCCAAAGCAATGTGTGGTGTTGCTACATCCTTTCATTTCTTTTAAGGCATAGCAGACAATATTTCAAACCGAGTTAGGCAGACCATCATGGCTGGTGCTGTTTTCATCTTGTGCACTGCTGGGCATGTGTCATCATTGCAAAATCTGTCTTGTACTGGATATATTCACTTACCTCTGCCAGTGTCTTTAGATCTTCATTTCCCAAGTAGATGAACAGAAAACGTGAAACTATTGGAACTGTCACCTTTCTCTATTTTCAGTTGTATAAGTTACATTGGTGGTCCGATGTAACTCCACAAATTCAACATATTGTAGTAAGAAATAAAAAAAAAATGCCAGCTAAAAAACTGACTGTGCCAGTTTGATTTAACTTTTTCATTAAATATAGCTGCAACCAAAACACAAGAAGCCATGAACTAAGTAACAGATTTTCACTTGGACCACTCCTTACAGAGAACCTGATTACCGCAACCACACTGGACAATCAGGAGACAGCATCTCTTGTCCTTTTGAACTGTGACTTGAAGAGATGATCAGAAACAGGTGAGCTGAAATGGCAGCAGGAGTAGCCACACCCTTGTCGAAAACAGCAGCACAAAGGACAGGGAAGAACAAAAACACAACGAGAATATGCCCCAGGATCATGACAGTAATAAAATTCGCCATGAAATTATTTTTGTCTTCATTAAGATGCTTAAAATGTGTACACACAACAGGGCCGTTTTTGTTTAGCTTAATTTGTTAAGTTCATCAACACTCATTTGTTGGAGCTCAGAGGCATGTAAAAAGCTCTGGGGAAATAATCAAGCAAAATGAGAATACGCTAAGACATTTTCTCTATAATGTGTGCATGAAGTATGGTGTCACGCTGCAATATACAATGTAACAAACAATGGTGTAGAGTGCACATTAATTATGAGCGTGCCAAACTATTTTCCACATTGGCATGTACTGCATTTCAATTCAGTGACACACCGTTATTATACGGTTTAAGAAGAAAATGTGCTTGAGTTGTAAATATGTTTTTAATGGTATTTTTTGCTACATAATTCTGTTCAGTGGATTCCACTCAAAGATTACAATTGTACAAAACTGACAACTGTCTGTATTCGACTGCTGTGCAGTCATGATAATCAGCATAACCAGTTATTCACTACAGCCCAAAGCATTTTTTTTTTTTTTTTGGTAATGGGGTATGGCCTTGACATTTATGTAAAATGTCACAAATAGTTGGGAAAATACATAATTTTTCCTGATAATGGGGATTCCAAATGCAGAGGTGGTGGGGATGTAAGAATCACACACCTATAGTAAAAACAAAACAAAAAAAGGGCTCTCTTTTTCATGAGCACAATGAAACCTGGCATTTGACTAAAGTTTACTTTCACAGTTGTGTGTGGGGGCTTTTCTTTCATTATTACTTCATCAGTTAAGCAGATATGTGTGTTATTTGGATATGGAAGCAATAAATGTGAACTTTGTAAATGTTAATAGTCTCTTCACTCAACTTAAACAGGGCATTGTTAGGCAGCAAAAACAGAATAAAACAGAATTACCGAGCCATCCATCTGGTGAGCGCAATCCACAAAACACCAGCAGGGGTAAATGATTGCAACATCTTTTCTATAGCTTAGTGAAAAAAAAAAATCTTTCTCCTGGAGGTGGGCATATCATCATCCAAATATACAATACAGACATATTACAAACACATTTAGCAGAGGGCTCTGCAAAGGGTGCAATTTTTTTTGTCAGTAGCAAGAATCAAACTTTGAGAAAGTAACCTAAAAAAATGAGACTGTTTTTGTTGGGCAGAGTAATTTACCAGAATGAAAAACAGAAAAGAAAAAAAGTCTTTGGAAAAGTCTCACAATGACTCGTTATTTATTACATATCAAATTCACCAAAAAGGAGGCAGAGCAATGACATGTTGGTACAGCGCTTGCAGGAACACTGGGCTACTGCTGCATGTTTACGATGTGACCCGAACACAGGATCTGAGGTTTATGAAGTTTGGGTTCGTTTGATAAAAAGTGAAGAGTCATCAGGAAATTCTGTGGGAAAACTTAGTCAATTGTTTTTAAGCAACTCTGCACTTAATGAAAGTAAACCTAACCTTGTAAATACCCAGAAAGAAGCTACTGTCAAAGGCTTAATGCATTAATTGCTAGTAAAAGAAGCTGAAACCAGTACAACATTCAATATAGTTTTTTACAATTTTCATTTTAGGTTTCTGCAAAACAGAGAAGCTTTCCCTGAGAGTCATGAAACTAGTATATTATATTTGAGCAAATATGGTGCTATGAAAAAATATGTCTTGGAAGTTTCTTTTGTTTTTGCTATACAACACTGGTGTTCTTTTCTAACAGCAAAAGTGCATTTAAAAAAGAAAAAAAAAAAACACACTTTAGAATCAGATCTTTTCTTTGACATTGACAACATATGTATTCTGTTCGGTGGTGTCCAGTAATAATTTATCCTGTCCAACAACATAAATTTGGTTTCTTATTTTAAATTCACCAGCAAAAATTTCACATGCATACATTCACCGACAAATGTTTGCCTGCAAATGTGGGGAGTGGGAGAGCTTCTGACTGAGTTGAGCAAATTTAAGCCAATCAAATTATGCTCCTTTGATCATGTGACACCAGTGCATCGGGTCAGTCAAACATTTTACTCAGAGTAGATTAAATAAAGAAACAACAATCGGTGTTAAAAAGTACTTGTGATTCTATAATAACCTCTGTTTAAAAGAAAATATATATATATATATACTTCTATTATCTTCATTAAGTCATGCTAACCAGCAAACTGTTAAGAGACCCACCTCTGGTCCAGCTCTAAGCACTGTCACCTGATCAAAGGAACAAATTCTAACATTTACCAGGAAAAAAATCTTCCATCAATCTGGGTTGATAGATGGAACAATAAATTTGATTTTCTAAATAAAATCTAAAAAAACAACAACTTTCCTGCCATGAGATGGTGACCTTATGATCAAACTCACTTCAGTTAGACACCATAACAATGAGCCAAACCGAAACAGGACGTACACTTCTGAAAGGCTCAAAAGGCCACTGCAAAACTAAAGTATTGAAGTCAAAGTCTGGGCTCAAATCCAATAGAGGTCCGGTAGCAAGATCTTATGGAGGCATTTCAATCCCAAAGCCCCTTCCTTTTTATGCAACTGAATTCTCTTGACAGTCTTTGGTCTGAGTTCTTAAGCAAGAATAGAGTTGCATACTTCAAACACATATCTAATACAACTTATTTTCATTAATGTGGGGAAAAAAAATATTATACAACCTTTGCTCTATTGCACTGAGATTTAAAAAAAAAAAAAGTGTATTTAAGCTTCTTGGCTTTCCTAAGGAGAAGGCAAGCAGCAACAGCATCAGATGGTATTTTCCATTTAGCATCCATGCCTGAGCTCTCTCACACCCTATCTGCCTCTTGCATATGCATCAGTGGTCTTAGCAATTAATGTATATTAGCCAGAGCCCACTGCGGGGATGCCAGACTCAGCCCAGTCCTTGGTAGCAGTGAGGTCTGTGGGTAATAATTTAAGCTTGAGATCAAAGTGAAGATGTGCTTGTTTCAACAAACAGAGAATTTGCATCTTAGAGGGTTGGTCACAGTGTTTTTTGTCTTTTCGTGAGCAGTCGGTTTAGTCTTTTGTTGTGGCAAAATAAGGAGAGGTAATGAAAAGTTGCAAGCCAAACTGAAACTAAGACATACAGGGTAAACTGTCAGCCGTGCACACCTGAGGACAATTTAGAGAAACTGTGTATCTCGCCTGCATGTTTTTGTGCTCTGGAAGGAACCTGGAGTACCCAGAGAGAAACCATGCATCCACAGCGAGAACGTGAAAAACTCTATGTGGAAAGACGCCATGCTAGAATTCAAGTCATGGAACCGCATGTAACTGCTCCTTATTCCAACCCAACTTCATTCTCTACATCGCTTGTGACAAACTCTACACAAAATTTATTGTGGCGTCTTATTTTACAGTGTTTTTTTTTACTTATTTGTTTCTCGCCACTATTTCATACAAGCCGGTATAATGGAGAGACCAATAACTTTGGTTTCATATATTCCTTGATTAAATACATGTTTTATTAGACACAACTCTGGATCTCTTCAGCTCCATTAGAGTAACTTGACAGCTTCTCAGATTCATTTTTTTAGTCCTTGCACTGTCTGCCTGTTTGCTGTTTTGTGACTTACTTTGCTTCCTAGTATAATAAATTGAACAATGCTCTAGGAGCTCTCCAAAGCTTACGATGTCAGTAACCTCTTAAGAGTTTGAAGGGATTTGTTAAAGATAAAGAGCGAGAGTTCCCTATTTCTATTCATTAGTGGAATATATTAGAAGTTTACCTACATGTATTTATATTTACATACATGTCACATGGTTATTTTATATGAAAGATTGATATCACATTTTGCATCAAAAAGTTTTATTTGTTCTACATCAAAGAAAATATGCATATGCATATGAGGTGAGCATATCCATATGCTCACCTCTATTAGATGCATGAAAACGTTGGTGTATTTGAATTGATTGAACTTTATGTCAGATCTCTGCTCTAGCCAGGAACATTCACTATTTTGACTTCAATTTGACGAGAAAAAAAGATTGGAAATGCACAACCTTTTGCCTCCATTTCCTATGGTAAATTATTATTGTGCTCTGTGTAAATAACCAATCACTGGAAATTCGACATGACATTCAAAGTTTCATAGTTTTTTTTCATCGAGTGCTGTGATTTCCTTCGCATTTCAGCTCGTAACCTGTTCCTCCGGGAGCCACTAGAATGAATTTAAACTAAAACGAGACGTTTCTCGATACATTGACTTCTTATAGTCTTTATGTGTGGAACACATCTTCAGTAGATCTGCACTATCCCTTTAACAGTGCTCTGGAGTTGCTACCTGTCGTATCCACAGAACCGTGAGCAGGTTGGTGTATGTGCATCTCTCCTTCTCCTCGCCTTCCAAGGTGGGACAGGCAGGTGCAGCTTTCAATGCTGAAGCTCATCAAGGCTCATCGGGAGGAACTAGGAGAAGAGCTGGTTCCCTGAGGCAGACACCGGATGTGTTTTGCTCACAAGAGTGGTAATCAGGCTCACATTCTTGCTGTGTTTTGGCTCCTTCAAGCGCCTAATTCTTTTCCTCCTTGTTAAAAACCAGATTCCTCCTTAGAAGTCCATTGTCTGGACTCCGATGATCTGTTTTTTCCTTTTCTTTTTTTTTTTTTTAACTCCAAGAATCTACAGATCCTCTCTGGATTTTTCTTTCCACCATCACTTCACTCACCTGCCCGTCTACTGCCCAACATATCCTCTACACCACCAACCTGGAAGGAGAGACTTTGAATTTTCTAAACATGACATCACCAAAAGAGAGCTTCTCTCTGTCTGTATTTATAACTACATGCCTGCAAATGACATATTGACTGCTTTTAACTACCTAACAACTCACTGAAACATCAATTGAGAGTAACAAGTTAGGTCCATTACAAGCTACGGATGTTCACCAACCTTCCTCTATCATGCGCTTTCGGCCATTAATAGTCTTAGAGGGTTTTGAGTTGACCTATACACTATGAAAAAGATATAGTCGCTATCATCTCCTGAGATCAATGACAGTGCCGAGCGGAGAACAGAGGGAGCAAATAGAGAAAGGGGGAAGAGAGCAAAAAGAGAGACATATGGAGAAAGAGACTGTTCCACATCAACTCCTAAGCTGATCGATTCCCTGCTAACAGGGCCTAGTAGCATTGATCGCTGTGTAAGTAGCTTCCTCACTGTGTCTTCCACTGAAGCCCACACAGCAGCTCAGCAATGGGCCAACTGAGACGCGGTGAAAGTTGTTTTTCATACCTGTTGTGGCGTCCTTCATAGTGGTGTAATTAACATTTGCAAATATGAACGGGAGACATCTTTGCCTGACATGCACAACACAGAGTGTGCCAATCTACAGAGTGAATAATACGCTACAACAAACAAGAAACTGCCTTGGGGAAGGGCTATTTTTCTCTTGAGTTTTGACCTACACAAATCATTGGCGTTTTCGTCCTCAAGGCTGCGTTTGCGTGAACGCTAACATGGACGAGCGTGTAAGTTCTCAGCTGGAATGTCCAAAAGAGCCTTGAGGGAGCACGGAGATCTGCGAGTGAGGAAACAACAGCGAGTAGAATAGAATGGAAACAAAAGGAAGATGAGGAGGGGGTGAGGGGGGAGGAGGGAAAAGAATGCGAGGCAGGCCCCGAAAGATTAGTGCATGAAGGTGGTCTCGGCTGCACAGCTAATTATGCATGACATTACTGAATAAGCTGTTCCACTTGCTACGTTTTATTAATGTGAGTGAGAGGGTGCATGCCTTAATTCATTATTCATTGATTTTAATGGATTTTTTCACAGTAGGAAGACAGAGGAGAGGCAGAGATTCTGTCTTCTGCCACCAAACATGGCTTTCAGGAAAGCCAGTACCTGAGGATCGACTTATTATTATTGACTGACACATCTCCTTTGAAATCAAAAATTACCAAAAAAAAAAAAGGTTTTACTTGGGTGACTTGTTGCCACCGCGAATACATTTCTGTGGGCACAGGGAAGTGAAAAAAAAAAATGTAAGAAGCAATATTAACAGGGATCCCTGGGGAATTTTTTTTTAAATCTCATTTGTCAATTTGGCATGTTTCCTGAAGACATTTCACTTCTCATCTGAAAAGCTTTGTCAGTTCTCAACATTTTTAGAAATAAGTTCATAAAGTCTAGTCAGGACAATCACACTGACAGACCCATTAAGGTCACCAGTGGGGTAATTAGAATAAGTGAGTCGCTGCTGCTACTCTGTACTCAGCTCTATGTTTGGGTCACTGTGGTTTGACTATCCTAGCATATTCTTAATGTTGCCATGTTGTTTGGTTACATGTGCCAACAAAGTGTCAATTATGAAATGAATTCCCAGAGAGAGAGAAGTTAATGCGTAAGGGTAGGTGTTAGAAAAATTTAATTAGAGACCACTGTTTAGTGTTTGTTTTTAATTTTTAGTCTTTTCTTTGTCGCAATACATTTACATGTTTGTTTGTAGGAACTATCGTCCAGTATCTTTAGCTGTTATATGAGTAGCACCTTCAAAGCTATAATCCCTCCTTTTTCATGTTTTGGAGTTATATTTACCTGCCCATCTATCTATAAAGATCAAGGGATAACAGGTAGAGAAGTGAAAGCAAAAATATTTTCTAATGCCCAAAAATCTTTCCCAAGTAGAATCAAGGTTTCATAAATCTTAAACTTTGTTTCAAAGAATCTCTGTTCAAGTTAGAATTTTCCAGGTCAGGTTTAATGAAAGGAAATATTGTAAATAAAATCGTAAATGGACTGGATTCATATAGCACTTTTCTAGGCAAATGAACCACTCAAATCACTTTACACTAGAGCCACATCCAACCTCCTCCTGCCATACATATATGGCAGGAGGAGCTCAAGACTTTTAGATTAGAGCAGGGGTCTCAAACTCCAGTCCTCGAGGGCTGCAGTCCTGCAACTTTTAGATGTGCCTCTGCTGCACCACACCTGAATAGAATAATTAAGGCTCAGGAGAACTGGTCTACACAAGGTGGAGGTAATTAAGCCATTTCATTCCAGTGTTTTGTACCTGTGGCACATCTAAAAACTGTAGGACTGCAGCCCACGAGGACTGGAGTTTGAGACCCCTGGATTAGAGGATGAATCATCCAACCTCAGTCCAAGTCACAGTCGTTCCCCCTCTCTAAAGATTATCAAAAAATAATCAAGAGTACATCTGATAAGTAGACGCTAACCTTAGTGAAATGACTGGCTAACCTTGGATGACCTTTAGATCCAAAAATCTTAATTAAAGCTTGAGCTAGCTCACCACACAGTCACACACTGACAGCAGTTAAAAAGCACTGCATATGATAGATATACTTTTGATGAGATCCATTGTTAAGCTTTATAATTGTGAGTTCTTGGACCATTTAGCCCTAATCAGGACTCTTATTATGTTTTCAACTCATGATGTAAGCATCGTCACCAACAATCAACAACGCTTGGAATCATAAAATGATAATTAGTAGTAAAGACAGGTCTTGTAAACCTTCATGAATCAATTTTTGTCTTTTTTTGTTTGTTTTGTATGTTTTGGTTAAGCTCATAAAATCAGTAGCAATAGAAGTGTTTACTATATGTTGTCTTTGGACGTTTAAACATAAGGCTATTTGCTCCTGCCAACGTCCCTTAACTCTGGAAACTTTTTTGTTTTTTTTACAAATGCTATATTTTTTTTTTCTAAAAAGAAACTTTGGTAGCTCTATGCAAAATACTCCTCTGCCAATGTAATGGGGCATCAGCATTGCTTGTTTTCGTCACTCACACATGTTGACATCCTAATCTACAAAAATGTAGAGAAATTCTACTACACAGCAGAAGATTTCACTGAGCAAAAAGTGTCATCCTTGTAGAATTAAAGAGCTCTCTCAAATATTCAGTTTCAGAGAAAAAGAAAAAAACAAAATACACCGATGTAAATAAATTTCACCCACCGATCGAAGTTCCGTTAAGACTACGAATGCGTACACTGTAAATGTATGAACTCCTTAAGTGAAGCCCCGCTCTAAAGGGTGAGCACTGGGAGCAGCTGTTGCTGTGCATCTCCGGGTTGCCAGTGTGAATTAGAGAGAAGACCGCTCTGCCTCCTCTAAATGTTTCATGATGTTTACCAGCCTGTTTGTTCTGAGAGCAGATCAAGGGCGGACCACTCCCTCTGGCACCCACCAAAGGGGAAACGAAGCAGGGGAGTGGAGAGGGGGGCAGCATAAGGGAAATGATGGAAGGAAACAGAGTGGATGAAGAAGTGAAGTAAGTTTCAGCCTGGAGTGATGGATGCCTAGATGGGTAAAAGTCAGACACAGATGACACTTGGATTCCGCCAGCACTGATATGCATCTAATTTAGAAAAATAACCAAAAACTAAGAAGTTCAACATTAAAAAAACAACATACTGACAACTTTTCGCACTAAAAATAACACAATATCCAATGCATGGTTTATTCATTAGTTCTATGTCCTGCCAGAGCACTGAATCTAAAGTTCAGTTTCTTTTGATTCATTTACAACATCTGAAGAAATGTATCTTCTTTTTTTTTTTAAGTCATGGAGTCCGATAACTATGATTCAAAAAGTTCAGAAGTTTGATTTCTTTTAAAATTGAGGTAAAATCTGGAATAGCAAAACGAGACAACCGAACACAATTGAGGCACTTGAAATAGCCACGTCATAAATAAACTCATCCATCCATACACTGTCCTGAGATTAGGTCAAAGGAGTAGCAGGCAAAAGAGGGACATCCAGACATTCCTCTAGTTCATTTGTTTCCATAACAATCCCTGTTAAATTATATATTTAGAGTCCTTCCAGCAGATCCTGGGTCTACCATGCATTTCAAAAAATTGTCTCAAAATTGAATGAGATATTTGAACATTTAAGTATGTGTAGGAACCTTAAGTGTAAAGATTTCAAGGAGGCAGGGAAGCATTTATAAAATAGAAGAAACACAGGGGGATTTTAAAAAGGTCTCCTACTCCTCATCTCAAACTGCAAGTGAGCTATGACTGAATATTGAAGAAAAAAAAAATTATGTGCTAAGAGTTTTCCTTTAAACTCTGTAAATATACCACATCTCACAACCTGTTGAAATCTTCCCTTTATATTCAGAAGAATCTATAGAGATCAAGGGTGTGAAAGGTAAACAGTGAAGACATTTTATGGATCTTAACTTGAAGGCTTATAACAAAAAACAAAGAGGCCAGTTGAACAGTATGGACATTAATCATTTGCCAGGATGCGCATGCAGTGCAGGTGGCAGCCTACAGCTCTGATATGAAACGATAAAAGGAGGAGGCCTTATTATTACTGAGCCTCCAGCCGTCCGGTTTATCCTCTTCTTTCGTCTATTCTTTAACTGCAATGCAGGGCAAATATTTCCTTGTTAACTTGCCATGTTTCATCTTTCTCAGTCCCACCCCCGCAGCTACGCTCCCTGCATGTCTCTCCGTCCCTTAGCTTCTCTGACGGGTTTTAAGACGATAATTGACATTCTCAGATAAGATCAGAGCTAACCTGAAAGTCAAGCAGGGGAACGTTTAAGGGTGGAGGCGAAGCTCACAATGTCCCCACTGTTCCGCTGGTAATTACACTCGGCCGCCGCTTATTGAATTCATATCAAATGAAAAAAAAAAGAAGAAGAAAAAAAAACAATAAAGATGAAGAGGGAAAAGGGTGAAAGTGTGGGCTGAGAATGCACAAATGGCCCCCGTCACTTCCTGTCCTGGTCAAGTTTTTATAATTGCTTTCTGATATACATACAGGTAGATATGTGTGTCTGCTTCTGATTTGTTTTCGGCATCCTGCCCTGCAATTTACTACTTTACCTTCGGTTATTGCCATTTTTGCAGATGTGTGTTTCTGTCTTTTAAAGGTTAACACCACCCCCAAATTTACAGCTTACTTAAGTGCTGCCTTTCCCACTAGTTTTTAAACCATGTTTGCAGTTTTTGTTTCTTAACATTTTTTTCTCAGAGTTTTGGCTAATAGAGTTTGTCCAACGTACTGCCGCAGTTTGTCCTCGCTCCAAGAATTCCACCGGCCGCCACAAGGGGGCGACATGACCATGCGCTTCTGTGTCATTGTCTCATCTGCAACAGCAGCTCCAAAGCTCCCTGTTGCACCTCTCAGCCATTCGGCTCAGTCTCTGTGTAGCTGTACCCATCTCACGGGCTCCCTCCCCTCCTCCTTCTCCTCAAATAACTCGTTGTTTCTCTCAATCCCCTCCTTCTCGACTGCCCCCCCCCCCCCCCCAACCCCCCACCCCCCAAAACCCCCGCCCCGCACTCCTTAAATCAGCTGCGATAAAAACACATGCCGGATTGAAATGTCAAAAGCGTATCTCAAACTGCCAGAACATTAACCTGTTCACCCTTAGGTGCCATACTTTCCCCAGAGGTAAGGGTTGGGGGTGGGGGTAGGGGAGGCGGAGACTGAAACCGAGTTGCTTGTGGGGGCGGGCAAGGGGTAGTTGGTGCATGCAGTAGAAGAGGATGCGGTGGAAGGGAATGAAAGGGCGGCAGGGTGAAATGCCGATGATTGAGAGCCCTCCCAATCCCCCCCGATGGGTTACAGAGAGCAGGGAGATATATTGGTGTGAGGTGGGCTGTGGGGTGAGCGTGGGGCATGGGAGGCAGACTGCATAAGCAAAGTAGACAGAATATACTCCAGCTGAGATGGAATAGAGGGAGAGAATGAAAGCAGTAAAACAAGAACGATAAAAATAGGGTAGAGAAAAGAAGAAGCAAGAGGGTTACATGAGCAGGAGATGCAAATTCAAAGAGACCTAAAGGAAGATAGAGGGAGAGGTGGGAGGTGAGTGGACACTAAAGCAGATGTAAGGAGGAGTAAACGGTGAAAGGTAAAGCCAGGTAATGTATGGCGGTGGTGACAGGGGCCGAGCACCGACGCATGGAGAGAATGTGAGCGGCTTCACAACAGTGAGAGCAGATATGCGCTACATCTCAGAGGGGGTGATTTGGTTGATAATAGGCTGATAAAAACAGCCGCCTACACGCAATATCTGTCATAAATCTTGCATTGTTACTCCGGTTCATTTTTATCCGGAGGGCAGCGTTTTTTTTTTGTTTCTTCTTCTTCTTCTTCTTCTTGCACAGGCATTTCTCCGGGCTGCAGCTTTGCATTGTGGCCAGTACAACGGTCATAGAGCGAGCAAGGGAATGCAATTTTAAAATAAAGTACTGAGCGTTGAGGGACTGGAAAAAATAACAATGGAGGAGTGTGTGCTGTCCTGACAGAGCTGGCAATCCTGTTGTCTCAGAGAAGAGAAAAAGCAGATACGGCTGTGATACGAGTGGAGGGAAAGCTTGAGAATTCTTTGTAAAATGGTTAGGAGGGACAAAAAAAGCACTAAGAGACAATTTCTGGCTCTGACATGGAAACTTTACACACTGTCATACCTGTGGGTTAGCAGAGCTACACTCATTGAGGCTTTTCACATTTCTGCCGCACTTCACCTGTCCTCCTCTTCATTCCTACCTATTCCATGAATCTGATTCAACTTTTTTTCTTTTTTTTTCCCGCCACTGGCTTTTTCCTCTTCCTGCCTATCTCTTCCATGCTTCCATGTCTCCCTTGACATGGTCATAAATCACAAGGACTGAGAGGGTCCTGTTTGCATTGGGGGGGAGGGTAATTACATGTACCGTATGTAAGCTCTCAGGCCATGATGAATTAGCTGCCCTAAGTAGGCCACTCCTGACTGACACAGATGGCACAAGCATCAGCCTCCGCTAGGTCCATTACTTACAGGAACAGGGGAAAGGAAGATTTTTAAAAAAATAAAATAATTAAAAACAAGAACACACACACACAGAGAAAGAGAGCCTGAAACAGCAGATATGGTTTACTATTTGCTGCTCAGTTGTAACTCTCTGATCCTAAAGTTACACTTAACAACCAACATAACTGGTTGCACATTTATTTCTATACTGAAGCTATGTGAGAAACATCAATGTTCTCAAATCGTAGAATTTATGCTCCAATTGCTCAACAAACCATTGCATTGCACACTTATTTCAACACAAACATTCTGCATGTGTTCAGGTGTAGAACAACGATATATTTATTTGGTACATACTGGCCTTTACAAATATTATACATTACCATTGAACCCCCTATTATTGCCTGACATTATTACCCATTGTTCTTTGGGAAATAGTTTAAGCGTAGTCAGATTTAATGTAGAGAGCACCTGCAAACTGAAATTTGCAATTCTTGAAATTAATTTTAAACTAAATTTGCACCTAAACTTTGATCTAAACCAATTCACTGCAGCTCTGGCTGTTTAGTGTCGATCTCCCCCTGGGGGGTGAACCTATGGATAGTCTGAAATATTCTGTAGACTCTTAACATACGAAACAATGAATAAAAAGTCACTGATTATTTAAAATGAAACAAAATGATACTGATAAAATCTTTTCTGTAGCATAATGATATTAGCTTGATTTGGATTTTAATTTTCAACCACTGGGCATTTTCTTCAGCATATTCTTGTTGACCTATCAGTATTCTAGTAACATTTCTAAGACAGTCTGTCTGCTTAAATCTATTTTTCATTTCCAAAGATGTTCTTAACTTCTTTTTTGTTGTTGTTGACTCTTGAATTGACAACTTCTCATTTTGCTAACCACAAATAAATTACTTTTGTCCTTGAAAGCCATTTGCCACTATTAAGAAACTCTAGGCGGTTGGTTTGGGCATAACTGTGTTAGGAGCTGTTGGGATGGAAACATCAAAAGGTTGGCTGAGTTATTGAGTTGTTAGCTTACCACAGGTCCACTGCACACTCAGTGGTTAACTTATTACATTTTAGAGTGTCTGCTTCTTTAGAGCTGTAAAGTTCTGCAGTTACCAATTGGACATGTTTTGTGTTTCTACATGTGACAGTTGTGGATATGAGCAGATGATGCGTGTGCGTGCGTTCGTTGGTAATACCTTGTGGGGACCATTTTCCTGACACATATTACATTGTGGGAACCCACTGCTCCTTGTGGGGAACGAAACCTGGTTCCCACAAGGGGATATGCTACTTTTGGGTCAGGGGTTACATTTTGGACAAAGGTGTGAATTGAATTTTGGTTAGGGTTAGGTGTGCAATAGTAAGAGTAAAGGTAAGGTTTAAGCTGTAGAAATGAATGAAAGTCAATGGAAAGTTCCCACAAAGATAGTCACGCAAACATGTTTGTCTGGGTGTGTGTGTGTGTGTGTGTGTGTGTTTGTGTTGGGAGGGGCAGTTGGACCTTATGAATTTTCTTGTTTTCAAAACTATTATGACTAAACTATTTCTTAATTATGTGATTTCTGAAGTGCATTTGTTGCACTGGATTTTAATTGGGATTTTTTTGTTTGTTTGTTCTTAACCATTTAAAGTACTACCAATGTCACTTGCAATGAAATTTTAAATGTCTTCTTTGCAAAACAAGGAACAAAATGAGAATATAAAAAACAGCTGCGGTGATTTCGTTTGAGATTTCATTGTTCCCCAAAAGAATTACATACAAAATGATTGGCTATATTGTGATTTCTTTTTTAAAGATCCCTCATAGAGGTTTTAGTAAAGAAGAACTTTGAACCCAACTCTTCTCCTTCAATGGAAACATTTCCAGTTATGTGTGGACATGAAAAAAACATTCTGAGCACAATGTGATACATCCACTGACATGCAGCCAAGAAGAAAAGGTCTCCAGTTTGCCTGTAATGGGATTTAAACGAAGAGGGAAGTAGCCTGATGTAGAAAGTCTCGCCTTGACTGCATACCCTCTGCTTAATGCCAGCCATTGTCATCCCTCGGCTGACAAGTGATGTTCAGTATCTTCCAAGCTCTGGGATGGCATGCCCTATCGTTTTGTGTCAGCCGGCCGGACAGCACCAGGGTGGAGAGGAAGATGGAATAGTGCTCCTGGGCAAAAGAATGCAAAAGTTGAAAAAAAGGGAAGAATGAAAAAGAGGCAGTGGAAGGGGAAAATAGAGGAAAATACATTCATCTTCTACTATATGGATAATCTTTTTTGCCAACTATACCGTTTTTTTCTGCCATCGCCCTCGTTACATGTACAAAAGTAATTCCATTTCCTGGAAAGGTGCCTGTGAGTGTATCTCCACGAGAGAAACACGCAAGGACCTGGAAAACGAGGGAGAGCATGAGGGAAAGTGTCTTTCAGAGGTAGATGGCACCCCTAATTTGTCTAGGAGACAAAGTACAGGTGCAAACACCCACACACACACGCCCACACACGCACACGAGAGCAGACATGCCCAGTTGGACATTTTCCACTGCCGCAGGTTTGAGCTGTATTTATGTCTCTCCTGACGGTCACTATGACAATATGAGTTATTGTGGAGAGTTTTTTGCTCCAGAAGCTACAACAGCACACGCATACACACACACAAACACTCTCGCACACGCACCCACACCCACACACACGCACACCGTTTGCCACATGCATACATAAGGCAGACTCACACTGAGGTTGGAATAGTAATATGTTTGGTATTGGTGGCGCTTCTTGCAACTTCTACGGCGTCATTTGCAAGGTGTTCGGTCTCTTTCATTTTACCTTGCGGATAGATCTCGCCTTCTTGGCTGTGACACCACTCTTGGCCACTTTTCCACACAGACACACACGCACTCATTTCACTTCCTCGCCGCCTCCTTGTCTCATTGGCACGGACCTCCACCCTCTGTGGAGGTGTGTGCCGATCCAGCTGGTGTGTGTCATGCTCTGCCGCCCCGTGTTGCTCGGTAATGGCCTCAGTGGCCTGAGAGAGCAGCTGGAGACGCACAAACACCCGCGCGCGCAGGCAAGACGGAAAGTCTTTCCAGAGACTCACAATTTACCGTCCTCATCACCATATCGCATGTCTCTCAGAGAGCACAGGGAGGTGGGGAGTAAATGTGTGCTGTTGTTTCGCCCTGGAGCGTCATCCAAGCACCTTGGAATTGCTCTCAGTGTGATGACCACTGGCTCATTTCCATTTCCATTTCCATTAAAGCAGAAATGCCATGGGAATGGATGCTTAAAAACTTACAATTACTGAATCTAGGCCTAAGCTATCATTTGTAACATGACAGTACCAATCTCAGGAGCTATCCGTCTGCGCTCACTGGGGAAATAATCTTCCTAAATAATGTGTACAAGGAAAAGAGTGTGTGTGGAACTAATGAGTCTGTTTCTCATAGTACAGAATAAAAAGTTGGGGGGTCTTTATGTTTTTTTGTTTTTTTTACAGGATAGGCTTTCAGAAGACCTTCTGTGCTTGGTTCAAGAAGATGGACCATATAACCTTCAATTGTCCAATTTGGGGGATATTTGGCATCCTCCTCGATAACCAGTGACTGAAAGTAATTTTCTATCATCTAGTCATAGTTGACTAAGGAGACATTGAGTGACATGATTTGTTTGGCTTTCCTTTTTTCTGATAAGGGTTCATGATATCTTAGCTTGTAAAGCTCTTTTATAAGAATTGGATACAGAAACAAAGCTTAAAGACAGGATAATTATAAACAGGGCTTGAATGTTAAACATTTGGAAACTGATGTATAGTGCCTATGAAAAGGACTCATCCCCATGGATGTTTTACATCTTTAATTGCTTATACAAATCAATCACAGCAAAATTTTGCATTTATGTCGGCCCATAAAACTTTATCACTTGACCATGGAGTATCCCACATGCCTGTTTTCTTCAACATTGGGTTTCTCATGGCCACTCTCCCATAAAACTTTGATTGATGAAAAACCCGGGCAACAGTTTTCCTGGTAGTCTTTCTTGCAGGCTGTATTCATTTTGTGAGGACAGGCTGATCTTGGCAAAGTGGCACACGTGGCATATTCCTTCCACTTCTTGATGATGGATTTGACCGAACTTCAGTGGCTTAAAGTTTTTTGTAGTTACTTTCTGTCTTGTACTTTTCAATAATTGTTTTTTTTCCCCCTTTGCTTGGAGTATTATTTTGCCTGTTTTGTTTTATTGGTAGCCAGAAACTGATTAACCACTGCACAAACCTTCTAGGCGCACTTGTCTGCAGTCACATATTTTGACAATTATATATATATATTTTAATTTAATTGTTATTATCTTTGTTAAAATGAGATTTCAATTAGATTTTTTACTAAAAAGCCAAATTTTTTTGATCATGATTGATTTTCAAATGAGTTAAAAGAGTAAAACATCCCAGTGGTATAGTATTTTTAAGCACTGAAAATATGTATGAAATGAGTAGTTTACTTGTACACACAGATTGGGATGAAAGAGCCATGACTGTATTAAAATTGAGTAGGAACTGGCGATGAGGTGAACTGAGATAGGATCAGCAAATACAGTGGAAAAATGTTTTTGATATTTTTGTCATCTCACACTGTTTGGAACATCTCTGAAAGACATGTTTTCACATGACCATAAATAATATATATTTATATCTAAAAATAACTTGAGGCTTTGTTTTATTATATATTTGTCTCACTCTCAGAATAAAAATTGGCAATTAACTTTGCATCTTTAATATCTTCCAGCTTTCCAAGGTGTCTCCAGACATTTTATTTTATGCTTAGACATAACTACAACTGGGAAACCCCATTTTAAAAAAAATAAAAACCACAAAAAAACATATATGTATATATATATACACACACACTTTTCTGGTTTTATTTTCTGTCAGCATAATTATTATTTAGATCTAGTGGGAGATTTTTTTTTTGTGGCGCCCTCTCCTCTCTCTTCCAAGTTAATTTTAAGCATGCTCAGTATGGTCCTACAGGCACCAGCCTTCCTGTTTTTTGCTTTTGCTTTTCTGCTCACACTATGAATTTGTCATTGTAATGTTTGTTGCCAAGCTCTCTCAGAAAGAAAATAAGCTGCCTGTGGCAGGTTCACCTAAAGATTAGCTGGCAACATTACCTGCTGGCCAGAAAAGAAATTCACAGCAGGCCCAATTAAACTGCATTCAGTCTGTAATTCACTGTGTTTTGATGTGATGAATTAAAATACTGCTAGGGTAAAAAAATTATGGTTTAAAATAGGCTTCAATCAAAATTTGACCATGTAAATGTAAAAACAGCTTGAATAGAGACCTTCGCTTTTCAACAACTCATGGGTGCCACAAAGACAACCTTTGTTCCGCGTCACAGGGGTCACATTGTGTTTGCACACTGCAAAAAAAAACTCACATTTGATATCCAGCATGTGTCAGTACAACATACATTCATCCTTGTGTTTTAATGTTTTTGTTGTTGTTTCTCTGGAAATGTTTAAAATCCTCCACATGCACAGTTTTTCAGGTGTAATTCTAAACAAACTGACGCATTTTAGCATAATTTTCAAAAAGGAAAGGAAGGAATAAAAAAAGCAAAATTTGAATGAATGAATGAATGAATGAATGAATGAGTACAGCTTTTAATTACACCAGGAAACACTTCTGGAAAAGCTCATTCTTGGGTGGTGGAAACAAGGTTCCGACCAATTGTGGAAACCTCAGGATGAGCAGTTTGACATTTATCTTTGCCATGGAACAATGGATAGTATTTTTATCCTTATTATCCAATCCACATGGGTTTTCAAAAGAAGCTTTATGTCTCTTAAGGCATGTTTTTGGGGAAGCCAGTAAAATATGTGGTGTGTTGCCGCTAAGGGCTATCCTGTAGTTGAAAGCTCTAAGAATAAGCTGTTTCCATTACTGTATTAACCTCTCAAGTTTTATGCCCTGGGAGTTAGATTTTATTCTCACAGTGTTGTGTGTATTTTATGTCTTTGTTTTGAGTCTACTGATCAGCCCAGTTCATTGGCCGCTGGAATACGTTTCAGTACCCTGCGACCCTGAAAAAGAGTTTTTTGAGATGTACAGAAAATAAATTCCTACAACCACCAGGTAACAGTTTCCTACACAGTGATATCGGAATTATTTGACAGATAATATGCTTCGGAAAATGATCTTCAAACTGCAGATGACTACCATGTTTCATGGACAAACTTCATGCCTTTTCAGCTGTTCAGTTGTGTTTCAAAGTAGAATCAGAATACATACGCCTTACCTACTAAAACAGAAACTGAAAGAAGCAAAGGCAGGGAAACACGGAGAAGAAGGAACACAGAACATCCAAGTCTGAGCAACTCAGAAGTGAGCACAGCCCTGACCATGTTAAAGGTGAGATGGGTCAGATCACAGCAGGATATTGAAGCGCAGGGTGAGAAATGGGGATCAAAATTACACTTCTGCAGCAAACCTGACTATAGTCACGAGACCAAATTATGGGCTAGGTTGACTAATGTTAAGGAAAATGGAAATTGTATTCATTAAAGGGATTGTTTTGAGGTAAAAACTGCAAATATATTTGCAACATAGTTGTACTTCATTCAAAGACTTCTGTAACTCTAGCAACTGTCTTCCACCTTGGCCTTTTGGAGAAGGAATTGTATGTTTCCATTGTCTTCCAATTTAAATCTTTCTACAGACAGGCTTTCTGTCTCAGTGGGTGTTAAGCATTGCAATTTCACACCTCTGAAAAGAAGGCATACAAGTAATCAACAGTGTTAAGACATTTTTATTAAAATTTGAAATGAGTTTTTTGTGTTTCTCATTTTTCAGTCTCTTTTTTTTCATCCAATATTTGGGTCGTTCTCTTTGTTGAATCTGTAATAAGATTAGTTCATGCAGGTACCAGAAATAAGATTGGTAAGAAATCCAAAAAGGCAAAAAATGTAATTTAGTTCGTACTCTTATCCAGAATTGCTATATCCTCATTGCTCTGTACATTTCTCTGAAACACAAAATGCTCTAGTACTTCTGTGTTTGCACATATCAGCACTTGATGAAAAACTAACTTGCTTGAACAAGTTTTGTGAAAATACTTACCTATCTTTAATCATATACCAATTCTCAGAAACTAACCGTGCACAATTTCCCTTAAATTCTTAGAAGACTAAAAACCTCTGTGAGTTCATGGTGGTTCATTATGGTACAGGCACAATTTCAGGGTTCTGGATGTAGCATTTAGCAGCTTGAGAAGCAACAGCGGCTCGTGGTCTTGAATGGCAATCAAAAATGCTGATATCAGGACAACCGTATACCCAGACCAGATTCGGTTCCTTCCATGTAATTTATTGCAGCACTCCTGGCACTCCATCAGATACCAACACTGCTCTGTCTTCAATAGAAAGGATCTCACATATCAGCCAAAACGACCATTTCATGATCTCCCTATCAACAAATGCAAGACAGATTAATTTAAAGATATGCAAGGATATACTGGGCTGCCAAGCAATAGGATTTCTGACTAGGAAAAGGAGTAGACACCTCGAAATAGAGAAGTTCTTTGTGAAAGAACGTAGTACTTTCCGTTGCTCACGCTGACACTATATCACAGTGCCAAGAAGTTGTCTTATAGATTTGCTTGAATCCTGGTGGTGGAACTGAGTCAGACACTTTGGCCGACTTCCACGCACCTTTTCAGATCTTCCCACAAACTTCCATAGTTGAAGCAGTGTTCTTTCCTCATGACGCAATCTATTTCATGAAGTGCAACAGGTATTTCTGTAGCGAAAACAGCCACACAACATGATGCTACCACCCCCCATCCAACACCTACAACTAGTCGTTACTGTGTCTCGTCTCTATGCTGCAACATGTGAAGTAATTTCCCTGCTGGGATGAATAAAGAACTTCTATTCTATTCTATTCTTTTCTATTCTATTCCACGTTGAGATTGCGTTCCTAGCCTTAGAAGAACAGTTTTGTTAAACCACAGGATACATTTTCAACAATGAAGGTCTTTGTTCCTATGTGCATTTTCCAGCTGCAAGCAGTTTTTTTTAAATGTTCCTTTGGAAGTAAAGGCTTCCTCCTCACCGAGTGACCTTTTAGCCGGTCTCGGTACTGGACACATTTCACTTTGGACAATGACATTGTCTAACCAGGTTCAGCAACGTCTTCACAAGGTTATTTTGCACAACACATTCACCTCTGGGACACAGAATCAATATTAGTCAGTCAACATATCAGATGTTTCCAAGGCCATGACATCAACATCTGGGCCTTGTCGTGATAGAAGTCATTCTGGTTGTAAACGTCTGACTTTGAACACATCAATTATTTCAATTAATCCTGTGGTATTTAGAAAATAGAAATATAAATAATTTTGGCAATCCTAATTTATCTAAGCTTATTTAACTTTAGACTTTGGTCAAAAGAATGTAAATCTCTTAATTTGGTGAATGTAAAATTTCTGGTTCCAATTGCTGTATGTAAAATAGAATTTGCTGCAGGCAGAAAAAATATCTAAAACTCAAAATTCTGCATAGACTGGTTACAGGGTGACAGAATGTAGTTGGTAATTTTTGTTTTGCCGTTGTCGAGAAGAAGGAAAAACACAATCAGCAGAAATATTATTTTGCAAATGTGATATCCATAAAAAAAAAAAAAAAATCTACTCCCATGTTGCTACTACTAATTGCAAAGTAGTCTCGTACTTACCTGCATGCTGAAATTATCGGTAGGAGATCACCGTAATTAGGGACAAATGAGACTTTAAGTCTTGCAACCCTTCATGAGACTTTGTGAGAAAGCACTGCTTCTTTGTACAGGTTCATTTTCGCTTCCATCATCACTGTCATAAGGGATAAAATAAAGCAGAGATCAACAGGTCGATAGATGTACTGTATGTAAAAAAAATTCACAAAAGCGTTTGAGCCACAGAAATGATTGCAAATTACACTTTTCAAATCTAATCTCCTCCGTTACTTAGCTCATCTCCTGAAAGAATATTGCATATACTCACATGATAAATTTCCCTGTGTATTTAGCGACGGCTCGGCCATTTTTAAGACGTGATCAAGCAGATACACATGGACAGACACACAAAAAGAAAATTGTATTATAGCGGCTTCAGTGAGTTTTGCTTATGAGACCAATATTTTACACTACCCTCTCTTACAGTATATAACATTTATTGCAATCACAGCAGAGCCAGTACCCATCCTTATCAGTGGCTTCTTTCTGTGTCATTCAAACCACAGTCTAGGATATAATGTTTCATCTTCCCAGCTTATTACAGCTCACTGTTAAACAAGAGCTGGAGTGATGAGGGGTTTCTATCTGCTTACAATTCTAAATTGAGGAATCTGCTGCTCATTTCCAAAGTGACGAACAGTTATCCAAACTTTAAGCAGCCTAGATCACCGGATTAGAGCTCCTCATTTCAAATGGTGGCCTAATGAAAAACTTGGGGTAAAGCAGTGTTTTTCTAACGAAATATCTTCTACACATTTAAATGCAGCGCAGAAATGTTTATACATACCATAAAAAAAGATAAATAATCTCATAGTTTGACAAACTTTTTATGTTTGTGCCAGCAACTGGTCCTTTTTTTTTTCTTTTTTTTTGCTGAAGGGCACACCATGTCCCCTCCAAAGTGTTGGCTTTGTTGACCATAAGTCATGTTGTAACTCATTTGGCAGCATTCTTAGAGTTATTGTCCATTTGGCAGACCCATTTGTTGCCAAGCTATACTTTTCTGGCAGTTGCTCTGAGTTATTCATTCGGTATTTACACCGAGTAATTTTTTTTCACAATGCTGTCTATTTTGGGAAATGTGGCGCTTCCTCTTGTCCCCCCCCACCCACCTCACACACATAATGACCCTGCCAAATAACTACTTTGCGGTTGGGAGGTGTTCTTTGGCTTTCAAGCTTTGCGTGTTTTTTTTTTTTTTTGCTTCAAATGTATTAATGGGGGGGGAAAAAAGCAGAATATTTATGTTTTATTTCCATCAGGTCACACGGTTCATCTCAAAAAAGCATGACCCTTTCTCCATAAGTACAAACACTAATCTATGTTTTTTTATGTTACGTTTGGAGCAATTTCTTTTTCTTTGTCCAGGTCTGTAGAGGACTCATTTCACTGTGAATTATGACTCTTTAAAACTGGATTTAGCGGAAAGAATTGTAATTGTTTTGCAATCCTATAGCTTTAAAGTTTCTTGTCCATATCTCTTCAATGCATTGTCAGCTCCTGGAACAGCAGAAGTATTTAGTTCAGAGCCCAGGTATGGATGATACTGGGATATGGGCTTTTATTACGGTACTTTTATTATTGAGTAATTTAGTTACCTTTGCATTGTACTCCCTACATAAAGTTAAAAGCGTTTTCACGTCTGCACCAAGTAGTCAGGTGTTGCAATTGCAATCTGTTAAAATGACAGATGGCCTTCAGATTTTCCTATCGCTTTTTTTTTTTTAAAGAAAAATCATCCGAAAACAAAAGATGGAAATATTCCATTAATTCGACTTCTGTCTCCTCAACTCCCTTCCTAGCCTGGAGAGCCTCTCGCTGGCCACCTCAGGCTGTAGTCCCTTTCAAGCTAGAGGTTTGGACCAAAACCTTTCCACTCACCAGTGGATGGGACAATTTGCTACGTCTGAACTTTTTCAGCAAATATTTTTCCATGTCCCCGTTTGCGCGTCAACTCTTTTTAAAAAAGGCCAAAAACCCTCTCAACTGAGCATAAAAACTTTTTGTTTTGCAAAATCGAGGATGTCCTTTTGAATTTGGCCATTTCCATCAACCTTTTCTAATGTGATAGTTTAAAATTGTCCTTGTCGTCAATTTTTCCATTGAGCTGAGAATATTAGTTATTCAGGGTGTGTGTATGTGTGTGTGTGTGCGTGCGTGCGTGTGTGCTGAAGAGTAACTGTTCTTTTCCCTTATATGTTCTTCTTCGGGGTGTGATTGGCAGCTATGGCCTCCAGCTGGTCTTCATCAGGAAGTTATCAGGAGCTGCTTATACGAGGAAAGTTCCCCCGAGGCAAATACCAGATGGTTAGCTTACATACTGTGGTAATCAGGCTTACCAGTCATGAGTCTGAGCTCATTTGTATCTATTTGGTTACTTACTTCCATTGTCACAGTTCCTGTTCCTGCAGATTCTCGTTGCTGGTTTCCACACCACTTCCTTCATCTGCCTTCACTCGTGTTCACCTCTGCCTTCCTGCTGTTCCTCCAAATAGAACCCTGCAAAAACCCTGCTGCCTTCCTCTCCTCTCCATCAACCTCTTCATCCTAGAAGTCTCACTTTGCTTTCAACATGTCATCACAACAACACTTCCCTATTAAGTCTTTTAAGACGACATTAGGAGTGTTGCGCTGAGAAGATGTTCGTACAATAAGCTCAGCAGAAGCGCAGGTCCACTGGGAGTTTGCTAATTGCTGCTGGCTAGTCTGAAGGAACTCAGTGTCGTGGGAAGTGTGCTCTGTGAGGCAGAAGCTTTTGATGATTATAAGGTAATGTAAAGCGAAACAAAAATTGTATTTACATAATGCCCCCGCTCTTCCCATAAGCAATCCTCTGGTGTCTGTAATTGCTGCTAGCATAAGAGCCTTGATTAGATTTATGACAGAGAGCATAGTTTTTAAAAACATTTTTTACATTAAATTATGTTGTAAATGTGCTCTTACTGTACAGCCTTATTTTATTTTATTCTTTTGTTTGTTTTATATTTTCCCTACTACGTTGCAATATAGTATTCTACCATATTCCCATGGCATTTCAACTTCTGTTTGAACAGATGAACAAGGCATCTTCAGAAATCTCAAGTGTGTCCTGGGATGAACCGGATTTATGAAGGTCCACAATTCTCTTTGTGATAACTCGAGTAATATTTTTCCACGGTTTCTCAAAAAGAAGCAGTGTTTTTTGAAGTGTTGCCTTAATATCTATCTGGAGGTTGTACATCAACACAAGGGGATGAAATCATCATTTGTTTTTGTTTTTCTATATTGTGAAGAGGCTGAGAAATCTGAGAGTACTTTCAGAGAGTTTGAAATTACAACTTTCTTGGTCAACGGAGATGACAATTTTGTTCTATCTTTCTTTAAAAATATAGACAAAGTTTTGGACACGGTCAGGTGGGGCTTAGAAAATATTAAACATCAAGGGTAAAACCAAACTTACATTTTCAAATGTATTAAAGGGCTTCTTCCTAAAAGAGATGTGAAAAAAACTCTTAGAATTTATAAAAAAAGAATGTTTGTATATTGCAGCTAGTAGTTTTCAGACCTTCAACAATTTTATATGCCATAAAAGTAATTGCTTTTCTTAAGATTTTTTTTTCCTCCTTCTTTGACTGATTTTTAATGACCCTCACAAGAAAATGTAGTCAGTATTACATAGTAGAAAAAATACATATATTTTATTTTTATTGTGGTGTAAAAGTGCTTTTCTTTTATTTATTTTTGTTTTCTAGCGAGAAAATTAAGAAAAAAATACAAACGCTACAAAAACAACAGAAACCTTCACAAATAATTACTGACATATTGGAGATTGTAGTTCTAGTTGAGTTAAAGTGTGTTTTGTTTGCACTGAAACAGCTTGAAACGAGAGTATCGGGACAATTTGGTGGATCAAAAAACAACAAAAAAACCCCACCTGGATAGTATTCGCTGAATAACTGGAAATCATTCTGGACAAAGAGTCAATTACAAATAGAGCCACATTGTGAATAATTCATCACGCGAACCAATTTTTAATTACGCATAATTTAAACCCATTTTAGGGGATCACAAATGAGCCCAATCTTTTAATGTTTTTTTTTTTTTTAACTTTCTTCACAAAGTGACCTTGAGCATTAATGAGGTCATTTACACAGCGCCCTCTCACTTCCTCCTTCACCTCCTTTTGTCTCACTCAGTCTGCCTCATAAACATTCTGCTGCTGCAAAATGAAAAATATATGTTAAAAAAAATAAGATGGAAAACTCAGCAAGAAAGTCTTTTGATAATCTTCTGTCTGTGTTTGTTTGCACACAGCACTGGTTAAATAGGTTAACCTACATTGATAGACCAGGTTACAAAGCATCAGCTAAAAGTACCAATTGTATGCAGTGTACTGGACTATATTCAATTCAAGAGCAGAATGTTATCTTCTTGATAATTATGTTAAGTGGTACTGTATTCCAAAATCTGGAATTCAACTGGTTTTTAGTGTCAAGGTTTTCTATTTTCAGTAAATCAGCAAACGTTTTTCTTCCACAATGCCACGGTGTCGCATTTGTGTGCAAAATTTTGAGGAAAGATATTTGTTTACTGATGAAGCCTCTAATAAATTACATGCATTAATCAATCAAAACACATTTTGATTGATTAATTTATAGAAGACACTGCTCCTAGCTACTAATGTCAACAACTTTCTACCCTGACCAAGCAGACGTTACATTCACACTGCTGACAAAAGTGCCCTAAATACAACGTCCTTTGCCCATATCTGCTTTTTATCAGTTTTATTGTACAGTTTAAAAAAGCACTAACATTTTCCTCTTTTTTAAAAAATTTACACCTGTGCTGTAATGGTTTTAAAAGGGACCCCAGTCTGAACAATCATGTCCCATCCTGTGCTGACATGCAGTAAGTTCAAATTTAACCAGTGTACAAAGCAAGAAATTTGCACACTTTGCTAAAAAACAAAACAAAACAAAAAAACCCTGCTCCCACGTTGTTTGTAGAATAGCTTAGCTGCATCTCTTTGAACACACTGAACAATGGATCTGACATGTGTTTTGAGCTCATGAAATCAAGATGGTAGAAGTGGTTGAGAATATAACCTGGTTATCACCACTTCAGGTTTGACTTTTAAAAAGCACATTTCAGGAGTGATTAAAATTTGACAGCAATTTACCATTTGTTATCCTACATGAACATAAGCAGTGCATGAAATACAAGTGCCATATAAATTTGCTTAGCTCATTACTATATTGCACTTCACCAGAGTACCCATTTAAAACTTTCTATCATTTTAGTAAACTTAGTTCAGTCAGAGGCAAAAATAGATTTAATTAAGCTACAAGCACAGCTACCAACATCAAAACCCAGCGTGCAGAAACATAAAATGTTAAAACATGCCTTCTTGAAGACATGGGGAAGTGACATAAACCCTTTATGAGGCAATCAGATCACTGAAAGACTGCTTTTTACATTTCAGTTACTTATGCATAGCAGAAAGCCTGGCAGGTAAATCAAAATTAACATTGTAAGTTGCCAATGTCTGCTATTTAATTTCAGAAGAAATCTGGATATCCCCAAGTTAAATTACAGAAAGGCTGTATTTCATCTAATTGTCTTTTCATGTATAAATAAAAAACTACATGAAACATCTGGACATCCACGACAAGGTAGCCTTGGAAATGGGCAGTAGAATGAAGTAATACAAGGAGCAGCTGGATAAGATTGCAAAGAGAAAAAATGTAATTTCTGTTCTTGTTATTACTGCAAAAACAGATTACTCTGTAAGCAAATAAATAAATAAGTAAATACTGATACCCATATTGCACAGAGTGTGTTTTATTTGGCTTTTTCTGTAACATACTAACAAAAAATGGTGCGCGATTGAAAAGTTGAAGTAAAGGTAAACAGGTTTTCAAAATTATTACAAATACAAAAATCTAAATTGTACAATGTGTTCTTTTTATTCGCCTTTGGAACTTGGATAACATATTCAACAAAGCCAACTAGATATTCTCCATGCAACTACAGTTCTGTGAATGCCTCAAAGATTTGTCGACAAACTTTAACAAACAAACAAACAGCATCATGAAGACCAACGGACACGGCAGACAGGTCGGGGTTTGTTTACAAAAGAACATCCCAACATCTCTGAATCCATCATCCTAAGATGGAACGAGTATGACAACCACAAACCTACCAAGACATGGCTGTCCACTTGAACCGACAGCCTGTAAGGAAGGCATCAATCAAAAAAAGAGCAACCAAAAGGCGTCAAGGTAACTATGAGCTACAGAGACTCAAAGCTTAAGTAGGATGCACTCTGGAAATCTGGCTTTTAAGTGTAGTAGTGCCTACCACTACTATCAGAAAGTCAATAAGTCCAGTTAAAAGTTCAGATTCGCATAGGAGTATGGAAATGTGGAAGAGCAAAATGTAACTTTTAGCCAATATGTCCGTAAAGACACATACTTTTCCAGAGCACCCTGATAATACCACCCCACTGCAAAACATGGTGTTGGAAGAACCATTGAGTAGACCATGGGGAAGATAATGCTACAATGTATGGTGCATGATACAAGCCTACATCTTATGAAAGGCTGCAAAAGACTTACAACTAGATCAAACAACCATTAACATGCAACAAAAGCAACGATGCAGGGACTTGAACCAATGAGTTTGACCTGGTTTGCATAGAAAAAATTTTTAAAAAGTTGGTAGAGACCCTTTTCTTTCACTTACATTGGTAAGTTCAAGGGACATGGGTGTTTTCTGTGAGGTACTGTATTGTAGTTATGCACTAAATGTGAACTCATCCAGTGGGGCAAGGCGGAATCTGATCAAATCTCTGGTAAATTACCAAAGGCTGTTCAGGAAGGGGAAAGAAGTATACAGCAAAAGAAAACAACATGAAAGTTTTTGAGGCCCCATTGCGCATATCAGTGGTGACAAAATAATTAAAGCAATCAAGTACTTTCTCCTCCAACGGCACTTGTGAGACCCTGCCTGACTTCACCCATTACTAGTGACAGCTAAACTCACCTCTCTTGTCAAACTCCCATTCTAACTTCGAAACCCCATTAGGGCATCCAACAAAAGACGAAGAACAATAGCCGTATTGCCCTGTCATTTTTTAAATGAATGAACAAAATGTGTTTGCGTTGCAGAGTTCAAAGTGTAAAAAAAGAAAAAAAAAGAAACGCTTTAAAATTGGGAAAAGTAAGACGGCTCGAGTTTGAAGAGAGAGAAGACAGTAGCTACATTTTATCTTTTACATTTTTTTTTTTATTTCCCAACAAGCCAACTGGCTCAACAGATTTGTATAAACAGAATGAAAAACTTGGGCGCCATCCGACCATCTGATTTTCTTTAACCCCGACTTTCAAGCGAAAAAAAGAAGAAAAAAAGTTTCCTCAGCTTCTTAGTAATCGTCAGCCATGCACGGGAAATAAATTGACTTGTCAGTAGACGATTGCTTATTTCTTGTTTGCCATCTCATCTTTTTCCTTTCCACCTTCCCTGCTCTCTTTGTACCACCTACATCCCCTTCCTTTTTTTCCCCCCTGAGATGTTAATTCTCTTTTTGCTTCTTTCTCTTCCACCCTCCCCTTTAGTTCTTTTCTCCTCCTATTATTTTGGTAATCATTTTCTCTCCCGAACATGTTTCTTGCTTCTCTATTACCCTCCTCCTCCTCTTTTCTCCCTCTTACTCTCTCCTTCCTTCCTTGGCTGCGGTGTGATGTATGGTCCCTGTCAAGGCTGGAATCAATGGGATGCCGGTTGTTTTAATTTAGCCTGGGAGCTCAGCAGATCCAGATCCTCAGTGTCATGGAAGAGCGATAGTGGTGGCCTTTCTCTCCTCTGTTTTTGCTCCCCTCCCCTCTGTCCTCCTTTGCTCACTGCATTGATCAACACTTTGCTCCTGTTGGACGGTGCTCCGCGGAGAGCCCTGCAAATGAGCTGACCTCTTGTCTGTTAGCCTGCTTTGGTTTTGCATCAGCACCGATTGACCTCGCAATTTTGCAACGCCTCACACCTGAAGGGTGTCGGCTTTCAGCAGCCGTCGGTCCTAAACGTCTCCTGGAGAGGAAAACGCTCTCCGGGATGACTTTTCTTTGGGAAATAACAGTCTGATGGGAAAATAAGAAGCTGACAATTGGCTGACAGGTATAAGTTGAGATAAGCTTCATTGAATCACTGATTTGTGGGCTCGTCAACCACGTTTTGTCCGACAGCTCCTCCTCTTCTTCTTCTCTCGTATCATTTTCCCTCCTCTCATCATCTCCCCTTCATTGCCGCTCGTTAATACAAATCATTTACCCCAATATTTCCCACTGCCAGGCTTGAGCGATAGCCGTCATGCAAAGCTTGCATGACGGACTAAAGTAATTAAAGTGGCTGCCTTGAAACAAAGCGAACGGCAAAGAAGGCGAGCTTTGGCGAAAATTAAAGAAAAGTGCAGAGAAAGAACGAGAAGCAATCAGATGGTGGGTTCCACCACAATGGCTCTGCTGATGGGAAAAATCTGCTATACACCAGTTTTGTTTTATTGGGCGTTCAGCAGGAATACGCCAAAGAGATAAGACTTACAAACTATTGTAAAAGAGATTATATTTACCGATTAAATCATAAAAATGCTTTCATATACATTCAAGATTTGCATACTTATCCGTCCTGTCCATTCTATTATATTCACAGGATAGAAGAAATATATAGTCTGGAAACATAGAAAGTGAAACATCCACACCAATCGGGAAGAAGCAGTTCTTTAAAACTCAAAACTGTTCCTAAAGTTCTTGCTACTTTTTCAGCTCAGAGTAAATTTGAGCAACTGGTAGATAAGTGGTTATTTTTCTGTAAATACTGTTTTTAATCAAATCAAAGATATTAAGTATCATATCATAATAATGTGGTAAAACACAACACCTTATTTGACGCTATGTGGCATAGATTAGGACATTTAATCCAAAAGGTGCATTTTAACTTTTATGGCGCATCAAAGATTGTTATTCACAATCTAGCATTGCTTCCAGGCTCATGTTTCCAATGTACCAAAAAGCCGAAATAAGCACAAAAATTCAGACTTACCAGATTTAGCAACAGCCAGTTATGTTTTGTGAATAGTTACTACAACAACAACAGGACTAGCTAGTAAACTAAATGCAAGCATGTTCCCTCATTTTTGTCTAGTGTTCACAAGTTTGTTCCTCTGTGCAGCTTCCATGACATTTTATTTTATCTAGGCACTTATGTTGGCATATCAGATTTATTTTTTTATGAGAATGTAAAGAGAGGATATGTTTTTTGTATTCCCAAGGTCCTGTCATGTCTTTGAACAGGTGTGGGTGTTTCTTAAAATGCCTTTCTGTTTTTCTGTGTGCTCCTGTACTGGAGTGAAGTTATGAAATTTTAATTGTGCTAATGACTCATATGTTACTTAAAATCCAAATAGAGTTACCGTTAAATTCACCTGCTCAAGCTGTTTTTCAGCCTTATTAATCACAATCTTGGGCGAGGGTCCAGCGCTTTAAAATGTAAATTTAACTGACTACAAGCGGTCAAATAACTTAATTGAACTGATCAAAAAATAGGTCACACTGCCCTGCCAGTGGAGCCACTCCAAGTCGTGATTGAATCATTATGCATGGAAAGAAAGAGAGAATGCACACTGTTATATGAGATTAAGTAGCGCTACATTGTTTCATTCAAACAATGCTTCATGAACATTACATTATGTTTTGACAAATCTAGATTTTCTCTGCATGTTTTTATTCTTTTGCAGAGTCCACCCTCTTTAAAATATGATCTACACTCATCTGAGGGTTTGCTGGGGTTAATATTAGCAGCGTGCAAGTCTTCACTTCTATCAATCCAACAAACACTTTTGGCTCACCCAGATGGCTGTTATCTGCCTTTATAATAGCTTAACAGAGGTGAGAGGCTGGTTTTCTTTGGTCTGACCACATACTAGAGAAGCAATTTTTACTAATGCGTGACCTGCACTATTTTCTCTGGTATTATTTAAGCTAATTTTTATTTGACCACTTCAGTGCACTTAAAAAAAATATGTACAGAGAGTGAAACCTGATTCTCCAGATGACGGGGCCATAATTAAGTATGGATAAAACAAACAAAAAAAAAACCTAAAAAGGTGAAATTGTGAAAACATGGTAGTTTAAACATTCTCTTGTGATTTGGGCTCCCTCTGGCAACTTGAACATCCTCCCACAGTCTAAAATGAGCTGTGTTGGCTTTTTAACAGACTGGTTCTCTGTGCAGTAGTGCCACCTGACTATTTCTTTGAGAGAGCTGGTTCCAGCTCCGAGCAAGCCAACACTCTAAAAAGGAGAGCAATAAGGAGAGAACTCATATATGTAACTTTGCCTTTTGCCGAATTTCTAAATGTTAATGGGAAATAGCCTGCAAATGATCAGTGTTTCACAATTAAACACTTATTTACAGGCATCAGTCATGTTCACGGGAAATAAAAGAGAAACACAACAGGGCAGCACAAAGAGATGACAAAGAAGAAGAAGGCGGCAGGCACCACTGGCTGGAAATTACCATGGTGCAACATGACAAAGTGAAAAGAGGAGGGTTGGCAGGATGCATTATTGATGGTTGGGAGAGATGACCATTAAGGGTGACATTGGCATAGGTGTCAGAGAGCACCTGTGCCTCTACCTGATCTTTGCTACACTTGATTTAACATTACAAGACTGTGAATGTGTCAGAGGGAACCAGGCAGAAGAGCTGTTAACTCTCATTTCAGGCTGTCAGCTCGGATATCTGTCACACTCATGTCTTGTCTGGCGCCTTTGTTTATAACAAGAAAGCAGAGAATGACGCTAAATATTATTAGAAATGTATGTAAAGTATGAAAGTTAATTGTGAGAGAAGTGTCATCAATAAAAACAAAATCATAGGAAAACAAATCTATGGAAATATTGTTTAAAAGCTGTCAGGATTCTTCATATGGGTCATATATTTATCCAGCTAAATTTATGCTTGATACTTTAATGCTTGATAATAAAGTATAGCTTATAAGTGTGTAACTAAGTAGTTTTTGTTTTGCAACATTTTTAAAAATCACAAGGAAATGAAACTGCTACGGTACATCATCTTTGCCTCTTAATGTCTGACTTCAAACATGATTAATCAAAATTTATGTCAGTGCATTCAGCAAAAAAACTTTCAGAAAATTCTGAAGGTTTCAATGACCTCAGGACTTGGTTTTGGCATTCCACCTTAATGAGTTGAATAAAAGAGAACTAATTTGAGTGAAGGCTGTATCTCATCAAAACTTGAATTGAAGGACATGTTAGCAGAACTAATAGTCACAATTATATTGTAGTTATAAATCGAATAAGATATGCTTTCATGTACAAACAGAAAAAAATGTGAAAAGGGACAAAAAAATACAGCAAACAAAATACTGAAGTTTCTGCTGTTTCTATAATTGTTCTCGATTTTTTTTTCTCTCTCTCTCTCTCATTCTCTTTTTTTGAAAGAAAATGAATGTGAAAAGGACATAAAACAAGAAGAAACAAAACACCCAATGAAATCACTGCTATTCCTATAATTGTGCTCGTGTTTTCTCTTTCGGCTGTTACCCTGGAGACGGAGCCCAGCAGTATATATGTTCCCGCATACAGTACATGCATGCCTGTTCACACACAGTGAGATAAACACATCAACAGCAGAAAGAGAGGGCCGACATGGGGGTGGCTGACAGGCTGACATTTCAAGCAGAGTTCCTGCAACAGTGTTGAAATGCCATTTTATTTGGTCTACTAAATCTAAAGAAAAAAAATACAGAGGGCACCGAGAATATGATCACTTTACGACATCAATCTCCTCGTAATGTGTGCTGTTGCAATTTTCTTTCCACTTCTGTGCGACGGTGGACAAAACGTTTACGCGTTCCAATGCGCAACGAATGAATAGAGTAAAGTGGTTTATCAGGTAATTATCCATTTAGTGAAAATTGTAGGTTAGACTGTCACATGTCAGGTCTAATAAGGTGTGGCAGTTTCCCAAATCTGCAAGACGGCTTCTGCACAATACAGGTCAGCCTGGGAGGACACATGGAGACAGAGATAAATTTTAGCAGTTGCCCACCAAATGAATTTTCAATCGCTTATTTGCATGACTGGTCAATAGGATTGACTATCCTTCCATGCTGTAGAGGGTTTCAGCATTCCGTGTCATTTCACTGTTTATTTAGTAGAGTGCACTGTATTGGATAATCTCTTTTATCATCTGAAACAGCTAATCTGTTCAGACCTTTCCTTGATTATTCACATTGACATATTTTTGCCATTATTGGGTACACGCTTAAATCGGCTATAGTTGATCAAATAAATCATAAGTGAAGCTAAGCTGTCCCAGCATTTGCTCATTTGTATCCTTTAGCCAAAACTAGAGATTGTAGCGAGGTTACAGTGACTGCAAAGAACCTAACTCAACAAAGCTGTCAGTCAGAGGACGAGTACAATCCACAGCAGGTTCATAATGTGATTCACCTCCAGGAATGTTTAGGAAAAGTGTTCAATCATACCACTTGAATCTGCTGAAATTGGCACATTTTGTGTGCCGGGCAACAAGCAGTACCTGACCACACCACCGGGGAAATGTTGGAGATGGAAAGGATAACACAATGCGTTAGTGCCACTGCGTGAGCAATGAGCTTTCTTCTGTATGAACTTTCTTCATCAGCTTGTTTGGTGGTTTTAAGTCGCAGGCTCTGATGCTCCTTCGGCAACGGATGATGGCATGTGAGGTTGCATTCTCCCCAAATACCAAAGAGGATCTGCAGCATCTTGAGGCAAATACTAAAAGACCTATGAAGTGTTGTGCTCCTCTACCACTTCCACTTCTTCTTTGATATATATGACATAACAAATCCCTGTTTCTCCTAAAATCTACAAACATCTACTTCGTTTTGTTTAATAAACACACAGCTTGATAAATAAATTACTGTTCATTAAGTTGAACAAAGTAAAATAAAAATATTAAAAAAACTGGAGATTTATTCAAAAGGCAATGTTTACATTTTAATTGGTTACTATTGTTTTTTTCTCATATTGTAATCCAACATCTCACTGTTTTTTTGTTTTGTTTTTTTTTTTATTTGAAAAACTGCGAGAACAGGCACATAGTTCACAGACTCTGTGACAGTTCACAACTCCCACCCCTCTTCTTCCCATTCTGTCGTTTATTGTATTTTTCATGTGAACATTTATTTGAGAGAGCAAATAAATGGAAAGAGACAGAAGGAAAAAGGCTTTGAGGCGTAACAAGCAGCTTAGCATCTTGCCTGTAGGTTTAGGTCAAGCCCCATAAACATTGGATTATAACCTATTTCAGTATTCATAATCATTGAAACCTTTCTGTTTTTCAGGCTGATTTGTTCCTGCATCAAGAGTGAACGATCCACTAGATTAATCATCTTTATTTAGAGAACACTTTCCACTATCCCTGGCTAATTTCTGTCCACATTAAAGGCTCACCGTTGAGATGTCGTTCCAATTGTTTTATTCACATTTGAGTGTAGAATTTTAAAAGATAACTTGCAACATTTCCTGTTCAGTTCACATCGGTGTCACTGAAAATGAAAATATTTTAATCCAATTCTACCTGCGTGTCTCATTTGCACGTTCAGTAAAATGTAAAATATTTGTCACAGAATAACGTCTTACACATCATCACAATTACATTGTGCTAAGCTTAATTTACAGCTTCTTCAAAATATTATTTACTCTGGATTTACAACATTCAATACACGACCCTGAAACTGAATGAATCAGGGTATGCAGATCCAGATCATGAACGTATAAATTGGAGCGCAGTGAAGTATTACATTTATGATTGCTAGTTTCGCAACTCCGTAGCCTTTTTTTTTTTTTTAAAGTACCCATGAATAATTTGCGAGTGTTATTTCATTTTAACATATTATACTCTGTGACTGTAGATTTGCCATTTCACGCCGTTCTAAATGCATGACTTAGATCGTGAGGATTGTCTTGTTATTTAGCATGAAAATGTAAGAGTTATACCATCTAATTTCAACTCGAATGTGCAAAGAAACTAGTTCGTGTTCAAACAAAATCTCTTCAGAGCCTTAGAATGTCACTACGGGGAGCAAACGAGAGTTTATTGTTGGGTTGAGCAGGAAATTGGAACACACCAGATGTATGATGGACAGCAAACTTGAAGAGAAAGTGGAGTAGACCACATCAGGGGCAAGTAGCTTGCTTAGGATTCTGCTGTTTGTTGATATGCATGTTTCTTTTCAGGTTGTTTGGGCCGAGCTAGTTTGAGCTACCAGACTATTTACTATATCACACATACCTACAGTTAGAGAGGAAGTCCAGGTCAGTCATCAAGATGCCTTTTCCGTATTTGTACACCTCGGTTTTGAATTCCACAGGAGGATCCACCAAACCTCTAAGGATAGTGCCAAAACTTCCCAGCCTCGGGGGACCTCAAGATGTATAGAACCACTGCTGGAGAAGATAGGCTTACTGCTTTCCAGCGAAGTGAGGGATCCAGCTGCAGGAATCAGAACAAGAAGATAGTTTGTTCCAAGAAAACGACAGCTTTAATGGCATCACGTTTTGCTCTAGAAAGGGCATGAGTCACGCCTTCAAGGCCTTTCCTGAAAACTTTGACAAGTGTGTGAATTGTACATTTATTCTTATATATATCCATTCCACAATTACTGAAGATAAGTAATAAGTAAAACATTCAAGAGAGATTGTTGCACCAATTGTAATGTTGATGTTTTCTGAATGGGTTTTTGATGCTGAAATACAATTAAGTCTTACCAGAAAGCAGAACAAGAAATATTGGTGACTTCCAATGAAATACCAGTATATATATTTATATAAATAAAAGGGAAGCATTATACTCATTCCATTGGTAATTATTACAGGTTATGAGTGTGTTTGGTTTACCTTTAAGGGTGCCGAGCTTCGTACATTCAAGTTGAACCAGAAGACAAGAAAGTCAAAACAGGAAGTTTTCAGGGTCCAGAAATATGCAGCCAGGCTATTTTTTTTTTTTTTTACACATTTTCATTTTATTTAATTTTCCCCCCAAAAAAACTTTTAATTTTGAAGGTTTATGAGGTACAAGATTTGAGAACAAGAAGTATTTTTACAAGTAAATTATTGACCAAACCAAACATGATGGCATGTTTTTTTTTCTGCCAAGTAGATATGTGCAATGTAATGTCTGCAAATTTTAAAATTATTTTGTAGTATTGTAGCTTTTTTTTCACTGAAATTATTCAGTTTGAAGTAGCTTCTGTATCGAGCCATTCCCCTTTTTTTCTTCATGACCATTTAGTAAATTAAATTGTTGCTGAACTACAAGTTCCATCTGAGGAACCTAAAGAGTGCTTAATAAAACCATTGATGTCTGACGAGAAATAAATTTAGAAAGAGATGGAAAAGCAGCAGGTGGAACAAAGTAGCTAGACCACAAAACACAGACACATACACACACATGTGTACTTGCGTTTTGGGTGGTAAAAGAGAACAAAAACATAAACAAACAAAAAAAAGAAACACTCACCACCATCAAAATAGAAGTATACCAAGGATCTGCCACCTCTGGGCATCTAGAGAACAGCAGTGCTACTGTGGATCTCAAACAGTCATCACAAACTGGACTTGCAGGACTCAAGCCCTTGCAGGCAGCCATCACCCCACCGTGAGCCATATAAACCCCTCTCAGGTACCATTATGTCCGCATTAGTCCCTTAAAGGCCATACGCTCCACTTTCAATAGAAAATAAAAAATAAAAAGTGCTTGCTTGGACAGAAAGCACAATTATTGCTGAGAAAATGCCTGCTGCTTCGGTCAAAGCTTGAAAAGTGTTTGTCAGCAGTAAAGCAGACCACCCAGAGCAATGCTGTTAGCGGAGGGAACAGGTGAAAAATTAAAAGGTGAGGTAAGAAATACTGATTCTTCGTAGGGGAGTAAAAAAGAAAGAAAAAAGAAAAGAATTGTGAAAACAAGAAAAATCCAATTGTTTATTTTCTCCCAAATTAGTTATTTCACATCAAATCTAAGAAATAGTACTTTGTTCAAATTCAACAGGCGTATGTACATCGCGTTCAAGAATTATTCATACATTCACCTTACGCTGTATTCTTTAGAGAACCAACTTTTCCTCACAACTGCAGGGCATTGTGGAGTTTGTCAACTTTGCACATATGCAGTTTGTTTGTTTTTTTTTGTTTTTTTTTTGCAAAGTCTACTTTGCAAAACAGCTTAAGCTCAGTCAGTCTTGCCATCAAAAATTTGAACTTACTGTTATTTCTGTTGGTTTGTCTTTGCCTGATTTTGTTAGTTTGTAATTATGTTCATAGAAACTATTTTCAATTTGGTCTTTAAAATACCAAGAATACCCACTTATGTTTATCTTTTGGCACATCTGATGAGGTAATTTAGAATCATTAAATAATTGATGCTTTAATCAGCCACTCAGTACTTGAGTAGCCAAACAATTGTTTTAAAAAGATGAGGCTTTTTTTAAAACACGAAAGTTTGTTTTCTTGTTATTGTGGAATTTAACAACTAGAAATAATTTTAATAATCCTAACTCGCCTACAGCTGGAAGGGTTTACTCTGTAAAAGGATAAATTATAAATGCTTCCGCTATTGCTCGTTTGCATATACATTGGTTTGGAGTAAGCAAAAAAATAAAATATAAGCACATACTGTACAACTTACGCATAGAAGTTCCTTCCATTCTGATTCCCGTTGCTAAAAAATATCTGCTTAAACATTCTTGGGAGGACTCTGGCTGCTCATAAATCTGTGACCGTAGCCGCCTGGAGAGCCAACAGGATCCCTTGTTATCTTTATGTCCTCCATTGTGAGGGTGCTGATTAAAAGGTGCTTGATTTAAAGTGGCTTCAACTCCTTTTCATCGCTGCCTCCCCTCTGCATTCCCCCCCCCCCGCTCATATGCATTCAACTATCCGTCTTTTATTTCAAAATTCCATCTCTTTCTGCCTCTTGTTCGCTGGCGTTACGCTCCACTTACTTAAGAGCATCGAATCATGGCTTTGTGCCATCACACACAGCTGTAACTCGCTCGCGCAGATGTAGCCGCGTCACACGGCGATAAGGGAGAGGCACCACATCCTGCTTTTTATGCTGCTGTAGGATAATTATATGAAGATGAGCTTTATCTGAATCCTTCCATCTGTTGCTTCCACGAAAAAGGAGGTTTTAGAGGCGAAGGTGAAATTATATTCAACAAGACATACATTAACATTACTCCTATTAATTCCTTTTCAGTCTCACAGAATCCGTTTATACCAGTATGGTAATTCTGACAGTTTAAATCGGGGTCACGCTGAACCTATGGAAAAAGAAAGTAATATTACAGCGAGCGAGCAGGTAGGACACTGCCATGCCGAATACTGAGCAATAAATGGGGCAAATTGATTCCATCTCATGCGTTATAATAACACCCAGACAGTCTTTAATTTCAGGGGAAACGCTTGAGAATCACATTACCCGCTTTCCGTAATCCATTTCAGGCCCTTCAGACCCCAGGTCATGTTTCCCAAATTAGCTCCAAATTTCTGTCACAACAGGCAGCAGCCGCAGCAACACCTCCGCCGTCTGGGTGACACCAGGCCGTCCAGGGAAATTCAGGGGAAGGTGGACAGATGAAGGGGGAATCATGGCACTTCGTTAAAGTGAGACGCTTGGCTGAGTTCTCTCTCCTCTCTGTGGGCTACACACACCCCATTTCTTTACCACTGTTATCTATCTTTCTGTTCTTTATATTTGATGTTTTTTAATACACCCTAGGTCTTTTTTTCTCTTTGAACCTATTTTCTTTTTTTTTTATTATTGCTTTATTGACTCCAATTTACCTGAATCTGCTGTCCCAGTTTCTTCGCACTTGCTATGGCGTCACCTTCTTGTTTTTTTGTTTTTTTTTCTCTCTCATTGTTCCACACCAAATATTTGCTGAAGGCTCAATACTCTAGGGCAGTTTGTGAGGGTCCACAAATGGTGAAATGTGAATGATCAAAATTCTTCTAAAAAACACATCCAGCTGCTGTGGCATGGTATCTGGTCTGTTGTATCTTCATCTGCACACACAAAGCATCTGCATAGTGTAGTTTGAACTGTAAAAGTGGCACAGTTGGGTCAAACCTACAGAGTGCATAGTAATTATTTAAATTAAGTAGCAGCGTTGCGTATATTTGCAGTATTGCTGGCTTATCTTAGAATTGAAGGTTGTCATTTGCCAATTCGAAAAATTAACAAAGGGTTACCCAGGGGTGACACCTCTAAGTGGAAATGTCAGAGGCTGTTGCCAAACCTGGCAAAAATACTTTTGTGTATTTCAAACCAATTTGTAGATGAGCTGAAACAACAAAAAACACCGGCAATTCTCACAAAGTCTTTCACACACATGAATTACTTCTGCTAACAGAGCAAATCAAATTACAAGTGTCCGTGTGTGCAACAATACTGTGTGTAAGTTGGGGATGATACTTTAAAAGTTACAACTTTAGAAGAAATGGTCTATTGATCAAAATCAATAGCTTTCTCCATTTTTTCATGCAGTATCAGCATTATCTACTAAAAAATATTCTCTCCTTGTTCTTCTTATAAATCCAGTGTGGCCCGTGGAGCAAGTCTTCAGCTAGACTGGCCAAAGATAGTTCTACTGTTTTTTTTTTTGTGAGTGTGTGTCTGGCTGCTTTTGCTATGGGCCCTGGGGCTCTCTGTTTTGCAACTTCCTGGGCATTGCTCCACATGACATGTCCATTTGCAAGATGTGCACTCCCTCTGCTTGCTAAAACAGCAGCCTCCCTCACCACTGACAGACACCAAATGAATTGTGAGTTTATGTATGTATATTCTAAGCCAGGCAAGTCATAAGACGTGCGATGGAAGATACATAAAAAAAAAAAAAATTAAAAAAAAAAACAGAAATAATTTAGACTTGACCCCTCTCTGTCCCAGTTTGTGTTATGGTCTTGTAAGAAATCCCTCAAATGTGCTGACATTTTGAGGGTTTACAGCCAAAGCTTCTCATCACATTCAGGGATGTCTGCAGCCTCTCTGACCTGAGGGACAGATTAAACATTAATGTGGCACTGGGGAGGTATGAGATGTTGTGCAACGTTCAGTAGTCCCCTCCATCTGCTCCCATCCACTGAACCAGCCAGTAAAATCCACAAGAGTCGAGGGACGGCTTAAGCGGGAAAGGGAGAAGAAGAAGAGAAAAACATGTTGTTGAGCTTGCCAACAGAAAACCAGACAGAAATATTAGTGGTTCTGAGGCATATAAGTAATCTGTGATAATGTCCTTTCGTTTGTGTTCTATGTCCACAGGGACAAATAAGAGCGCCATCGATTTGTCATTGGACATGTTGTAAAGAGGCACCATTTAATGGTGACCTTTAAAGGATTTGATTGGATCTTTGAAACTGTTGAATGGAAACTCAGGGACATATTCACCATGAAGTGCATCTTAAAAGTCAGGTGGAAAACTGCCATATGTGATGAGAAATTACACCATTACATTTTGGCACAAAGTTTTTTTGCATGTGATCACACAAATACAAAAAAAAACATAAACGTTCTACTGGGACAAAAAAAACAAACAACAAAAGATACTGTACCACAAGCTAAATCAACAATTAACTGTGATCTCATGACTTCTTTTGTTTTTTCATTTTTTTTAAAAAAGGTTTTATTGGCTCCAGTGGCCTTTATTTGACAGTTAATTGGGCAATGAGAGAAGACAAAGGCCAGGCCGGGAATTGAACCCGCGACGGCCGCGTCGAGGACCAAGGCCTCCCCACGCTGGCCGTGCCCAACCCCTGCGCCACCACAGCACATCCCGATCCCATGAATTCTTGATGCTACAGTCCTGTGGCTATTAAAATTTAACACCAAAAATTACCTTAAATAAAGTCTAGCCTGTAACAGGAAATTGGCTAAAAGAAGTCACAAAAGCAATACATTGTTGTAAGGAGGATACAGCGTGATTTCTAAGGTTTGTGTAGCTGAAGTGAACCAGAACAAGGGTCATTATCCACAAAAAGCAGAACATGGAACAGCGATGAACCTTCCCTGGAGAGTCCAGTCTAACAAAATTACACCAAGAGCGTATCAATAACTCATGAAGTGGGTCACAGGAGGTCACAGAAGAATCTACAACAAATTCTAAAGCACCGCAGGACTCACTTGCTTCGGTTCAGTCTACTATTTGTGATTCAAAGATAAGACAGAGACTTGCCAAAAATGACATCTATGGGACAGTACCATGGGGAAAACAATTTCTGACCAAGAAAATCCCTCATTTTACATTTTTTTTTGTTTCTTTTCACTCACACTTATCTGTTTAAGGCAACCCATGGTGTTACGATGGCATGTTAAAGCTAATCTGCTGCAGAAGTGTTCTGCTGCCATCTTTCACTCAGATTAACTCTACAGACCTGCTGGGAGCCCAAATGTTTCATCGGCCTGTTGAGTTCAGTTGCTCTAAATCAGAGCCTAACTGGTTGCTCTGGTTGAGTTTCTGCCACAGAAGGAAACACTCCTCATTGGAGCTCTTGTTGGGCATTTAGACAGAGAAACTAATTAATACTTTGTTGCGTTTTTAAAAATCTACTTCAACATTTGTAAATTCTATGCATGAATTAATCAAGATGTGGTTTAAAATACACACACACGCACACACACGCCAACATAATTATTAAATTACAAAGAGAAATGTAATGCCTCACAAATTCTCATTATCCTACAACTGAATTGGTTGTAAATGGTATGAATAATATATGGACAAGTATAAAGTGAGCATTTCCCTTGTTTTAAATAATTTTCGTAATTGAAGTGATGTGAAAAGATAAAGCCCCCTTTTGTAGCATTTTACACGCAATTTCGTGGGCTCATAAAACAAATTTGGAAATTAATAACTCAAATACTGGCTACGGGGGAATTTGTTGAACAACCTTTAAATATAACTATTGCTCAGTGGATCTTATTTGAGCTTAAGAAATCTAAATTGTTTGAGGGAGAAACATTACAGTTGTTACTTTCAGTGCAAATAAATGGTTATTTATTCAGAATATATAAAATACAAACTGGGTCACTGGTTAACAGTAAAGTGATGGTAATTAATGTGGCTGGTGAACTTGCAAAGTCACAAGTGATAATGTATTGTCCCTTTGTAGATGTAAAGAAAAAAACACATAAAGAAACTGGCCATTTTGTGGAGGATACTGAAGAAGTCTTGTAAGAAGAGAAAAGATTTTAGCATCTATTTTTAGAAAAATGATGAATTCTTATGTTGTAAGATATAATTTAGTTACTCCAGATATTGTGAATTTTGTGTTTATCTCAATCTAAAGGTGCCTTTCTGAAAATTTGCTCTCTGGAACTTAACTTCCCTTATGCTATTTTCTGCATCTGTTCCCATTTTCTGTATCAGTTGAAGCAGATTGTGTTCCCGCTGGTCCGTCTGGCGTTTCAAAACTTTCACGTCGTCGCAATAGAGAAGTCCAGAACGCATTTAAAAACGGTGAAATCAGCTTAATGAAGCGATTATTCATGGATTGTTTCCGTGTGGGAATGTGCAGGTAGAATGTATTTTAAATGAACCGCACTGATCCTGACTCCCAAGTAAAACTTTTCAGTTTGTAATAATAGACAGAACTTTAATAATTAAATCCAGAGATATGCATCTGGTAGGAACAATATCCACGTACACAGCAGCTGCAGCAAGTGTGTTCAGACTTAAATTTAACGAATCATCGACAATCTTGGGCAGTGGTGTTTGTTTAAAATGTGCTTTTTTATTTATTCTAAATTTTACTTTCTAAACTCTGAAGAAAAGCTTTCGTATCTTCTTAAGGATAGAGATGTATGATTTCATTTGATATTTCCACTTAGGCTGAAGGATTTTATAACATATTTGAATGCAGCGTTTCAAATAACATATTTGAATGCAACATTTCAAAAAGGCTGCCGGAGTTTACATGTTGTAATTACAGAACTCCTGTTGTGTCGTTTCAATTTAACAGAATATAAACTGTGGAGAAAGATAAACTGGAAGAGAACTAAAAAAAACAGACACAAAGTGCTTTAGTTTGGTTGATGAAATAATACACAAGCAAACAACTTTAATCTTGAAACAACAGTTTTCTATTGATGTGTCCCTTGTTAGTCCAGAGGGCCACTTAAACAATTATAGCGAGCCGGATTCGGCCCTGAGTTTCACATAGCCTATGTGTCGCAATGCATTCAATATACTTAGGATTTTATCCAAGCTCTACGTTTTGGGTTATTTTCTCAAAGTGCCTATTCAGGGACTAAGGCTTCAAATTTCCTTTTTACATGAACATTTACAGGAAATGTGTACATGCATAACATCAGGTTTGTCTTAGACATTCAATGAAACAGTCACTTCAACTGTCTTTGTTAAATAAGCAAATAAAATGGATAAGAATCAACAATTGTTTGCCTTTATTTAGGCAAATGTGTACCAAGGTCTTTTGAGATTGCACATCTTTGTGGACCAAGATCTCCCTATGAATAACTGTACTGTGTTTCCTTTAAAGAATAAAAAAATGAACGAGTTCCAAACACAGCAGACCATCAATTAAGCGTGAAGAGTTTTTTGGATTGCGTTGACGTCTCAGAAACTAAATGTTTACATGCCTTTATACAGTCTGAATTCAACTGAATTGAATCAACTGTGCTTTCATGTGAAATCCACGAACAATGTTAATCTACAAGGTTCCCGCTGAAAGACGTAACAAATTAAACAAATCAGTTATCTATGCAATCAACAGTTTTACTAAAGTTATCGTTATCCATGTCTTCCTACGTATTCGTGATTCTTCAAACAGAACATTTATATTAGAAAAAAAAAAAAGAAAGGGTCAAATATGTATCCAATTCATGTAAGAGGGATCATTTGAGCGAATTGCTCTTGTCAAAGAATTCTCAATGTTGATATAATTGATATGAATTACCCTAACATTTTTTATTTTTAAATGAAGCTAAATCACACATCATTGTGGAAATATTCTTAACCCTCATTTACAAAGATGGCAATACCTTCAGAGTAAGCTCGGGACTCTTTAGTATTGCCTTGAATAAACCGATTCCAGGCTCCAATCTTTGCTCTAACAGAGTTGCTGATGAAGCAGGACCACCAGCAGCTGCTGCTGCTGCTGCTGCAGCACACAGCCAAGGGCAGGAGTGGCCAAGTTCAGGACACAAGGAGGGGAAAACTGGAGTGTAATTTTTTTTTTTTTTTATCAAACTTTTATTTATTTATTTACTTTTTACTTTGAGCTACAGATGTAGCTCTGATTGATATAATAAACCAAATGACAAGGCTGATAAATAAAATAAATAAATAAACATGATAATCCATAAAGGAGAGAAATCTTACTTCAGTGTTTTGAAAGCCCTTCTGCATACCTAAGCACACAAATAACACAACACTTCAGTCCTCAGGCTGTTAAGGTGGGTCTTGGATCTTTATTTTTGAATTATTTAGATAACATTACAATGTGGCCATTACTTTCGGGTCATTGCTTGTGAACATCACCGGTGTGGCACAGATGTGTGAAACATGCAGTGTCTCTGATGTGAAAGTTCATGTCATGTAATTTTTGCAACACGTCCCAACAATCTGTACCAATCGGCATTAGTTGGAGATCTATTGTCAGATGCGCAGGAGAGTGATGCTTTCATGGACAGTCATGTTTATAAAATTAGAATATTCTTTCCTAAGGATGCTTATTCAATCAAAAGTATCTTTTGAAAAACTTTGAAGTAGGTATTAAACGTTTTTTTGTCCTAGCTAAGCCCTCATATCGGTATTAAAAGTGTGAAATCACTTTTAATACCAAAAGTGATTTAATACCAATATATTTAGCCAATATAATGGCTAAATATCACAAGCCAATATCACTGGCTTGTAATATTTAGATTTTAAATGCTGTTTTTGTTAGCTGTGAGTGGAAAAATGATTATGACTAGCAGAAACAAAGGCTGAAAAAACATCCACTCACTCATCCATTTTATAAAAATACTAAAATAAAATATCCTGGAAAAGTTAGTTTAATTTTCTTTTTGTATGACTAATCTCTTTGTGGTTGAAGCAGAAGACGGATACGCTACAGTGTGATCGAGGAGTAGGATTTTTGCCTGTTCACCAGTCCAGTTACAGAGTCAATCATAAAAAAGTATCCTTGCATTTAGTTAACAAGTCAGGCAAAGTGAAAGTATCCTCGGAGGCTCCCCTGCGTCTGTGGGCCAGTAAAACATGTGCTTATGACAGGTTATTGGAGTCAACAAATTTAAAAAGGCTGTTTAAATGCATATCCGGTTGTTGCTCCATGGAAAACCTACACATCTAAAATATGAATATTTAGTCTTCATTTTATAGCACACATTTTAATTAAAACACATGATATTTATCCTATCAGTAATGTCATCTAGGCCTCGCTGTGGCACACTAAAACTGATGAAAAGCATGTTCCCTGTCCGTTGAAAGAGCCAAACTACCACATGTTGTGGTTAAAACTTTGGAGGTCGGGTTGCAGCGCAGAAAAACAATATGTTGTACAGATCAGTAAAAATGTATGCAACCAAATAGCTGACATATTGACATCTAACTATGACCTGTAATGTCTTTTTGTTCTCAAATTGAGACATCCTTTGAGTAAAGAATAAGCCGGGGGTTGCATTTTAGCAATAACTGACTGCATGAACAAAATAATGCTTACACACAAGCACAGCTTCACTCTTGGTCCCTTTAGACTGTGTTTGTGTTTCTGGCCCATTTTCATTAGCAATATTTTCATGAACAAGTGCGAGACAATGTTTTTTCATGTCACTGCATAGCATTCTGGACAGTTAAGCACAAAGTATCAATCTTGATCCTGGATGTGTAGCACTCATGACTTGTCCTTCAAAATTCGAGGGGAGGACAAGACAAAATCCAAGTGATTTTTGAGTTTGAATACACTCTAGTCAAAAGCTAACATGAGTTAGAAGTAATTGCTTAGCTTTTGATTGTTTGGACTTTCTGTGGGCAGAGCCTGTGGCTTTAAAAGCAGGGCTCTGCTCCACAGGGAGGCAGTCTGTGGTTAGACTCCTGAAAAAGTCATGCTGGAGGTGATGGACTGGTGCAGTGAAGGTACTGCTGTTTATTTGATTTTTAACCTGCTCTGGATATCCGTTGTGTGTGTTTTGCACCTGCCATCTTTGTGCAAGCTTAATACATTTCTCTAAGACAATCTCAGACTGTGGGCAGTCATTATATTTGACTAAGTCATAAGAGAACCCCGTCACACAAGTGATTACAGTGTATTATTTTGTAATGAATACTAACTTTACTGGGTAATTACAATCAAATTACAGTTTAAAATGCCCTAATTTACCCGATATTTAGCAACAGCGTAGCAGCAAAGTGCTGCCATTACATTTGAGCAGACAATAAAAAATGTAAGCTTCTGAGATTTTAAACAGTAATTACCACTTAACTCTCCTTTTAGATGTTTGTGCTAACCTGTTTATCAACTAGCATCAATAAAGAACAGCTTTACTAACAAGTAAAAAGAATAACATATCATTGTTGTTAGTTTGGGAACATTAAATAGACTCTAAAAGAAAGGGTAACCAAAAAAAAAAAAAATCGGACAGCGTGTGTGACGCACACCCAACTTATTTAATCCTGTCTGAAGTTGAACTTCACCAGGCTATAATGCATGCATGATTGGTAGCTGTTATTTTTAGTGACATAAAATTACTTTGCTGACTCTGTCTGCAAAACTGGGCTTCCAGCACAATTACTTGAAGCGAACAAAATGTGCTTTTCTGAACTTCTCCAAGATTAATGAAGTCTTGGGAACATGTTTCTTCTGGAGAGGGAAGTAATTCTAATAGGGACGGATCGTGTGCATTAATCACAACATTAATCACCTTTGGTACAAATGAATGTTCACACCGGTGCTGAGTTTTACATTTGCTCAAGGTGTTGGATCTTATTAAGCCGCAGACACTGGTTGATTGGAAAAGTAAATAATTTTATTTCACTGCTTGGGGTCCCCTTTTCTTCAAAACAATCTCTTCAAAGAGAAAAGGAAAAAAGAAAAACTAAAATTTTTAAAGAATGATAATCATCACAGCAGTTACATTACTCATAAAATAGAAAAGTCTTTGTTAAATAAATTGCTGAGATTCATCTCTGTTGCTCAATGGTGCGAGAATAATCCGAATTGACAGACAAAAACATGTAATTTATTTCTAATTAGGCGCAGAAAGCATTGGAATGAGATATGATGATGAAAATTAAAACTCTCTCTTTAACTTTCACCTTTCCTTTTTCTTAAAATAATGAATCTTTTTAGCACTAGTTGAGTCTTGAAATTTAATTACACAAATTACAAATGTGTGGCAGGTCAAATTCAAAAACTTGTGCAATACATGGAACTGTAGCTTAATGCGACTTCCATGAACACAAGTAAAATAAAAAAAAACAACAAAAAAAAAAAACACTTGGCTCCATGCACGCATTACTCTGCAAAGTGCTCATTGCATAACAGCCGTGACTCTTCAGGTTGGGGTAAGAAATGATGTTTACGACGGCGAGAACTGGGAGTTTCTGTGTGCACCGTGTAGCGTAGCGTAGCAGGCGTCTTTGTGAGAGATCAAATGATTCCTCACCCTCAGAGATAAGACGAGGATCTGAACGCGTTCCGCTTTTATCTCGCACCCCTCTTCAAGGCATCCAGCCCTACGTAGGTGAACAGAGTGATGAAAAGGAATCTGAAGACAGATGGAGGCAACCGATCCTACTTTGTCTGTATGTTAATGATGTTTTCATGTTGATGTCTGCATCTGTTTTAATGCAGATCGGAATATGGATCAGTAAGACTTTCCTGTGTACGATTATGTACACATTAGGGGGGGACCTTTGCTCCAGTAGTAGACATATGCGATTTTGCATGAAATTATACATACACTGTCGTCACATTAGTGCTGTGTTATACACGGAAGCCATTCATTCATGCGCGTGCGGTGATTAGAGGATTTCAGGCCTTTCACAAAACTAGAAGTGATGCATCAGGTTATTATTTTAGATGTATTTTCTTGAAAATCCTCAAAAGCACATTTGGCTGTACTCGCTAAAGAACTCGATGGATTTTACATCAGTGAAACTGGAACAAATAAGAGTTTGCACATCTGCTCGCCGTCACCACAGACTCATTAAGGACAGTTCGCCGCAAAGTCAGTCACTCGGATGTAATCGGCTGGGTTCGCTACGACACAGAACATAAAATAAACTCGACTGCGCTTTGTCACAGCTGGGATTCAATTACGGTACTAATCTGTGCAATTGAAGCCAAATCCATCTAAATGAATAAGTCGAACTGAATATACGTGTTGTATATGAATTGTTTGTTCAGTTTGTGTTGTAAAATGCCTTTTGGTGAAATCTGTTAATTTATGTTATGTAAAAAAAATAAAATAAAAAGAACTGAAGAGAATAATTTTAAATTTACTTTTTAAAGTCCCTGCAAAGGATGATTAGCTCAGAATATGCAGCCGAATGAAAAATAATTCTCTACAGGAGTGTTTTGCCTAATTAAAAAAAGTGAGATTAAAGTTGCCCCAGTTAGTGTATCTCTACTAAAACTCCAGAAAGAAATAGCTTGATTCTCTAAGACAAGTGCTAAATGTCCTCCTTTTTTTTTTTCCCTTCCCAAACAGTGACCTAATTGCACTGGAAGAGATAGGGTGTGCTATGATAAGCAATTATCTCAAAAGCAAATTAAAGTACTGTGTCTGTTTTATATTCAATATACGTATATTCTTGCAGCCAGGGGTTTCTGAGCAGAAATCCCAGTCTGGGTTCATTTTGCATGTTCTCGCTCTGTATGCCTGGAATTGCACCGGGTGCTCCAGCTTCCCCTCGCAGTCCAAAACCTGAGAGTTAGGTTATCTGCTCTCTTTAACATTGACCTTAGGTCCAACATGTGCAAGCATCTGTCCTGCCAAACAGAGAGAGAAAAAGAGAGAGATTCTTATTTATTTTTAGAAACAGGATATTTGCTTCACGTCCTTGCAATCGTATTACACAATCCGTAGGTGTGCATTAAAATCCTCCGCATCACTTTAGAGTGAATCTAAACATTCACCTCATCAAAATGTGTTGCAGTTTGTTCAAATTGCCCACTTGCCCTCGCAAAATCGGTGCATCAAAATTGTAGTCCATTCCGCATGAATGTTACTCTGCATCCGCACTTGTCTCATGGTTCAAAAGGAAGACTGATGCAAGGATGACTTGAGTTTTCTCAACACCACCAAGTCAATATTTCAGAGTAAAAAATGTGAATGATTTTGCTCAAATTAGTAGTTTTTTTTTTTTTTTTTTTTACCATAGATAATCTTAAGAGAGAAGCATTGTCCTGGATAGCAGTAGAGCACCAGAAAACACAATGCTGATGTAAAGAAATGCTTTTGGCCAGCCTCATTTGGACACATCATGACCGACTGCAATTTGGACAGCTGGACTTTGAGAAGACAGTCTGGCTGTCTCATTACCCCTGCCACCAGAAGGGTGGCAGGCGTGCATGCGTGTGTGTGTGTGTGTGTGTGTATGTGTGTGTGTGTGGGCACGTCATGGCCTCCTGCCTTGTTGATTCTGTCAGCAGGATTTCTAAACACTGTCCTCCAAGAAACGCCATCATGAATTACAGCCTCCTACTGGACAGCCTCCAATGTTCTTTTCCTGGTTTCCATGCCTTTCAGTGTGACAGATAGAAGTTCTTTACTGATGTTAAACAACTAGTATTTTTTTCCCCAGGGAACTTATTTCTAGGGCTTCAACATGTAACCAAGGATCGCTCTAACCCAGGTCCACCACTTAATTTATGCAGTGGTTTCAAGAAGTCCTTGGATACTTGATAACGCAATCCGTTCCCGTTAAATGTAGGTTGCCAAGAAATGTGCAGAGTGCTTTGTGGATGGGGCCTGATGGGGCCGAAAGGACCTTCAATGAGTCCTTTACCTCACCTCTGAATAAATCCTCCTCACATGGCTAAAAGACCACTTATGCTTCATCCCGGTCTGTATGATTGGAGATGGAAACATTCAGTGAATTAGCACGCCCAGAATTTGGATGGGAGAAAGCACAGGCGTTTAACAGCCGCTGGTGAAGCGCTGTCTCAAAGGAGGACGCTGGCAGCAATGTCAGAGCTGAAAAAGCCGGGGCCGAAGCGGAACTCCTGGCAAAGCATTCAGCAAAATGATGCATAGCAGTAGCGGCAAAACTAGTTGGTTAAACATCAGAAAACAAGATGGAGGATTAAACATATTTTTAACCAGTGTATGAAATATGACTTTGGCTACCTTTTCAATCCATATTTTTGTTGTTTTTTTTTTTAATTTGACACCTGAATGCCGTTTTCCAATACTAACCTCAGTACCAGTTCCACTGTTAAGACATGCCTAACAATGCCTTTACAAAGTATTGACTTAAGTAATTCCATACTACGTTTTAATAATGTGTACAACCACAATTGTGATATAGAAAACTCTAAAATGAGGTTGTGACAAGACAAAAATGTTTAAAAAGTCAAAAGGTTTATTTTCTTGAGCAGGATCAGTCTACCAGTCAGTATATGAGATTGCAACCCCCCCCGCCCCCCGGTATATACATAAACCCCCTACTGTGTGCTATTGCTCATACTATTTTTTAGAAGTAAAATTTAAAAACAATCTGAAGGTGAGTTTGTGTTATTGTTACATACTAAAAAGTTGTGACTTTTAGCTACAACTTGCATGTGGATTGACTTTTTTGCCTCTGATTTGTGTTCTTCATCAGTGAAATGATAACTTTAATCTGACAATTTCTAAAGATGGTTTAAAAAGCCTGTATGAATTTGATGTATTGCTGCTCTGTTCAGTCCTCAACATAAACTGATTTCGACGCTCTGGATCAGGAAATGGGCATAGAGTAAAATAAAAATACACATATCTGATATTTGGCATTGTGGGTGCTTAGTTTTTCTATAATTTTTACAATTATCCTTAATTCTGGTTGGAACTGGAGACAAGAAAGAACTTTGGCAAAAAAAAAAAAAAAATAGCTCTAGTTGGCTGGTTGTTCCAAACCTCCAAGGGTAAAGTTGGGTTAATGAAGAAAGTGTCAAAATCATAACACCCACGCCATTGGTTGTCTGTTGAATTAACGATTCAAATGGTTCCCTGGCAGCTTTATGAAATCTCTGCAAAAGATCCAGACTGCATGGGTACTTTAGATGTTTGATGAGCCAAAAAAGAACTCTCAGAACTTCTTTAGCAGCCAAAATCACACTGCAGTCACTAGGGCTTGTCTGAGGAATTGCAAATGGGACAGCATCAAGTTATCAAACCTCTGTTATGCAGGCCTAATTAACTTTAAGAGTCTTTGTCTCTCAAGACATGGCAGTGGCGCGTTATGTTAATAGCATATCTCCCTATCAAACAGTCAGAAATCTTGTGCTATAGGTACACATAGCCTCCTTCATATTTAGCAATATTTCTGTGAAAGATGTGAAAAACTCTGAAAAGAAATGTATCTTATAATAGTTTTGTGTGCAAGAAAACTGATTTTATTTATTTTTTTTAAAGAAATGACCAGTGCAGAAATGATTACCTTATCTACTGTTTACACTTTTTATGCCCCTTTTAGACAACAGGACATCACATAGTCCCGTTTTAAAGGATTTAGATTCACAGATTGAGATGGTAATGGAAAAAGTTAGATTTCAAGTCTGACTCAGTTGTTTCTATATTGATTTGACCTTGCGGGTTTGAGTGGAGTACGTTTGTGCTGCGTGTGCTTGTGTCCTTACTCCAGAATCTGATGGACGAGTAACTGGGGTCATGACCCCTGACTGAGTGCTGCTGTCACTCCTGACTACCATCATCTCATCTACTTATTAATATTTTCAGAATTCTGGCAATCATTCAGTGCCTGAAAGTCACCCACCAGTTCATTAGATCTTTTCTCAGAGTTTTTTTTGTAACTTTTGTGCTATTCATGTTTCCGTCCGTTCGTTCGCCGTTATAAACATTGACATTATATTTTTCTACTTGTAATTAAGAAACAAACTAGCAACAAACTGAACAATTTTTTTTCTCACTGGTTGCCAGTGAAATTCATCAAGCTGCTTTGCTCCTCAAGCTAGCGTAGCTAGCAAGAAATGCAAAAGTTTTCTGATAAGGAAAAGTCCAAAACAACCGTCCGGCAGCCTTGGTGTGAACGATTCTGCTGATAAAAGCCATAAGGGAAGAAAATAAAAAGTGATGTCATTAATATAAAATGCTACATATTCTTATCAGAAGAGGGGATTGTGATGAAAGTGTATTATTTTGCAATTTAATTATAATATATTTGAAAATAGTCCATTCATCCATCCATCCATACCATCCGTAAGGTTCTCCTGGATCTGTTCCCAGGATTGTCAAACTGAACTTCATCAACCTGAAGCCCACAGGCTCTCTTGTCCAACTGACCAACTGGAATCTTCACCGTCTGGATCATGACCAACACCTCAGCTCCATGCTGGTCGAAACTGTTTTCCCCTCAGAGCAACGTTCACCTCCAAAAAAAAAAAAAAAGAGATAAGTTAACAATATATATTTCCAAAAATTATTGCCACCTATTAAGTTTCATTTCTAAGCCATTGTCCTCCTTTCCCAGACATCAGAACATCCCGAACTAACTTATTTCTCACCCAATAAAACTTCTAAAACTACATCTGGTCTCTGAGGTCTCTCGGTAAAAAAGCTGAATCAGTAAATGGCACATTTTCATTTTCTACTGGGGTTTTCCAATAATCGGTGATAATAAATTACGCTATGTACTCTTATTGCATCCAGAGATTCCATTCATTCTTCACCATGCATGACTGCAGGCTTTCCACAACTTCATCTTTTGCTTTGTGCCAAATCCACCTGAAATGCTTGTTGCCTAAAAGCTTTCATTCCTGCCACACTATGCCATCTTTGTCTTGTGATTCAGTAGTACAGGGAGATTTGCTGCCTGGTAAAATTAAGCTCCTGCATTGAATTTCCTTACATTTTTGCAACACGTTCATCAATTTGACCATATAGTTCAGACCGCCATATTATTTTTTGGCAGTGTCAAATTAAATCAGTTGCATGAGCAACACAGTCCTCATATGTATGTAAATGTCTGCCACTGTTACAGTATATGCAGAACACAATTGCTACTCAGTGATCCAACAATTACATGGAACCAAACTGAGCTTTTACTTACCCCATTATGCAGGATGCTTGAGTCTTCAGTTGAACTTGATGTCTTGACCTACTTTCTCAATTGTAAGTTGTAATTGTTTGTTCACCAGGGGAACTTAAAATTCATTCATAGAGAGTTGGTCCCTAAACATAAAAAATATAAACAGCAAACCGATGAAACAGTGATATCAAAGCCGAAATGATGTACAGAACAATTTGAATATTGCATCTTTGATCCCAATGAGAGCGAAACAGTGACAAACAGCTTCAAGACATGAACGAACCTTGACACTCAAAACAGCCAGCTGGCATTCATATAGTATTAGTTGACATGACAATTACATAAATATACCTACTCAAATGTTGGGATTTAAAAAAAATAAATAAATAGTGTGAGATTACATACACAATAAAATATGATCTTCATCAGACTGTGGAGGGCACTGTAGTCCATTAAATGGGAGTGTTAAAGTACACTCTTTGATTGTTTGTGTTACTTAAGAATTTCTTTGCTTTTTACATTGAGCGAAGTGAACTTTTACAATCGTGTCACTATTCTGGCAAACCTGTTGTGCACTGTTTTATACAGACTGCAGCAGAAACGCATAAAAAGACTGGATTGCAAGTTTAACCTGAGATGAAAGCCCAATGTGTCTTGCTGTATCACCACCCAAACCAGAAATCTTTGCATTGCCTTTTTTTTTGCTTGCCTCAGCTATAATAAACTTTCCAGAATTGCTCATTGGGGCACTAAAGCACTTTACACATGCAGCCTCCCAGCAGGGTCAGTCAGATGCAATAATGGGTTGAGTTCATCTTGTAAATGTAAAACCCGAAAGAAATCCTTGACAGGACATTTGTAGAGGACGTTCCCTCAAACGGCCTGAAATCGGTAATATCTCCCCCTCAGCCGTCCCTTTTTCACTTTGTTTGATTTTTTATATTCCGTTTGTCACCACGGTCATTCTTTAAGTTCCACAAGTACTTCAACTTAATTACTCTGAAAGCGGTGGGGAAAAATAACTCGAATGCACTTTAGTCACTGAAAATCACTCTGCCAGGGGTAATTATAAAACGCCCTTTGTGCTTTTACTTCGTCTTTCAGCATTTTATCCTCGGGGCTACGTTCCCTGTTTTCCACCTCTGCTGATCCCACCTTCATCCCCTCTTACTCCTTTGAGAAGGTTCCACTAGGTGGCCTTTCTCCAGGGTGACTGATAGCCGGTCCACAGACAGACTCATCCACAATTAATTACCCACGAGTCCCTTTGAGGGTTAATATGGAGGAGTCCGAGAAATGTGCAATGTCGTGTCCTCTCTTCCTCTCTTGTCCGGTACCGCTTAGTGGACTATTCTCTATTCTCCTCCTGCTTAAATAAAAAAACAACAACAACAACAAAAAAAACAAATCACCTTAAGATATCAGGCATTAGCACAAACATTGCTGAATGTTTATAAATTTTTCACATAATATCCAGTCGGACTTGACATTCGCCCCCGTTTGGTTATTTCACAGCAACAGAACTTCAAACCCACAGAGCTGTTACTCTAACGTTTCTAGACAGACCAGCGGGTGCTCTGATTGGTTACGGTTAAGCTTCAGTGCCTCTGGGTAACAGCGTTTGTCATGCCAGACTCCCTGAGTGATATTATGAAAACATGGGTATTGCGAACACATTTGAAATCGAGAGAGAGTATTTCTCACCAGATGCCCTTGAAGCAGCACATGTGAAACACCCGTGATCAGTTTGAAAATTTATTTTCATATAAAAAAGACACTATGAAAACATTAGAGGACTACTTTGTACAATCTTATGTATAAAAAGAACAAAAATGAAGCAGAAAGTGAGGGTTTGTCAGTAATAAAATCAGCTGGAATGTCGGATGTTTCGAGAAGCATCAAAGGCTTGCAGGTATGACAGGTAGAAAGGTGAGCTGTGAAGGTTTTTGAATTAACTCTACTTGGATTCCAGTTTGAAAATCTGCCTTCTTGTCCGTCTCGTTCCCCAAAGACAGTCGAGTTGGAAAAAAAGCTTTATAGAGAAAAAGGAAAGTGGCTCTAAAAGTTAACATACAGTGTCCACCTAGTGATATAATAAACATTACAGCACATTTTTTATTATTAAAAAAAAAGATTAATAGAAGAATGCATGACAGACTTTTCAATTGGTCAAGCAATATCTCGCTTTACTCTTCTGAACCGTAAATTCTTAACACCAGCCGTCATTGAGCCTAGAGTTCTCCATATACTACAAGATGAAAAATGACTGATGGAAAGGAAATCATTTACACTTTTGAAAGCAAACCTGATTGCGTCTTCCTTCCTGTAAATTGCATTACCATGGGAACAAGACTTTATATTCCCTCAACCCCCTTTTCTTTTTTTAATTAGATCAGTTTGAGAGACGGAAGAAAAATGGAGAAATGCCGTGGAGTAACAGCTACCGGGTGCGGCCACGAAGCTGCCAGACGGACGCTTTGTTCGGTGGATCTGGTTCCTGAGCCTTGCAGGAGGTCAGGTGAAAGTGACCTTACCTTGGCAACCTGGGATCAAACCAGCCTTCCTCCTCAGAGAGGTGGAGCTGTAGGTTTGCCTACGAGCTGATTAGCTTGAAAGGTTAGGAGGGCGCCACTCTTCTCTCGCCATCTGCGCCACGCTGCTCTACCGCCACATTAGGGAACCTTAAACAGATGGTTCGAGGGCTGCATTGGAAAATGTCAGGACAAATCGTCTTCCCCAGATAATTACTGTTTTGAGCACTCCCCCTCGTCTACATCTCTGTCTGTTTCGAGCCTCTTTTTAACAGTGTTATTTGTGGAGTCCATCTTGGAATCGGCTCCTCTCCCTCCCCCCCCCCCCGCACTTTCGTCAAGCTTTTTTACAAATTACAAATCAGTTCTTCCTCCAAACTTTTACATCAATAACAACTGCTGCTGTGAACGTCGACAGAGGAATTATCACCCCCAACTCGGACACTTTCTCTCACAAACTAATGTAGCAATAACAGGAAACTGCTGTCGCCTGTTGAAACAACTGCAGCGAGGGTGTTAACCATAATTGTAATTTTTAGCTCTTCTTATTTCTGAAATGTCTGTTTTGTGCTCTCTTTTTTTTTTTTTTTTTTGCAGTGGCTGTGCTCGCCCAGAGATATAAACACACAGTTTGGGATCCATGGAAACGAGGAATTATACATTTGGCCTTGCTGCTTGTAGCATTAAGGTTTCATGTTTCTGAGTTCGGAGCAGGCAATATGAAAGAGGTAAAGACAGCACGCTAAAGCAAAAGCTAGGTGTTGTTAGGCTCTTCAGAAAAAGCTAATTTCTTGTTTATCAAATTATTAGTAGAACTTGGAAATAGAATATTGGCTGCTAATGTGTGTTTAGTCAACATGGGCATTGTTTTGTCCTTATTTCTGGCATCGCAGTTACTCGTGATGAATCAAACCAGGCAACCTTTAAACAGGGAGATGGAACAAAGAGGATGCTACAATCGTTTGGATCGTTTTGTCCTTGTTTTTGTTTCCTTAATCGTCTCACTCACTTTCAACTGACGAAGCTAGCAAAATTTCCTTAGTATCTTGGAAAGAAAAAAATAATATTTTTTTTTTTAAAAAAGACCAAAAACTGGACTTTAAGTTATGATGGGTCCCATTTGGACTGGATACTTTGAGAACAGAATTTTATCAAATGTGTTGCATGACTCTGAAACGTTTAAGTGTGAAAAAAAAGAAGAAGCAATTAAAAGGAGAAAAATCTGTGTGTGTTTGTAACTTTGTAAGAAGAGGCATTCTAACTAAACGTCACCCACGTTAGCTAAAGTCTCACCCCTGGTAAATTTGTAATCTGGCATCATAGTGACTCATGACAGTTGCTGGTCAATTTGACCCTTTGCCATTTAGTATCTCTGCAGTTAACTTGAGTTTTTCCAGGTAGAAAATTTTACCTTGTACCACGACAGGTGTTACATGCGTCCATTCAGGTGTGTTGTCTCTGCTACGACAACCAAGGATTTCTTGTTAGTTTCTGTAATCTATGAATTGGCCACCATACGAAACGTGGCGCAGTGGCTCCGGTAACTAATGACTACCAGCTCCATTTAGATTTAATTTAGCTTTAACTTTAAAGTAGTCATTTTAGGAATCAACTGTCTGAAACATAAATTTCAGAACAACATTAATTATGGATTTTTTTCTTTCTTTTTTTTTATGGAAATACAATATAATTATTTTGTAGACAATATATAATTAGATAAAATTATAGAGGATGTTTTTTTTTTGATTGGATAAACATTCATTTACGTAATTCATGAAAATACTTCACTATAAAAACAAAAAAAATAAATAAAAGAAATGCCGTGGCAGAATACATTGGTGAGAAATGGTTTGCTCATATGGAAACAGAAGGGGATAAAATAGAAATGCATAGGTACGGAACGGGGGTAGAAAACTGGCAAAGGGGCAACTGACCAAGAGCCACTCACAACCCATCAAACCATGCAACTTTTAAACTTTGGAAGGAACAAAGAAGATGGTACAATCTTTAAGACCACTGTGTCCTTTTTTTTTTTCTTTTTGTCTTTTCCAGACACTCTTGAAATGCAATCTCATATTCATGTGCTCTGTCGTAAGAAGGCATTTAAAGTTTTATGTGACCTTTGAATCACTTCATACATGGAAACCAAAAAAAAAGAAAACATACTAAGCAGCTCAAGCACATGAGTGAAAATAAATGAGTTCTTTTGAGCAGATGAAGCATAGATTAATAAAACATGAAACTAAAAATCAACTAGTTTTCATTTGTTTCAGTTTTTTTTTGTTTGTTTGCTTGTTTTGTTTTGTTTGGTTTATTTTTCGTGCCCGGGCGTAGGGGAATGACGTTTTTGTTAAGTGAACAATAGAAAAGACGCAAAATTAAAGATCGGAACGTTAAGGGAGAGGATGTGACGGGAGAGAAAAAAAAAGTGAGACTAGAAGAACCAGAACCTGAAGACATGTAAAGAGAATGGCACATAATCAGTGAGCAGCTCCATCTCTGCCCCCTCATTCCCTATCCACTCTTGCTGTGACAAAAAGAAAGGAAACACATAGGATAGACAGAGTGACTGAATACTTTCATCTTCCATTTGAAAGAATAAGAAAAAAGAAAAAAAAAAGTAGATTGCCTTGGGGGGAGGGACTAAGGTGAAATATTCCCCCTTGCAATATATATATATATATATAAAAAAAAGAATAAGAGTGCAGAAATATTCTTATTTTTCTCTCCCACCCCAAACCACCCTCCCTTAGTCATCAAACACTTGTAAGACATTTTCTTTTATCTTCAGAATAAAATCAAGACCCTTTTTTTTCTCAGAAATTACGTTTTTCATCCTTTTTGAGTTCTTTTAAAAATCGTCTTTAGTCACAGATCTTTCCAGCCCCTGTTCTGTCCACTTTGCCCCCCCCCCATCCCCACCGATAGTCTTTGTGAAAATAGAGCGAAGAACAGTCTTCCTTTAGAATATACGTCCTCTTCAGCTGTAAACAAATACAGTATGGGATCCAACAAAGCACATTGCATGAGGCAGGGAGCAGAATGTCTGAGATCCTTTGCAGGAGATGGTAACTATGTAAATCTTTTCGGGAGTCCTGTGTCTGCGTGTGTGTATGCGTGTCTGTATCTCAACTCATGTCTGTCTCAGGTCTGTGATTAAGGTGAGCCTGAATGTCTCGCATGTCCTCTTCAGACTTCAGTCTGGAAGTCTCCCTCGGACGAGTCCGGTGTGTTCGCTGAGGACGAGTCCCAGTTCTTATTGTGCAATTCCAGACGGTCTTTCTGCTCCCCAGGCACGATAGACAGCTCGGGGGTCATGGTCTTGAAGCTGTCCCAGGAGCTTTGGTCCTCGGGGTTGGACTTGTCCTGACAGAGAAGGATGAGAAGGGGAAAGGAGCAATGTTAAGGGAAAAAAAAAAAAAAAAAAAATCTTATTATGGCTTGAATGTGGGAAAGATGGACTGTAAAAAACTCCTTTCCTGCCTGACGTGTTTTAGATCAAAGTTGCGTTTTGAAAAGAACACAGCAACGGAGGTGGCAGCAAAAAGTTTAGACAACTTTCAGAATTAATCTTTGACTTTCACATTTTTGCCAACTTACAGAACCAACAGCAGGGAAGCTGCGAAGCAAAACTGGAATGGAAGGTAATCCATTGATGAATGTTACTCATAGTCTGCATTGTCTGTAGCCAAGAACTCTCACAGGGTAATTACACTGAAATTATAGAAGAAAAATATTGCTTCCACAATTTGGTCAGATTCCTGAAATAGTGAATTGTAAACCCAAACAAGCTATTGTTCTTTGGTCAAACAAGTGGTACGATCACTTCACTGTAAAACAACAGTTGTGTTGTTACAAACAATTTACAAAAAAAAAAAAAGTGGTTCCCCCAAAAAACATCTGTTAAAAGGAATGCAATCCCGTTGTATGTTACAACCTGGTATATTCTTGAAGCCATTGCGTAATTCTGCTAAATCAGTCAAGCATGTCGGTTTGTTCATTAATTCTGATACATTAGAATTTTACATGTGTTTTTTATGTGATTCACTATGAACAGTATTATGCTTCTCATCATAATTTATAACACAAAAAATTCTTAACTGAGTTCTATAGTACAACACAATTGTATTTTAATAATGACAAAATGGCCTATAATGATTTACATTGAATTTCTTTCACAATGGCTTTGTTTGTTTGTTTTATAGTTTCGTTCTCTCATTGTGCATACTGTATGTATCTGACCTATTGGGGTGCTGCGACGTTGTTCTGCTAGAAATGCTGAGCTTCTTTACTTACCATACTGGGCCACCTACAGTGAAAAGGACGATCAATATCAATATCAACATTTTTTTCTTAAGTAGTGAAGAAAGTCATTAAGATCAGTAAGGTTTAAGGTTTTCTTCTTTGTCAAATGCCAATTCTGAACGTAGATAATTAGATTCACTACGTTTGCATTCAGTGACTGTAAAACCGAAATCTCTAAAAACTCCATGTTGCGACATTTCATTTGCTTGCCAAACATAAAGTGCGTCTTTCATGCTTTCCTACTTAATTTGTTGCTTTCACCTGGTAAAAGCATGAATACCTTCAATGCTTGGGACCTTAAATACTGTATGTGGTCAGCAGATAAGCGCAGGATTGTTGTGCAACACAATCCATTGTTTAAGCTCTGAACACAATTAGGGGCAACACCATGAGAGAGATAAGGGCTACACAATTGATATTTCATGTCAACAAATGGAGAAAGACACAGGGATAAGTGGAACTGTTGACAGGAAACAAATTCAAAGAGGAGGTGTGGTATATTCCTTTTTTTAAAAGATGCATTTTGTGGTTTTAACATAGTTTTATCAAGAGAATTTAACAGTCTGAAAGTAACTAAAACATTTACTGCTGTGGCAGCCGTAGTTCCCTGAATGGGTCATTAAAGGATACGGATGATGACTCAGTACAACCTCATATTGATTTACTGTGACCCTTTCCCCAAAGGAACCAGGAGCGCTGAAACCAACATGGAGAGTCACTGGGATTCCTCACTGTATCTTTTTCACCTCATCAAATATTTATGCTCTTACAGGTTCCCTTGGTGGAGGTGGACAGCTATCCAAAAGACATGCATCATTGTCCATCAAAGTCTGCAAAAGAGACAGCTACGATATGGTCCCGGCTTGTTTGTTTTCTGGGTCTGCCTTATACTGGAACTATGCAAAGCGCTCGGTTGCGAGGAAATGATTAAAACTTGTTTTATGCCTTTGCCTTCACATGAGGAGCATCTCAAAAATTGATTACAACCCACAAGGTTTAGAATTCCGGTCCTAGAAAACAAATTCCCAAATATTACCAAGTGTCATAGCTATCACTGACCGCAGTTCAAACATTGTCTTAGTGTTTTAATAATTGATTTAAATAAAACTACATATATATTTAGAAAAGGTAATGGGATAAATTTCCAACAAACTGCTGTCAGAAACATAGCCAATAAAGTTTGAAACAAGGCAGAATAACCATTGCCTGTTTATGATTTTGACAGGCATTACTGTCAAAATCATAGATCCTCTTTTTTCTTAAATTAGGAAATGTCACAAGGAAGAAGTAAATACTGTTACTTCTTCCTTACACAGCAAAACGCTGCTCTGCATCAGGACATTGTGTCATAACATGAATACTTAGGAGGCACGCTGTATTGCACATTGCGTGGTTTTGCTTTTAATTTGCAAACTGTCTACATGAATATTTTTTTGTTTTTTCTTTTGGCTAAACGAATTCACCTGACTAGACAACACAGCCGCATCCGCTCTCTAATTCCATTCTGCAGTAAGCTCCCTGCAGCTTCTATTTTGTTTTCACTAGATCTATTTTCATAATCCCCTCCCCGCCCTCCACTTCTTCTTCTCCACTGCAGCAACCCCAAAATATTCACTTGTAACTCATTTTGAGTTATTTGCTCCCTCTGTTCCAGTCTGTCTCCTCATTTGGCACGCTCCCGCAACTCACCGCTCTGCAGCAGAGCACAATACCCCGCCTCAACCCGCAAACCCTCTCTTTGAGTGTGTGATGATTGTCAGTGAAGCGCTAGGGGGCAATATCTGCCTGATTATCATTCTTCTCACATCATAGCCTGACGGTTTGTAAAATGAATACAAAAGGCATAATCTGGAAGCCAATTTGCATGCTAAATGCTGGCGAAGGAACATTTTGTAATGCGGGCGTGTGGGTAATGCTGCAGTTAAGCCCAACTTTATTCCTGGGAGGCTACGGCTGACACGATTGTGCTGCTGCCGTGCTTGTATCTGTTCCCCTTTGCCATCTCTGCCTGTCTCCATCCCCTCCTCGCCCGAGAGCCCCCCGAACTCATCCCTCTTCGCTATGCCGGAAATCAGCGCTGCTTACAATCAATGAATTCTCTTCACCCCTGGCAAACGAAATGCTCCAATCCCTTTTTCCCCCTCTGTGGTGTGGAAATGAGAAGACGGCGACAAGGTGCAAGAGTGAGGAGAGAGGAAGACGGGGAGGGATGGGAAGTGGGGGGATCATAGTCACTGACAACTCTGCCTTGAAACAACAGCGGTGTTCCTCCGGCTTAATCGGGTGAGCAGGCAGTTTTTTGTTTTTTTTTTCTTTCCGCTCCCAACATGTGCAGACACTGAAGTGCTGCAATGATCTGTTTCACAGATTCTGTATGCTTGAGTTGTGCTAGACATGTAGCTTTCACATGTCAAAGTTTTAAGACAAAGTGACTTGCAAAAGTATGCACATTCCTTGCACCTTTCTAGTTTGCCAACTAACAAGCAGTAATAAAAGTACTTAATTGTGATTTTACAAACTAGATAAAATAATCTGAGTAATTCTAACTGAATGCTAATATTCCCGTGTATTGCCCCAAAACGTTCATGTCAAAAGTTAGTTTTTTGACATGAACTTTTGTTCATGTCAAAAGTTTTTTTTTTTTTTAAAGCAAACTACGGATTTGTGATGCTGTATTTTCAGTCCATCTGCCTGTTCATATTTTAACTTTCCCTTACTTTATCGCAGCTAAACCTTGGTCTGCTGCAAAGTGGTTTTGCTTTGACTTCCTCTATTGCTGGGGAGTTTTCAACAATTCCTTTTTTCACCCACACCTATATATTGCAAGACTTCTTTTTTTTTTTAACAACCAGATTGAAGACCTAAGCTCATTGTTATACTACACTTGCCAGACTGCTTTGGAGACAGTGACTCCATTAAAAACCAAGCAACCTAAAACTAAATCTAAGCCCTGAGCAGTCAGATGAGTGTGCCAAGTGGAAAAAAGACAAACTGCAAGTGTCTTTTTAAGATATTAAAAGTGTGTTGCATCATCGAAAAGTTGCAAATGATGCCAAAACTAAGCATCACTTTGACAATATTCTATCAAACCTGCATATCGTTTAAAACTAATGAATCTTTTCTTATTGTGCCATAGCCTGTCTGCATCGAGCCATGTAATCTATGAAGACTTTCATAGAGCACCTTTTATTCAGAAGATCCCCTCGGCCTGAGCTCATATCTCTTCTACTGCTCACATCCCCTCAGTCTCTGATCCCTACTCTGCTGTCTTTGACAGGTTTGTGACTTTCCTCACTTCACATGATTGTTGTTCAGTTGAATTCTGCAGGGTCTCCAAATGATGCTGTCCCTAGTCGACTTTTTTAAACACGTTCTAGCCACAATTGGGCCTCTGGTTCTTGCACTGGCAAAACACAGTTTGTTGTCAGTTGTGGCCTTTATGGATTTCAGACATGCAGTAGCACAACTTCTTATTAAATAGCCAGCTCTTGATCCTGGATTTTTGTTTTTGACAACTACAGGTCCGTCTCTTAACTACTTTTCCCCTCCAAAGTCCTTGAATAAACAGTACACATCCAATTAATGGTGTTTCTGGCGCGGAATTTTCCCATTTTGTTTTTGAATCTTTACACAGCACCAGATCAGTACTTGTAAAGTTTTGTAATTACTTCTTCTTTACCCCCTGTTGAGTCTATGCTTAAAAAGCACTGCGCTGCTTTTCACTCAATCCAAAAATACAAAACCCTTTGATATAGTGTCTAATGAAAAGATATTAGTACTCTTGAAAAAAGGTAAAGTTAGCTTACAATTGACTCGTCAGCAAGATATTGGTGGTTGATTTAAGTCAATTATTATCTAGTATAGATGGAAAAGTACTGGCAGATTATTTCACTTACAACATGGGAAAAATGTATTTTCCTTATAGCTTTTATAATGCTTTTATGCAAATGACTGTTAGATCAAAATGCTTCACATTTTTATTCTTGTTTTTAGTTGATTTCTTCTGGGGTTTTTTTTTCTATATTGTTTTAGTATAGTATTTAACTATACTATAAAGTACTTTGTTCCTGTGCCAGTTGTTTAAACTGCTTTATAGTTAAAGTCGGATTAGAATATCTAATCATGTTGGATATAAAGGTCTGGTGAAATTTAGAGAAGCATTAATACATTTTTCCTAACTTTGAACATCTCACAGAGCACTCCTCAGAGGCAATGAGTTAATATATGCTTTTTAAGAAAAGAGGAAATATGGAAGAAAACCTGTAAGACTGCAAAAGACTTCAGACTGGGGTGGAGGTAAGACAACAATCTTAAAAGAAACATTCAGAGCGACCATAAAACAGTGTCATGTGTCAAAATTGCCCTGTCAATGTCCAGATTTAATCAAATTCAAAATCTCTGGCAAGGTTTTACAGTACAGGAGGCTCTCCATCAGTCTGGCTGAGCTTGAACTATTTCAACAAGGAAAAATGTGCAAAATTTCGAGCTCTAGAGAGCTGGCAGAAACATACTCCCAAAAGACTTGCTGCTGTAACAACAGCGACAAGTGGTCTACAATGCATTAACTCTTTGAGTTTTAAAATCAATGCAGACCAAATGTTAGACATCTTGAAAATCATATATAATTTTCCTTCCACTTAACAATTACTTCTGAAGTCGGTCAATTCTTTCTGACTGTGTACCGCATAAAAATCCCACTACAATACTTTGAAGCTTGTGGCTGTAAAGTGACATGTGAAAAGAAATGTAAGATCTGGGAATATTTTTGCGAGGTTCTGTAGTCACAGCAATAAATTTGTCAGTTTTAGAAATGAACGAGTTCTACATGAGATGGGGAGGGAGGGGATAAAACAGACACGTATGTTAGCAGAAAGCCATCTGCAGTGAATTTCTAAGAGTGCTAGAGAGTTTGCAGCTAATGTTAGGGAAAGACGTTGAGAGGGAGCAATTATGTCTGTTAATACAAATAAATGCCTTTTCTACAATATGTGCTTTTGATTTTTCAATGCAAATCTTAAACACATACAATGATAAAGTCAGTCTATAAAGTGCCGTTGCTGAGTCTGTATGTCTTCGCACTTATCCTGCCTTTCCTCTGCAGTCTTATCTTTTGTTATTCTTGTTGTGGCTTGCTTGCCTGTGGGTGGTCTTTGTGTCCACTTTGCTTGCAACCTGGACAGCTGTTGTAAAGTAACAGGTGTTTCCCTGCTGGTAGGTCAGAGTAGCAGTGGCAGTGAAGATGGGGAAACAGAAAAATAAAATAAAACACGAGTAGAAGCGGTGTTTTGCATTGTAGTTCTCTTGGTAACGGTGCTGACAGACGATTGTGATCATCATACAGTTCTTTGTACTCACCAAAGCCCAGCTTTCCTCATGAGCATGCTCCAATTGATTCACTGCTGTGTTTAATATTGACCACATTGACTGTGGGTCCTTCTTTCTGCCAGAGCATTTTTCAGGCTTTTTGTATCAATACTAATAAAAAAAAAAACAAGCTTGAAACTAAAAACTCTTTAAATGAGTGTCCTCATTTAATTTGTTTGTGAAACACAACTAAATGACACTGCATGCCGCCAGCCTTTTTAGAACAGCTGCTTATGATGTAAGATGGCATTGAAAAAAAAGGGCACTATAAAAAATTTGTGTAAAATAACAGCATGCCTTTCAAAGCTAGTTTGTCTTATGGCCATTGAAGAAGAACTAGTAACAATAGATTAAGGTGTAGTAAAGTTTAACAAATATGACATTTCCTGTGAAGTTTTCTCACATTTTTAGATTGCTCGACGTCTTAGAACTTTTAAAAAAACAAAAAAAAACAATATCCTTTTAAGTTTTTTCTGTTGTGTAATTATAAAGTGACACACAGGGCATCTTTTAGATTTACATAAGTCAGGGAATGTTGATACTCTCCCTGACTTATGTAAATCTAAAATGTCCATA